>NC_072420.2:44388154-44697154 GCF_028858775.2 Pan troglodytes
TTAATTGCTCCTAATTCTAAAAATATGTAAACTGGCCGGGTGCGGTGGCTCACATCTGTAATCCCAGCACTTTGGGAGGCCGAGGCGGGCAGATCACAAGGTCAAGAGATCGAGACCATCCTGGCCACCATGGTGAAACCCTGTCTCTACTAAAAGTACAAAAATTAGATAAATGCATAGAAAAGAATTAGCAGGCTGGTTATGGTGGGTTAAGGGGATCTCTTGAGCCCAGGAGTTTGAGGCTGCAGTGATCTGTGACTGAGCCACTGCACTCTAGCCTAGGTGATAGAGTGAGATTCTGGTTTTTTTTTTTTTTTTTTTTTTTTAAAGAATCAGCAGGAATTGAACTGTGGCTGCTGAGTTTCTCTAGGTTTGAGTTGCATGGGTGATTTTGCATTTAGGGCAGCGGTGCCTCTGGTTTGGAGGGATTTTCATTCTTGTATTCCCTGGCAGGACTCTGATGCCAGGAGTCTCATTCATTCTAGGCCTTAGCATTGTGGATTACCCCATAGGGATCTCATGGCTTAAGCTGAATTAAATGTTAAAGGGATGATTTTACTTGTGTTAACTTTTTTTGGCTTCTTATTACAAGAGTACTTTTCCTCCCTGTAACTGAGAATTCAGTACAGGAATCATGTGGAAGACCTCGGTGCCTTCCCCCAATGCCTGCTGCGGTCCCAGTGCTGACAGTGGGGTCCGCTCTTCCCGCCCTCTTGGATCTCCTGCAGGCATAACCAGGCTGTCATTAATATCCACGCCATTGCCACTGGCCTGGGAAGTCGGTCCCTCGCATCTGTGTGTCTTCCTCTTGGTCTCAGCACCTGTTCTTGTCTCTGTCTCGTTTTTCCTGAGCCTTAGAGAGCATCACTTTTCCTTTCCATCACCAGTGATTCTCCAGCCTTGCTACGGAGCTTCCTAAGGATCACACAGTTTACAGATCTGAGTTAGGCAGCTGCGTTATTAAGCACCCCAGGAGGTCCAGATGCATGTAGGTGCTACAGATTATTCTCTGGGGCTGTCTAGTCTTCAGATCCAGGGCCTGTGATGCCATCAAACCCGCCTGCCAGGGAGAGCTCTGGTGGACGTCACAGATGGAATGCGTCGTGCGGCAGGGCCCAGGAAGCCAGCAGGTGGTTCATGGTCCTCGGCCCCTTTCTGGGCCTCCACCTTCCTTTCTCTGCCTGTGCTGTCCTGACGTGTCTTCCCCAGCGGTACCCAGTGGAGACAGTGGAGAGGAACACCAGGCAGGGCGTCTCGTCTCAGCCAAGCCTTTCTCTCTGCTAGCAATCTTGAGGACAGAGGGAAGGCCTGTCTGAATGTTTACACGTGCTGCATTTTGTAGCTGACATGCACACTCAGGCCATACGTTCTGGTGCTGGTGCTGGTCACATAACTCCCTAACTGCAAGACTGCTTTGCGCTGGAGGAGACCCAGGATCGTTGATATCATCTGTGTGGACTTTAAGGCTGGCATGTTTGCAGACAGTGGCGCCTGCCCGCACTTAGGTTCCCATCAGAGCGTGTAACCGTGGGAGAGTGGGGGGCACGGCTGTCTTGGGGCTCGTCGAGGCTGCCTGTCATATTTGCTTTTTCTTTCCTCAGACAGATCGAGGAGCTGCTAGAGCTGCTGATGACTGAGATCCTGCACCCCAGCAGCCAGGCCCCCAACGGGGTGAAGAGCCACTTCATCGAGATCTTCCTGGAGGAGCTGACCAAAGTGGGCGCCGAGGAGGTGAGGCTGGTCTCCGACGGGGCGGTGGAGCTGGGCGTTTGTGGAGGAGGAACTGAGCTCCCACTGGCTTTCCTCGTAGCTTACGGCAGACCAGAACCTAAAGTTCATCGACCCCTTCTGCAGAATCGCTGCCCGGACCAAGGAGTAAGTGGTGGGTGGCCTGATCGGGCCCGACTCCTTCACCGAGTTCTTCCATGGGGCTGCTGTTGTGGGGGTGCTGCTCCCTCGAGGGATGAATCTGTCTCAGAGTGGCCGCTGGCCGTGTGGGTGGGGAGAGGTTGCAGGGGAGTCGGCGGCTTCCGCTTGGGAATCCAGCATAACGGGCCTGCTCGCCGGCCTCTGCTCTGCCCCTCAGTTCCTTGGTTTTGAACAACATCACTCGAGGCATCTTTGAGACGATTGTGGAGCAGGCCCCGCTTGCCATTGAAGACCTGCTGAATGAACTGGACACACAGGATGAGGAGGTGGCGTCGGACAGTGATGAGTCCTCTGAGGGCGGTGAGCGTGGAGATGCGCTGTCCCAGAAGAGGTCTGAGAAGCCGCCCGCAGGTGGGGGTCCCACTGCGCCTGGCTTCTCCTCGGGGCCTGTCCTGGGCTGAGCCAGTGCGGTCTCCTGCTGGGTTGCTCCTGCCACCTCCTGCCTGGTCCCCTTGTCTCTGCCCCTCCTCACAGTCCATCCTCAGCATAGAAGCCAGAGTGACTTCTGTGGGCACCAAGCACATGTTTCCCCTCAACCCCCAGCCTCTGATGTGCTCCACGCCCTCTCCGTACCCCTGGGCTCCTCGGTCTAACCCATGCCTCTGGCTCAGTTGGCCCCCTAGACTCGTTCCTGCCTTGGTGCCGAGTCTCTCCGTCCCTCCCACCGTCTCTCCCCCCATCACTCTCTGGGGCTGGACTCTTTCAGCCTCCTGGCCTCTCCCAGCCCCCGACGCAGTCCTCCCCATAGCGTCACTCTGTGGCACGGGATGTGAATCACTTGCTCCTCGTGTTCCTCGTTCCTGGCCCGTCTCCCCAGAGGACAGCAAGCTCTGTCCATATTGACCATGACTGGGTTCAGGCCTGAGACCTCAGGGCACCTGACTGCTCTGTGTGCAGTGTGTGTGAGGGGCATCAGGTGTACTCACCTGCCCCTCACTGCCTGCCAGAGGCCTATGGGGGCAGCCGTGGGGTCCAGCCTGGCCCGTTTTTTGTTTTGATGCTGCACTCATTGTCCGAGCCTGCTGGGTGGTCTGAGCTCTAAGTGTGGCATCCTGGTGCTGTGGAGGGCGTGTCTTTGACCACGCTCAGGACCCCAGTATGCCCCAAATCAGTGCTGTGGCCACTGTTCCCCTTGGCTTCCTAATCAGAAGACCCCCTCCCCACCGCCCCCAGCACTTGGCCCGGCCACCCTGTATGCTTCTCCCTGGGCTCTGCCTTGCCCTTCTCTCTCAGTAGCTGAGGTGCCTGGCAGGTCCGCTAGTGCCTGCTGCTGGCCCCCTGCTGCCAGCTACAGAGCAGACCCTTGTCACATGCTGCCCCACAGCTGCCTGTTGCCCAAAAACCTTTCTTCTGCAGACAGTGCCATCAAAGTCCCAAATGCCCAGCCTAGCTCGAGCACCCAGCCGAAACATCAGCTCCCACAGCTTCTGGACCAGGCCACCCTGAGGCTCCTCACTTCCAGAACTTTTGACATGGCCTTTGTTGCCCAAGATGCCAGCTTGTAGTCAGCCACTCAGGGCTGTGTAGGCACCTGTGCCCTGGGACATCTTTTTTTCCTTTGCAGGCCTGAGGTGGCACCTCTCATCCTGTCCATATGAGATTAGAGGTCACATGGCACCTAGTATCTGCCTTGAGCTGTGGGCTTTCCCGCCTGTGCCCATGTTCTGACCAGGGTGCAGGGTGGGCTCTCCGTTCCCGGGTGTTTCATGCCTGTGCCCAGGCTCTGACCAGGGTGCACGGAGCGGGCTGTCCGTTCCCGGGTGTTTCCCGCCTGTGCCCGTGCTCCGACCAGGGTGCACGGAGCGGGCTCTCCGTTCCTGGGTGTACGGAGCGGGCTCTCCGTTCCTGGGTGTTTGGGGCCAGCACACTTTGGGCACAGGTAGGGTTCACGGGGTCCCTTTTGTTCCAGGCTCCATCTGCAGGGCTGAACCTGAGGCTGGTGAGGAGCAGGCAGGTGACGACAGGGACAGTGGCGGCCCCGTCCTCCAGGTGGGTGCCCTGGGCTCATGGCTGCGCCCTCAGCCTTTGCCCCCCTGTGCTACCGCTTGCTCTGGAAGAGGAGGGGGGGCGTTAGGAGGGAGGATGGCAGCCGTTGGCATGGAGAGTTACCCGGACGGGGGTTAGCTTTGAAGGAGGGATGGGTGCCCCAACCCTGCCCGCCTGTAGACGAGTGGGATCATTGAGAGTGGGGCTGGGGCCTGGGAGGGTGGGCTCAGGCAGAACTGCATTATCCAGGGCTGGCCTCACCTCACGCTGTGCTCTTGCCTCACACATGGGCAGCCCCCCAGATTTCCTGTGGCCCCCTCGTTGGGGTGCTGGTGGGGAATGAGATGGCATGTGCCAAGCGGCTGGCCTGTGGGTCCCAGCGAGGAGTCCACTCAGCCATTGGGGTCTGACTTCAGGCAAATTGGAAACTTAAATGTTTTAAGTTTTAAATATGATTATCTGCAGACTGAATAAAATTTGGCTATCTTGGGTTAAAATTGATCAAATTGACCTATTTTGTTCGTGCTTGTCTGTGTGTGGTTCCTAGAGTGGTAAAGCTGCAGGCAGGCTACCGGTGGGCATGTGCCCTGCACAGTGTGCCCCACAGTGTGCATCTTCCAGAGTGTGCCCCGCAGTGCGTGCCCCCCAGTGCGCCCGCAGCTTGTGTGGTGCCCGCTGTGCTGTCGAGTGGGTGGAGCTGCAGGACCCTCAGTGAGGGTGGGCTGTGTTCCTGTGAGCCAGGTGGAGAACCTGCAAGTGGGGCCAAGTGCTGGCTGGGTCTCGGGGGTTCCACGTTCTCGGAGCATGCAGAGCGTGGCTGACCTTGCCTCTGTGACGTCTCTCTTTTGAAACAGTTTGACTACGAGGCAGTTGCTAACAGACTGTTTGAAATGGCCAGCCGCCAGAGCACCCCTTCTCAGAACAGAAAGCGTCTCTACAAAGTGATCCGGAAGTGAGTGTGTGAGGGCGCTGCGTCCTCCCTGCTCCCCTTGGAGTTGCCCTTTCCTCCTCAGATCTGGGTGCCTTCGCCTTGTCCTGGGCCCTTCTGCAGCCCCCGGGGTGATCCCCGCTAGGACCCTGAGACCAGTCCACAGCCCCTGGGGTTCCCCTGGCTAGGACCCTGCAGCCGCTCTAGCTGGAGCTTCCTCCTCCTGCGGAAGCCGCAGCTGTGGTAAGTGGGTATCTGTCTTACTCTTTCAGGCTGCAGGACCTGGCAGGAGGTGAGGATCGGCCGGGCACTGACAGTGGCACCACCTTGGAGGTGGAGCTCCATCCTCGTGGGAGTGGATTGGTTCCAGGGGTCTCATAGCACGTGGAGTCTCTTTGCAGAGAGGCCTGGTGGTGTTTCTGAGGGACAGGGAGGCAGGGCGCAGGGTTCCACAGCTCTCGTTTTTGTGGTTTTTGCTGAGTGGTTCTCAGACTTGAGTGTCCATTGGAGTGCCCCAGAGCCTGAGAGATGGGGTGCTGGCCTCAGGGGCTCCCAAGCACTGACCGCGGTGCTGCTGCTGGTCTGTTGTGCAGCACACGTCTGTTCTTGGCAGCGCGTGGCAGATGGAACTGGCATAGGTTATCGGAAGGATGGTTTCCTAGTGGGCGTCGATGGTTAGAGACGTAGGCGTTTCCCCTGGTGTTTCCTTATGAAAAGTTTCAGACCTGCAGCTCAGTTGGAAGGATTTTATAGTGGATGTCTGCATGTCCCTGCCGGCCTCCAGCAGCAGCACTTCCTGTCCTTGTGTGAAGCTCCTCTATCCCAGCATCACACCCCCTGCATCCGCCAGCCGGCGCGTCATCAGCTGTAGTCCAGGGTTTGGTTTTTTTATTTTTTATTTTTTGAGACGGTGTCTCGCTCTGTTGCCCGGGATGGCGTGCAGTGGTGTGATTCAGCTCACTGCAGCCTCAATCTCCTGGTCTCAAGCGATCCTCCCACCTCAGCCTCCCAGTCGCTGGGACCACAGGCGCACGCCACCACGCCGGCTAATTGTTGTATTTTTTGTAGAGACAGGGTTTCGCTGTGTTGCCCGGCTGGTCATCTGGGGTTTTCAGGACAGCGCGCGTCAGTGAGGTGCGTGAGGATCGTGTGCATCTGGCAGGTTTTGATGCAGAAAGTTGCCTTGGGCCGCCAGCACGGGCATTGTAGGCTGTAGACTTTGGTGTACAGGTTGAGCGTCTCTAATCTGAAACCCCAAATGCAAAATGCCACCAAGTCCAAAGCTGAGTGCTAACAGGAAGCTCCAGGGAAATGCTCGTCGCAATGTTTTGTGTTTGGGATTTTCAGGTTAGGGATGTTGAACTGGTGAATATGATGCAGACGTTCCAAAACAATCTGACATTCAAAGCACTGCTGGTCCCAAGCATTTGGGTTCGTGGATGCTCTATGCTCTACCTGTGTCCTGGATGCTCCAGGAACTGGCTTTTCCAGATGGGCTTGGGTCTGAGCTGGTTCGTTTCAGCTGTGGCGGGTACTGAACACGCTGCTCCTGGGCATTAGAACAGGGCACTTTCTCACACACATTGTCGGGAGGTGGTGCTGGCTGGGGCCTGCTGGAAGCAGCGAGCCTCAAACCGTAAGTCCCCAGCCCCCGAGAGCCCCCTGACTTCTGCCCTGGTTCTCAGGCATTTTCCCTGAAGATGAGATCCCAGAGAAGGCCTGCAGGTGTCTGCTTGAAGGGAGGCGGCAGAAGAAGACGAAGAAGCAGAAGCGTCTGCTCAGGTTGCAGCAGGAGAGAGGTAGGACTAGGGGGTGTGTTAGTCATGGAGCCGGCGTCCTCACCTGCTTGCTTGTCCCCTGGATGGGGGTCACCTGCAGTGTCTCCCCCTGAAGCATGAGTGCCGAGTCCCCCGTCCTGGGTGCCTGCTATCCACGCATCCCGGAAATGCCCTGTCCTCGGCATCCCTCCTGTAGGCCTCTCCCTGCCTCCCCTACCCACCTTCCTTGTCTGCAGCTCCCCCGAGCTGTGTGCGCTGCCCTCCCTCCCGGTCTAGAGACATCCTCCTGGCTGGGCTGCCTCCTTCCGTGCCTCCGTCTTAGATCCAAGCCCCGTCCGCTCCTCTCCCGCACCCTCCAGAGATTCCTGAGTCTCTCCACATCTTCCTTCCTCTTCTTGCCTCCCCTTCTTCCCTCCACTTCTGTCCTTGATTTCTGGGGCTGCCTTCCGTGTCGGGCCTCTGGCCACACGAGTGTGGTTGGCATGTGATGCCCTCACCAGGGGCAACCCTGGGTCCGCGGCAGACCACTCAGGGCCTGGAGCTGCCTACCTGCAGTGGAGGGGGTTGAGCACAGTGCCGGGCAGGGCAGGGGGCCCATGGCAAGAATGGGCTGCAGAGGAGGCACATGGTGGCTTTGCCCCACACTGGGAAGCCTTCCCTGTTACTCTCTCCATGCTAAACTGGCTCCAGGGCCTAGGGATTCACCCCTTCCCTTGCCCAGAGCTCTGTGCCATTGAAGCCGTCCATCTCATTTCCCATGGGGCAGTGGCCTCCTCTTTGTAGCCGGCCCTTGGCTGTGTGAACGCTGTCGGCCCTGGCGTTCAGGACCTGGCACTGCCTGGCGTCCTGTTCTTCCACCTCCCCTTCTACCTTGAGCCCAGTCCTGCCTACTCCTCTGTGCCTTTGCTCCTGGGTCTCATGACCCTGTCCTCACGCTGGTCCTTCTGAGGTCAGCCCTCGCTGAGGTCCTGAGCCGTGTGGATGGAGCTTGGCGCCCACACTGGACACGGGATGCGTCTGGCTGGCTGTTGTGGCCGTGTTGTCCTCCCAGGTCTGTGGTGCTGGCATCCTCAGCCTGAGTTGGAGTAAGTGGAAGGAGCCCGTGTAGGCGTTCTCTGGCTCATGGGGTCTTGCTGTTTTGTCAGGGAAAGGTGAGAAGGAGCCCCCGAGCCCGGGCATGGAGAGGAAGAGGAGCAGGAGGAGGGGTGTAGGGGCCGACCCCGAGGCGCGGGCAGAGGCTGGTGAGCAGCCAGGCACAGCTGAGCGGGCCCTGCTCCGAGATCAGCCCAGGGGCCGTGGCCAGAGAGGGGCTCGCCAGAGAAGGAGGACACCTCGGCCCCTGACCAGTGCCCGAGCAAAGGCGGCCAATGTCCAGGAGCCGGAGAAGAAGAAGAAACGCAGGGAGTGACGTGGCCGGGCCCAGGACAGGCAGGGAGGGAGGCCAGGCCTCGCTTGCACCGAGGGACGAGGCCGACCGGGCTGTTCTGTAGACTCAGGACCGTGGCTCCAGAACTCCTGTGCCAGGCGGGAGGGAAGGGCGGCACTGGAGAGAGGGGCCCGTCATTAGGGGCCGGCATCCCAGGAACCGGACCTCTCCCCAGAGCCTCCGCCTGTGGCTGTGATGACCTTGGGCCAGAAGGTCAAACTCCGCAGACTGAAACTCCGCCTGCAGCAGGACTGGCCGCCCCCGCTGTGGGGGGTGCAGAAAATAAAATGCCGCGCAGCCCTTGCCAGGGAAGTGTCGCTTCGGGTGTGTCCTACGGACGTGTGGGAGGTGGCAGGCGCCAGCCTCCGAGCAGTGTGGTGGTTTATATTCATGTTTGTGGAAAAATCTTGCAAGACATTTCTCCTTTCACAGAGCCGCCCAGGTGTTAACAGGGCTGTCTGGACGGGGCTCTTTTGCTTCCCCCTCAATCTGGGGTCTAGAGTTGTGCAGGGAATTCAGCTCCAGTAAGGCCCGGATTGCCCGGGGTGAGCGTGTGTGTGGTGGGAAGACCTGGCTTCCGCGAGAGCCTTGTTCCTGGAGGCAGGAACGCCCCGCCATCCTGGGTACCCGCGGGTCCGCAGGCTGCGCACCTCCTTCCCTCAGCCAGGTCACCCTCAGCGTCCTCCCTGCCCCTCTCCCCTTCACACCTGCTGGAGCCTGTGAGGGAGGTGGCGGGGCCCCACTGTGGCGACGGAGACCTGACAGTAGCCCAGGGCTTTCCACCTGCATGGAACAAGGGCCTGTCTGCCGCCAGCGCTGTGGCCACAGCCTGCATAGGTGACAAGGGGCCGCTGCGTTGGGTTTTGCCCGCATCTTCTGTTCCATGGGTGCCCAGCCAGCCAGGCCGTGTGGGATCCAGCGAGAGGCCAGGGCTTGGAGTGGGCCTGGGACCAGGAAGGACCTCTAGGCTGTGGCTGGCCTTGTGCAGACCCTGGACTGCATCCGGTTCCCCAAAGCCCTGCTGCATTTGAGTGTCCCCCAACCCCGGGCAGGTGGCACCTGGTGACACCTCCTTCAGTCCCACTCAGCTGGGCGGCTGGGGCAGGCTTAGGGCACAGTTAGGGGCCAAGGAGAGGGAAGGCCAGGGCCCCTGTTCTAGGGGTTAGGGTTCTTTCCCCAAAGGAACTTAAAAAGACAAGCGTGGCCAGGCACAGTGGCTCACACCTGTAATCCCAGCACTTTGGGAGGCCGAGGTGGCCGGATCACCTGAGGTCAGGAGTTTGAGACCAGACTGACCAACATGGAGAAACCCCATCTCTACTAAAATACAAAATTAGCCAGGCATGGTGGCACATGCCTGTAATCCCAGCTACTTGGGAGGCTAAGGCAGGAGAATTGCTTGAACCTGGGAGGCAGAGGTTGTGGTGAGCTAAGATCGCGCCATTGCACTCTAGCCTGGGCAACGAGAGGGAAACTCTGTTTCAAAAAAAAAAAAAAAAAAGACAAGCGTGTCCAACGTAAACTGCCGGTGGCGAGCGTCAGGTCTGGGCAGTGTCCCCTGGGCCTGGTCAGTGTTCCCCTGGGCCTGGCCTCTTCACCCCCAGCAGGGCCTGTTGGGAGGAGCCCCTGCAGTTGGAGGCCTTTGGAAAGGAACGGGATGCATAATAACGCTTTCTTGTTTTTGAAGTTTCTTTGGTCAAAAGCTAAGGAAACAACCATGCTAACAGAAGTTTCTGGAAAAAAGCAAATTAGAGATGCCAAATTGCAGTTGTGAAACCGGAAGCCACAGTGACTTTGCATCTTCTTTCACGTGTGTGTTCACAGGGAGGGGTTTTCATGGCTGCGCCTGCACCGTCACGCTCTGGCTGTTTCCAGGCCCTGCTGGGTACACATTTCCCCATATTCAGAATTGTTTTAAATAACCGCATTGTGCTTGTGACATGAATGACTGAATTCCTCTCCTATTGGTAGCCTCTTTTACTTTATTTTTTATTTTTTTATTTTTGAGACTGAGTTTTGAGTTGAGTTTTTTTTGAGACTGAGTTGTTTTATTTCCGCACATGAGTGGTAGTTCCAGCTACTCAGGAGGCCAAGGTGGGAGAAGCGCCTGAGCCCAGGAGAGAACCATCGAGAGGTAATTCACATGGAGTACAGTTCGCCCAACTGAAGTGTGTAATTCGAGTTTTCAGCATATTCAGAGTTGTACAGCCATCACCACAGTCAACTTTAGACCATTTTCAGTCCAAAAGAAACTGGGTATTCCTTAGCCATCGCCCCTCTGTCTCCCCGCCACCCGCACGCATCCTCCCGGCCTCAGGTTCCGGGCCGTGTCTGTTCTGGCCATGTGTTACGGGATCACGCAGCACCGTGGTTCCAAGGCTCATCCACACTGGATTCTTTCCTTCTTATGGCTGAGTGACATCCCACGGTACAGACAGTGCATTGCGTCTGCCCGTTTGTCCACTGATGGACGTTTGGGGTGTTTCTGCCTTTGGCCATCTGGAGTCACGCTGCTGTGTAAGGATGAGTTTGCAGGGGATGGATGCTTTCATTCTTCTGGGGCAGATGCCTAGGAGTGTCATGGCTGGGTTTTGGGCTCACCATGTCTAGTCGGTTGAAGAACTACTTTCCAGACTTTTCTACAGTGGCTGCATGCATTGAGTTGAGCCTCGGGGATGGGCCCCTGTCTGGGTGTTCTGCTATGGCCAGGCTGATGGGATCCCAGGAGGTGACTCTTCTCAGGACACTTGGCCCAGCCACTCTGACTTTGTGACCAGGACAGGAAGCACCTGTGGTTCCATTCGCCTGCCTGTGGAGTGGGAGTAACAGCACAGGGCTGGGATGAGGATGATGTTGCTTTTTCCTGGAAAAACAATCTCTCAACCTTACAGAAACATTGCAGACACACAGAGCATTTCTACCCCGAGCCTTTTGAGAGCATTTCCTGACTCGGTGCCCCAGCACCCTGGATACTTTGTGGCCCATTTCCTCCTACAGAGACATTCCCTTAACCACAGCACAGCGGTCACAGAGGGAGCTAGAGCCAGGTGTGGTGGCATGTGTGTAGTCCCAGCTACCCTGGAGGCCAAGGCGGGAGGATCGCTTGGGCCCATGAATTTGAGTGAGCCTGGGCAACATCAAGACCCCATCTCAAACCAGGAAAAATCAGGGAATTAGCATGGATACCTCACTGTGTCCAACCCTCGAACCCTCAGTCCTTAGTTGTCTCAGTGAAGTCGTTTGCAGCCCTAGGGCCCTGTTCAGATTCTCTCATTTCTCTGAAGATCTCTAGCTCCTGTGAGGGGAGGGTGGTGTTTAGAAGCCGATCTGGCTGGGCCTTTGCTATTCCGATCTCACTGTTCACAGGCGTTCTCAGCTGGCAGAGCTGGGGCAGTGTGTGCATAGCGCATGCCTGTTCTCTACCTGTCCCGCCAGCCACCCTCCATCTGTCTAGATTAAGGTCTTCAGAAAAAACAGAACCAATGAATGGGGTGTGTGTCTGTCCACTCCAGCTGCGAGAACAAAATAGTAGGGACTGGGCAGCTTAGGCCTGGGAGGGTGAGTTTCTGTTCTGGAGGATTCCGAGGGAGTGTCGGCAGGGTTGCTTTTCCTGGGCCCCCTCCTTGGCTTGTCTTAATCAATGGCCACCTTCTCACGGTGTCCTGACCTTATTTTTTTTTTTTTTTGGAGAAAAATTGTCGCTCTGTCGCCCAGGCTGGAGTGCAGGGGCACCATCTCAGCTCACTGCAACCTCCGCCTCCCAGGTTCAAGCGATTCTCCTGCCTCAGCCCCTGAGTACCTGGGATTACAGGTGTGCGCCACCACGCCCGGCTAATTTTTGTATTTTTAGTAGAGATGGGGTTTCACCGTGTTGATCAGGCTGGTCTTGAACTCCTGACCTCATGATCCTCCTGCCTCAGCCTCCCAAAGTGCTGGGATTACAGGCGTGAGCCACTGTGCCCGGCCGTCCTGACCTCCCTTACAAGGATGTCAGGAAGGTTGGACTAGGGCCCAGCCCTGTGATCTCATTTAACCCTGGTCACCTCCTTAGAGGCCCCATCTCCAGTCACACGGGGAGTTAGGGCTTCGACATGTGCTTGTCAGGGGACACAGTCCTGTCCATAGCAGGCGTGTGCGTGTGGTGGTGGCGGAGGGGAGAGTGCTCTGTTTGTTGTGAGGAGTCGGCTCACAGGACTGGGGCTGGCAGTTGGGAGTTCTGCAGGGCAGGCGGCCGGCTGGAGACCCCGGAACGTCCTCAGGGGAGGGGACCCCGGTCTTTTAAGGCCTTGGCCAGGCAGACCGGATGAGGCCCCCTCTGCGGAGGCCCACCTGCTTTCCTTAGTCCACCGATTCAAATCAGCCTCATCCTGGAAACACCCTCAGGAACATGGGGGCGCTCCACCCGAAGCTGGGTGCCGGGGTCTGCTGCAGCGTTGGCCGCTCACTGTCTTATCGGCTGCCTGTGCCTGCCCCACTCGTGTTAGGAGTTGACCTCTGGGAGAGGCGGTGCCTCCAGCTGTGATGGACACCCAGGGTGTATTCTAGGGTTTCCCTTCTGTGTTTGAACCTCCCTTTGCCGAAGGAACTCTGGCTTCCATTACCCCCGATACTCATTTCATGCAGAACTGAGGCCGGGAGTGGGTGCTGCGCCCCTTCCCGCGGGGGTGCCCTCCTCACGTTCGGCTCTGCCACCCCCGTGGGAACCCTCCTGCCTGGTCCCCTGCTTTCACACCCAGCTGCGCCACCTCCTGCAGGGCCCCCGGTTCCTGTGGGGCTCTGACACCAGGACACCCGCTCTTCACCCAGCCTGGGCCGCCGTGGCCCCCCGCCCCCACGGTGCAGCTCTGCCCTTCTTGGCCCTGTCTGAGGCTCCCGAGGGAGCTTGAGGGAGCTCGGGGGTGCCTGGTGAGCGGGGGTCTCCTGGATGCTCCTCTTCCAAGCTCAGAGGCTGACCTGGCAAGTGGCAGCACCCCACCTCCCCATTTGAAGCCCACAAGGAGGAAGAAAAGAAACTTCTTGACTCACCCATCACGGAGACCCACGGCCATCCCGAGAGGTGCGGCCACGTGAGCAACAACGCTCCACGCTGGGTGTGGGCGAGGGTCTTCCAGGGACCCTAAGCCTCTTAAAGAACATCTTGGAGATGTACTTCCTGCAGCGTTCAGTTCCCCGTTGCGGGTGCACAGTCGGGCGGCCGTGCACTGCAGCACGGCTCATTGTAGAGCATCTCAGCGCCCCAGAGAGCAAGTCCCGACGCAGGGCCCCCATTACCTGGAGGTGACTCCGGGGAGGGGCCTGTGGACTCGCAGGGTGGTGAGGCGAGTGTGTGCATGTACAGCTTCCTCCAGCAGCCAAACGGTCTAGAACAAACATGCTGTGTCCTCGCTGACTTCAGAGCTTCAGTAGCAACCCACGCCACAGCTTCACAGTTGACAGTTGTCACAGGCTCTGCTCGGAGGTGACATTCTGGGGACTGAGCAGCAGTTCTGGAGTTACAGACTTAGAGGGGCCGTCTCCGGGCCCCCCTGCTTTTTCCTCCTTGCCTCGGTACCAGTAGATGGAGACCCCAAGTTGCAGTCCTGCCAGCCCACAGTGGCTCACGTGCCAAAGGCTCTTCCCTGCAGGCTCTCAGCCAGCCTGGGTCACCAGAGGTGCCCATTTTCCTGCCTGGCATGGCTGAGCAGAGCCAAGAAACAGACTTGAACCCCAAGACCTCTCCCTCAGCCAGAATGTTCTCTGCATGAGCTTCTCACACTCAAATATGACCATGACCTGTAACATCTCCCGGTAGGCCTTGCGGGCAGTAGAGGCATTGCACGGGCGAGGGAGGTAAGCAGGGAGCAACCCCCGGCGAGGGTAGGCCCTGCAGCTGCGGCAGGGGTGAGGGGAGGGGCTGAGAGGTGGACGGCAAGTCAGGCAGCGCCCTGGGTGTTGTGGGGCGGTTCACGCAGGGGTGTGACCTGGCCAGGCAATTTTGGACCCACTTCCTGGCCGTGGGATCGAGGGTGGGTTTGGGGACAGTTCTGCCAGCAGCCCCGGGGTTGGAATATGTCTCACAGAACTTCCACTGTTGCATATACTGCCTTATAAAGATAGACCGGTAATGGGGACTATCCCCCCTCATTAGCCCGGAAGTTCCTCCAGAGGGCACAAGACCCCACGCGGTGATGTTGAGGCCTGGACGGTGGTGGTGGATGAAGAAGAGGCCTGGTTTGCAGTGTGTGTGGTGCTGTGGCCTACCAGGAAGAGGGCCCAGGAGTGGGCATGCATGTGCCCAGCCCCCAGCCCACGTGGTAGGGAGCCGGCCCCACAGCCACAGCCTGGAGTCTGAAAGGGAACATCTCCATCTCTGATGGGGACCTTTTCCCCAGACGGACTCTTCTACCGTGAAGAGAACGGCAATGGCCAGCACCGCGGTGAGCTGCTCGGAGATTATCCCTCCAAGCATCACTTACCTCTACACAGGGCTGGTTTTACTTCCTGAACCGGATTCAGCCGGAAGGAGCTGCAGCAGACTGCCTCGGAGTCTTCCCGCAGGGGCCATCTCCCCAACATGCGGCCTCTCCCCTGTGTAGCCTCTCCCCCATGTGACCTCTCCCCCTGCGGCCTCTCCCCCTTGTGACCTCTCCCCTGCGTGTCCTCCCCCATGTGACCTCTCCCCCACGTGGCCTCTGCCCCATGTGACCTCTCCCCCCTGCGGCCTCTCCCCATTGTGACCTCTCCCCTGCGTGGCCTCTCCCCTGCGTGTCCTCCCCCATGTGACCTCTCCCCCACGTGGCCTCTGCCCCATATGACCTCTCCCCCCTGCGGCCTCTCTCCATTGTGACCTCTCCCCTGCGTGGCTTCTCCCTCGTGTGGCCTCTCCCCCATGTGACCTCTGCCCTGCGTGTCCTCCCCCATGTGACGTCTCCCCTGCGTGGCCTCTCCCCCGCGTGGCCTCTGCCCCATGCGACTCTCCTCCCGCGGCCTCTCCCCCTTGTAACCTCTCCCCTGCATGGCTTCTCCCCCGCGTGGCTTCTCCCCCGTGTGGCATCACCCATGGGTTCTCATTGCATGGAGCCCTGGCCCCTTACTGTGGGTGAGGAGTAGGGAGAGGATTGGCCGTTGGGTTCTGGGTTCCGCAGTCCACAGAGGGCAGTCTGGCCCTCTCTGTGCCTCTGCCGGCCCTTTGTCCCCTTCTGTCACGTCCCCTGTCACCTGCCCTCTAGGACCTGCATGGCTGCAGTCCCACCAGCTGCCTCTGGGGGGTGCCCATGGCCCTGGAATGGGCTTGGGGGAGACCGCACCGCCCGGGGCCTCTCCAACCCTTTGCTCCAGGCCACTTGCTCCACCCTCTCTTGCTGCCCCATGTGACCTAGGATCCCTTTGGGCGAGTGCCTCGTTCTCTCCCTGAGTGGAGCCTCTGCAGGTGCTTCACGAAGGCTGGCACCCACCTCTACCTGTGTACCACGGCCTGGGATGGACCCTGCAGCTGTGGCCCTCCTGGCACTATCCCTACCCTGTGCCCCGGTGGGTGTGCAGTGGGAACAGGCACCCTGGGGTCCTTGGAGGCTCAGCGTCCTCAGCCCTCACCCTCGAGACCCCATTGTGGCACCTGTGTCCACTCAGGGATTATCCCAAGCCTGGCCAGAGGTCGGGAAGGGACAGAGGGAGCCACATAGGAGCCTCTACCAGCCCCTTTCTTACCACGGGGTGGGGACACTTCCTTCCCACAGGGTCTCAGGCTTGTGGGCTCCGCCCAGCTGCCCAGGCCCCAGAAGGCACTTCTGACCCTTCTCTTTGGGGTCTGCCCTGGGGGGCTCCAGGCCACTTGCTCCACCCCATCCCTCTTCTGGAGCCTCCCAGTACCTCAGTTCCGACTGTGGGGAAAACAGAACCCTAGGAAGCAACCTCACGGCTGTGGGCAGGGGAGGGCGGCCGGGAGCCCCAGCTGCCCCACAGGGACATTGAGTGAAGGCAGAGCCTGGGAGGGAAGTCAGATCCATACATGGGTCCCGTCCTGTTGGTGTTGGCATCCCTGAGTGAGCAGCCATCCGCCGCCCCCTGGAAAGAGACCGGGAGAAGCAGCTTCAAGCTTTGGAGCCCGGCCCAGCTGCTAGTAGCCCCTGGGTCACAGTGCGAAGGGGGAAGGCGGGGGCTTGAGGAGGAAAGTGAGAGGATTGTGCCTGGGGGCCCCCGGAGGGCCAGTCTGGAGGCGCGTTTGGGTGAGGCGGTGCTGGCTGTGCCCCTGTCTGAGATGGGCAGAGGGAAGGCGCCCAGGGCTGAGCCCAGGGTCTCCAGGCCAGTCCCTCACTGCTCTGGGGTTCGGTTTCCTCACCTGCACAAAGGACGGGTCCCGTGCTCTCCGGAGGCCACACGGGGTCTCCCTGAGGCACTGAGTCTGGCTTGTTTCTGGAAACTGAGGCACAGGAGGACGTTGATAACCGGCCTCCCTCTGTCCTCTTTCCCAGGGGTGCAGCTCGTCCGTCCCATGGTTTCAGATTTGCCCGGTGTGTTGCAACGACCACCTGGCACTCAGCTTGCCCGGTGCCGCCTGGCCCCGCAGCCTTTCCCAGGCCTTGCAAGGGTGGCACAGATGGGGAAACTCCATCTGCAGGGGCGTCACCCCCGAGGGATGTGTCCTCCACACTCCCTTGATGGTCACGTGGGTCCCGGGAGGGCGCGTGTGACTCTTCCCAGGATTGCAGCGTTGGGGCGTTGTGCCAGCCTGGCCCCGTGGGTGCGGAGTGCCATGGACCCCTCGGCCCTCCCGACCTTGTTTCCCTTTGATGTAGAAGTCTGCATGGCATGAATTCCAGTGACAACGGGCCGGGCCAGGCTCCCTGCGCCCCTGGTACTGCTGCCCAGGGCCAGTCTCTGCAGTCACCCTCCTTCCTTCCTGGTGGCTCCTCCCTCCCTCCTTTGTTCTTCTTTCTTTTCCTGCCTAAATGTTTATCGAGTCCCTCCTGCATTAAATACCCGTGCTGTGCAACAAATTACCTTGAACTTGGTGACTTCACCACCACTGCTTGTCAGCGCCCAGCCGTAGACGAGGGTTTGGGAGGCATGGCTGGGCCTGCCCAGGGCTCCCTGGCTGAAGTGGGTGCTGAAGCTGCCAGGCACTGGAGGCTGGGCCTCTCGCACACTCCCTGGCTGTTGGGAGGGTGCATTCTTCTTTCTTCCTTGTCTTCTAGAGGATGCACTCTTGGCTGTAGGCCTCCCGTTTCTCTCACGGGCTATTCCTGGGGTTCCCTCAGATCCTGGAGGTGCCCACAGCCCCCTTCCCCGAGGCTCCCCCACCCCCACACTTTGCTTCTTCAGTGCCAGCAGGAGAAATTCTCCCTCATCAGCTTCCTCAGAGAAGGGCTCACCTGGTCAGGTCAGGCCCCGCACTCGGGCGGGCACAGCAGGGCGCACCCCATGATGCACCCAGAACCCACCCCCGCAGCCCTGGAGTCCTGGACGCTGTCCCCAGCCCTACGCCCCTCTCAGAGCTTGAGCCAGGGGCAGCGCAATGGGCAGCTCCTTCCCTCTCCTGTCCCTGGAAAACTCTGCTCTGGGTGGTTTGGCGGAGAGTGAGAGGATTCGAAAACGCTGGTACGTGGCAGGGGCTGGCAGATTCCAAAAGTGGCCCCAGACTCCCTGGACACCCAGACCATCCACCTGGTGCCACAGTACCTGATTCCCATGGCCAGGGCGTTGGGGAGCCAGGCAGGGGCAGGGGAGGGGCGTTCCAAGTCCTCCCTCCTTGCCTTGACCTACATCCCAGGTGACCCAGCGAGGCCCAGGCCCCTGCCCAGTCTGCCCCGCCTCACAGTCAGGCTTCATCCTCATCCCCAGCAGCCCCTGGGCCCCCCATCACCCTCAGGGCACTTGAGGGCAGGGTCAGGCCAGACCCAAGTGTGGGGCCTGGCCAGGAGCAGGTGGTGCTGGGGAATGAGTATAGGGCTTATGGTGCCGTGGCCTGTCTGCTGCCTGGTCTGTCCTAAGGCCAGTGGCCCTGTCCCTAGGCTGTGGGGCACAGTTCCCATTCCCCGGGGGAGTGAAGGGCTCAGGCAGCAGGCAGCCCCGTCCCCTCCCCTAGGGTGTGCCTGGGTGACTCCTGGGCTGGCCGACTGGGAGCCAGCCTGAGTGTAGGTTTCGAGTCTGAGCACCAGGTCCTCACCCTGCCTCTGGCACCCCTTGGGCACCTCCTGGCACCCTGTCTGCTTTGTGCCACTTGCCCTGGGGTCTGTCCCTCCCTTGGACAGACAACAGTGTCCTACTTTTTTTTTTTTTTGAGAGAGTCTCGCTCTGTCGCCCAGGCTGGAGTGCAATGGCATGATCTCGGCTCACTGCAAGCTCCACCTCCTGGGTTCAAGCGATTCTCCTGCCTCAGCCTCCTGAGTAGCTGGGATTACAGGCGCACGCCACCATGCCCAGCTAATTTTTATATTTTTAGTAGAGACAGTTTCACCACGTTGGCCAGGCTGGTCTCCAACGCCTGACCTCATGATCTGCCCGCCTTGGCCTCCCAAAGTGCTGGGATTACAGGTGTGAGCCACTGCGCCCGGCCCATAATGTCCTACTCTTGCCCGAAGGCTCTGAGCCGTTCGGGTCTCCTGGACACGGAGAAGCCACAGCCCAGTGCCACCTGTCCTTTTCTCTCCGCTGCTCACAGGGGCCGAGGTCTGCACACCCATGGCTGCCCCAGGCTGCCCGCCAGGAGCTGCCTTTTCCCTGGCCAGGCTGTTTCTCAGCCCTGCGTTTCCCAAGGAAACGGGCTTCCAGGCAAGCCCGGATGGAGTTCACTTTTCTCCCAACTGGAATTCGGCTGAATTGAATCCAGCCTCTGCTCCCTTCACCTCCATATCCTGAGTTTCTGCTCCCAGCTCCCTCGGCCTGGGTCAGGTTGGGTGGGTGGTGACACCGTATTCTGGCCCTTGGGGTTTAGGACAGAGTTGCTGGGGCCTGTGTGGGGTGATCATGGCACTCTCCGGAGAGGGAGGGAGCCACAGGTGAGCGGGAGGGAGCCAGGCCAGGGGGTCGGCTTGGCTGGAGACAGCCTGGTCCCACTGGGAGCCCTGGAGCACCTGGAGTTGGGCTGGCTGGGGCAGGAGGGTTGTCTTTTGGGCACCCCTCCAACCCGTCAATCAGCCGTGGGCTGCCCTTCCATTGAGATGTGGGGAAAACCTTGATGAGGTTTGTTCAAGATGAATGTTCGTGAGGTGTGAGCCACCGCGCCTGGCACATGATGTCCTACTCCTGCCTCTCGCCTAAGGCAAAGGTCTGCAACAGCCGGGCTCAGCCTCTGTTTCGGAGGGAGGAAGGAAGGAAGCAGGAAGACTACCTGAAGCCCCCAGTAAGTGCAGTGGAGAAAATAGAGCAAGGTGAAGGGTTGGCCGTGTGGAGGGCGAGTGTGTGGTCAGGGGAGGGCTTCTTTGGGCAAATATTTGACAGAGGCAAAGCCGGGAGCCAAGTGGATATTTGGGGCAGAGTGGGGTTGGCGGCAGGAGTAGCCCATGCCAAGGCCCTGCAGGGGTGCACGGGTGTGTAGACCGGCGAGAGGGCGTGGCTGCAGGGGAAAGGTGGGTGGGCGGGGAGGGAGGCGACCGGTGAGGGGGCCTGGCAGCAGGGGAAAGGTGGGTGGGCGGGGCAGGGGGGCGGCGGAGAGAACAAGTGGCCCCATCCTTTGAGGCCGCTGTGTGAGTCTGCTCTGGTGGCCGTGACAAAGGACCACAGGCTGGGACTTCAGCAACCCACATAGATTCTCCCACAGTCCTGGAGGCTGGGGCCTGAGGCCAGGGTGCAGTGGGGCTGGCTCCTGAGGCCTCTCTCCTGGGCTGGCACCTGGCGCCTCCTCCCCGTGTCCTCACAGGGCCGTTCTCCTGTGTGTCTGTGTCCTCATTGCCTCTTATAAAAACACAGGTAGGTTGGGTGGGGTCCACCCAAATAGCCTTATTTTAACTTAAAAAACTTTTCATGTTCTGGCTTCTCAATAATTTTTTTTAATTAAGGTATTTGTGACACTTAAAGATCATATATTTAAGATACAATTTGCTGATTTACAATCTAATTTTAATCTAATCCCCTCTCTTAAGACCCTACCTCCAAATACAGTCACAGCTGGGATCCTGGGGGAGTTAAGACTCCCACGTTCGGATTTTTGAGGGACACAGTTTGGCCCGTGACAGTCCCTTGCTGTCTGAGGGACACAGTTTGGCCCGTGACAGTCTCTGCTGTCTGAGGGACACAGTTCGGCCCGTGACAGTCTCTGCTGTCTGAGGGACACAGTTTGGCCCGTGACAGTCTCTGCTGTCTGAGGGACACCGACCCCCTGTGCGTTTCCTGTCTCCAGCTGCCTGTGTTGGTCACGCATGTTATTCTCACGCGCCGGCCCTGGTCACCAGGTCCCCTCTGCACCCTGGGCCGTGCCGCACTTGGGTGGCATTTTGGGTGGAGCAGCCCCGGCCCCTGCCTCCCTCTCCTGCTGAGGGTTAACGGGGCCTGATCTCTGGGTGAGCTGCTGTGCCCTGTGCACTTCCGCCTCCAGGACCCTCAGCCACCGCCAGGGCGCAGCCCAGCTCAGCCAGGTGGTGAACGGACACAGGAGCTACTGGGGAGATTTGGCCCCAGGTCAGGTCCTGGCCTTGGGCGTGTGGCCCTTGTGGGGCCAGAAAACCTGTCCCTACCGCCCAGCAGGTGCTAGGGGATGACATAGCCCCTCCTGGACATAGCCCCTCCTGCCACTCTCCCCCTGACCGGAAAGTCACCCCCACTGCCCCTCCGACACTTTCCCTGTGAGAGGCAACCAGGCACCCCACAAAGCCTGCTGTGGGTTCTCCCAGACCCAGGCTGGAGGGACTGACCCATCAGCCACCTCCCCTCCACCCCTCCCCAACCCCCCTGGCCCCAGACAGCCTCTGTCCACGAGGGGTGTGCCCCCGGAGCTGGCCACAGCCCCAGCAGGGACGGCAGCTCTGTAGGGCTGGCGGGGGGTGCCTCTGCAGGGCACAGGTGGACAAGAGGCCTCTCCTGCATGGCCTGCAGGAGGCCCAGCCTAGGAGGAGGGCTGAGGGCACCAAACGAGGCAAAGCCTGGGGGACCATGGTTGGGGGGGCCAAGGAAAGAAGGGGGGCAGCAGAGAGCACCGTCTGCTGCAGGCTGAGCTCAGGACGGAGGTCTGGGCACACTTGGCTTGGGGCAGGTGGCCGCCTTGTGTGGGTCGAGGAGGCGCAACCTGACTTGTGACCCAGTCCCTGGTTCTGAGGTCACAGTGAGGCCACTGGAGACCCCAACTGGCCGGGCCGTTCGCCGTGCAGGGTGGCTGCAGAGACCCGCTCAGCAGGTGCCCACTGTCACCTGGCCGGAACCAGCAGGCAGGCGTGGCAGGACAGACCACAGGGAGGATGCTGGAGGGGCCAGGGAAGCACATTTAGCACACCTGGGGCTGCCTGTGGTCTGACGCCCCAGAGGGTGACACCTTTCGAGGCTCGAAGGCAGCTCAGGGCAGCTCCTCCCACACAAAGGCCTCCTCTGGGCTGTGAGGGTCAGTGTTTCTCCTGGGGCCCAGCCCTGGGGCCTCTTTGCATGCCCTCTGGGTGCCAGCTCAGGAGGGCGCTGGCCCCAGGCCTGGCTCCGCCCCAGAAACTGGGTGGCTGTGTGTTAGCTGGGCAGTGGCTTCTGAGGGGCTGCACCAGTAGGCTCAGTGGGCATCCCCAGGGCTTCCCCTCAGTGCTGTGGTCCCACCCTAGACTGGGTAGCCAGCCTGGCCCCTCCTCCCACGTAGTGTCACAGACAGGCCCACCGACCCTGTGGGCTTGGGGTGGGACAGCCAGGGTCCCAGTCTTGGCAAGGCCTGGTGCGGTGGGCGTCTCAGCTGCAGCCAGCATTGTGTCCGCCCCCTCCGCGAGGCAGTGTGTTTGTGATCAGAGCAGGAGTGTAGCCTGCTGGTTTCGGTACACGTGGTAGAATGCGTGCCAGTGCACGCTAGCAGCATCTCCTGTGTTCTTTGTGCAGCAGCTCCATGCCATGGCCAAGGTCTCAGTGTCTGTCCTGCTGATTGCTGGAGCAGGTGTGGTGGCCCATGTCCGAGGACGGCTGTGTCCTGGAGAGGTGGGCAGGGGCTGGGTTCATCTGCCTCTGGAGCCTGCTGGCAGCCTCCTCCCGGGTTTCATGGCTGGCAATCATGAAAGCTGCCTCGATGGTGGCGGGGCCCTGTTGATGTCAGATTGGTGTGGCCTCTTGAGAGTTCCTCCTGTGGGTGTGCGCAGGGCTTGCGTGTGCAGGAAATGGACTCACCCTGGAGCTGGGCCCCCAGGGGCTGCCCCGGGCCTGGGTGGGGGCCGTGCCCTTGTCTGTCCGTCTCTCTGTCAGTCTGGCTTCCTCCTCTCCAACTCTACCTCTTTTGGGGTCTCCTTTCTGCTCTGTGTCACCCCGGATAGCTTCTCCAGTGTGGAAGCTTTAACTTTCTGTTGTGTGTGTTTTTTGTTTTTGTTTTTGTTTTTGTTTTAGATAGGGTCTTTCTCCATTGCCTAGGCTGGAGTGCAGTGGCGCAATCTCAGCTTACTGCAGCCTCAACCTCCTGGACTCAAGCGATTCTCCAGCCTTAGTCTCCTGAGTAGCTGGGATTACAGGTGCACACTGCAATGCCCAGCTAATTAAAAACTTTTTTTTTTTTTTGTAGAGATTGTGGTCTCACAATGTTGCCTAGGCTGGTCTCAAACTCCTGAGCTTATGTGATCCTCCTGCCTTGGCCTCCCAAAGTGCTGAGATTCCAGGTGCACACACACGCACACAAGCACACATATGCACATAGACACACAAGCACATGCAGACACACACACACACATACATGCATGCAAACACACATACACGTGTACACACTCATACACAAGTCCACACAGGCACTTCCTGTGATCTCCAAGCCTGAGGCTTTATGCTTGGTGGGTGGGGTCTGCCTCCACCCTCTGTCCAGACCAAGGACCCCCTCAGCCTGCAGAGCAGTGCTGCAGCTTCGGGAATGTGCTGTGTGAGCTCCCTTCTGTCTTAGACCCCCTCTTCCCTCTGAGCTCTGCGGTTGGAAGGTGGAACTTCTCCTCCTATTTTCCTCCCCAACATTCACTGCCTTGTCTTTTGTTCTGCTTTCTGGGAGATGTTCTTGAATGTCCGAACTTCCTCCTGCATTTTAAATTTCTGCCCTCCCAGGTTTCATTTCCAAGAACTCATTTCTGCTCTCTGCTTGTTCTTTTTTTACAGCTTCCTGTTCCTGTTTCATGAGTGCAATGTCTTTTTTTCTTCATCTTTCCTGCTGTGGTGGGGTTTTCCAGTAGGAAAACTCAGAGCTGGGTGGGAGGGCTCTGCCATGGTTCGTGAGTTTGCTCCCCTTTCCCCATGGGCTGTGTTGGTTGAAAAGAACTCTCTCCCTCCCCCAACTCCTCATCAAATTCAAATGCTCACAGGGTCTCCAATATTCAGCGACCTTTCATGGATTAAATTCTGAGCCATTCTTTTGCCCCTAGAAGGTTGTCCTCTATAGAATAGCGTAAAACTGTTAGGAGATTGTTAGAACAAGGTCTTGCAGGCACCTTCACTTGGCAGAAGAATCGATCAAACTCCATTTAGAAGGGAGTTCATTGAAGGGGCCTTGGTTTCCCGTTTCCTTTGTAACCAAGACAGTTCTTTCCAGAGGGAGTAGATTTGGCTTGACCCTGCATCTCAGCCCAGGTTCCCAGCGGCCACATGCCAACATTTGATGGGGGTGGGGAGGTGCAGTCCCAGGGGAGAGAGGAGGGGGGGTGGGGAGAAGGGGAGGGAGGGAGAGCAGGCTGTGGCTGTGCAGTCCTGAGCTGGCCTCAGCCTTCAGAGAGGACAGTGGACATCCTGGAGAGGCCACGGGGAGCCACTGCATCCTGGAAGAGTTGAGTGTGGCGGCCTGAGCCCTGGCCTTGATTCTGCGACCTCGGGTGTGAACTCACCAGGTGCAAGACGGGGACGCTGGCAGGGACGCAGACCGTGCCTGAGCCGGCCTTCCTGTGTGGGCCCAGATACCGGCTCAGGTCCCACCTCCCCTGGTGCTGTCCACACCAGGACAGCAGAAGCCTCATGCCTGGTCCCCAGGGATACGGTTCTGAATCAAAACCTCTCACGGCACATCGAATTGAGCCTGACCAACGCCTGGGTCCTGGCAGTGGAGGCTGGGAGGAGAGTGTCTGGGATTCTGTCCGGGGAGGCAGGGCTGTCACTGTGGGGAGCTATGAACATGGATGGGGCTTGCTGAAGAGACTCAAGCAGCTCGGGGGTCAGAACAGCTCCGAGAACCACATCCTCCTGCCACTTTGGGATCTGGGCCAAGTCTCCCTGCCTGTCTGGGCCTTGGTTCCCTCCTCTGTAAGTGTGTGGAGGACAAGGTGACCTCTAAGACCTGTCCAGTTCTGGGGTCCCGCCCCTGAGGCCTTTGCAGCCTGGGCTGGCAGCCCTGAATGATACGGGGGACACCTGCAGGGGCCGCACCCCTGCATAGACTGCAGTTAATTCTGGGTTAAGCAAAGCCTGTGTTTCCCACACGGGCCCAGCTTCTGATGTCTGGAAAGATGAGGACCCGCACTTGCTTCCATCAGCAGCATGTCCTGTGCACACGAAGGTTGCACCGTCCTAAAAACACCACTCCGATGACGATCTGAGCTTTTAAGTGTCTCCTGCTGTCTGCAGCACGTTGAGCAGAACACCCTCCAAATTCCACCTTATTTGGAATAAGGGTCTTTGCAGGTGTAATTAGTTGAGAGTCTGTGATCATCCTGGATTTAGGGTGGGCCGTAAATCCAATGAGTGGTGTCCTTATGAGGAGAGGCCACAGAGGGACACATGGAGAAGGCCATGGACGGCAGAGGCAGGGGTCAAGGTGACACAGCCACAGCCGAGGGACGCCTAGAGTCACCCGAAGCGGGGAGGGGCAGGAAGGATCCTCCTTGGAGCCTTCGGAAGGAGCGGGGCCCTGCCCACACCTTGGTTTCAGCCTTCTGGACATCAGAACTTCGAGGGAATCCTTTTCTGTTACTTCGAGCCACCAGGTTTGTGTAATTCGCTACTACAGCAGTCACAGGAACTCAGGCACCATTTCTCTCTTTTTTTTTTTTTTTTGACATGGACTCTCACTCTCTCACCAGGGTGGAGTGCAGTGGCACCATCTCAGCTCACTGCAACCTCTGCCTCCTGGGTTCAAGCGATTCTCCTGACTCAGCCTCCTGAGCAGCTGGGGCTACAGCTGCGCGCCTCCCTGCCAGCTAATTTTTGTATTTTTAGCAGAGACGGGGTTTCACCATGTTGGCCAGGATGGTCTCGATCTCTTGACCTCGTGATCCGCCCGCCTTGGCCTCCCAAAGTGCTGGGATTACAAGCGTGACCCATCACTCCCGGCCTCTCTTTTTGAAAAGAAGTGACCAACACATTTTATGAGATAATGTAATCTCAACACCAAAAAAATGAGGATATTACAAGAAAGGATAATTACTGGCCAATCTTAATTATTAGAAAAATACTTTTCAAAACAGCAAAGAAAATATTAGCAAAATTAATCAAGTAATGGATTTTGTCCCAGGAACTCAGGTTTAGTAAAACATTACAAAAGGTACCCAGATAATGTACCAAACAGTCTCACCAGTTAAAGGAGAAAAGACATGTGCCTGTATCCGCTGGTTCATAGCTGATATTCAATAAAATTCAACAAAGCAATGACCTCAACAGGAGAAAGATTTTCTTCCAAAAATCTACAGAAAATGCTTGATGAAAAAAAAAAAAAAAGAATTTTTTTTTTTTAAGAGATGGGGTCCTCTCCCTCTCCCACTCCCTCTCCCTCTCCCTCTCCCTCGCCCTCTCCCTCGCCCTCTCCCTCGCCCTCTCCCTCTCCCTCTCCACGGTCTCCCTCTCCACAGTCTCCCTCTGATGCCCAGCCAAGGCTGGACTGTGCTGCCGCCATCTCGCCTCACTGCAACCTCCCTGCCTGATTCTCCTGCCTTAGCCTGCCCAGTGCCTGGGATTGCAGGCGCGCGCCGCCACGCCTGACTGGTTTTGTATTTTTTGGTGGAGACGGGGTTTCCCCATGTTGGCCGGGCTGGTCTCCAGCTCCTGACCACGAGTGATCTGCCTGCCTGGGCCTCCCGAGGTGCCGGGATTGCAGGAGTCTCGCTCACTCAGTGCTCAATGTTGCCCAGGCTGGAGTGCAGTGGTGTGATCTTGGCTCGCTACAACCTCCACCTCCCAGCCGCCTGCCTTGGCCTCCCAAAGTGCCGAGATTGCAGCCTCTGCCTGGCCGCCACCCCGTCTGGGAAGTGAGGAGCGTCTCTGCCTGGCTGTCCATTGTCTGGGATGTGAGGAGCCCCTCTGCCCGGCCGCCCAGTCTGGGAAGTGAGGAGCGCCTCTTCCCGGCCGCCATCCCGTCTAGGAAGTGAGGAGCGTCTCTGCCCGGCCGCCCATCGTCTGAGATGTGGGGAGCGCCTCTGCCCCGCTGCCCCGTCTGGGATGTGAGGAGCGCCTCTGCCCGGCCGTGACCCTGTCTGGGAACTGAGGAGTGTGTCTGCCCGACTGCCACCCTGTCTGGGAGGTGAGGAGCGTCTCTGCCCGGCCGCCCCGTCTGAGAAGTGAGGAGCCCCTCCGCCCTGCAGCCGCCCCGTCTGGGAAGTGAGGAGCCCCTCCGCCCGGCAGCCGCCCCATCCAGGAGGTGGGGGGCAGCCCCCGCCCGGCCAGCCGCCCCGTACGGGAGGTGGGGGGTGCCTCTGCCCGGCTGCCCCATCTGGGAAGTGAGGAGCCCCTCTGCCCGGCCGCCACCCCGTCTGGGAGGTGTACCCAACAGCTCATTGAGAAGGGGCCATGATGACGATGGCGGTTTTGTGGAATAGAAAAGGGGGAAAGGTGGGGAAAAGAAAGAGAAATCAGATTGTTAACTGTGTCTGTGTAGAAAGAAGTAGGCATAGGAGACTCCATTTTGTTCTGTACTAAGAAAAATTCTTCTGCCTTGGGATGCTGTTAATCTATAACCTTACCCCCAACCCCGTGCTCTCTGAAACATGTGCTGTGTCCACTCAGGGTTAAATGGATTAAGGGCGGTGCAAGATGTGCTTTGTTAAACAGATGCTTGAAGGCAGCATGCTCGTTAAGAGTCATCACCACTCCCTAATCTCAAGTACCCAGGGACACAAACACTGCGGAAGGCCGCAGGGTCCTCTGCCTAGGAAAACCAGAGACCCTTGTTCACTTGTTTATCTGCTGACCTTCCCTCCAATATTGTCCTATGACCCTGCCAAATCCCCTTCTCCGAGAAACACCCAAGAATGATCAATAAATACTAAAAAAAAAAAAAAAAAAAAAAGAAAAGAAAATGAAGGATGGAGCCATGAGCTGAGGAATGTAGGCAGCCTCTAGAATATAGAAAAGGCAATGAAACTGATTCTGTCCTATAGCCTCCAGAAGGAACATAACCCTATTGACACCCTGATTTCAGCCCAGTGGTTGTGATTTTGGATTTTTCACCTCCAGAACTATAAGATAATAAATTCATGTTGTTTTAAGCTAAAAAAAAAAAAAAGAGATGGGGTCTTGCGCCGGGCGCGGTGGCTCACGCCTGTAATCCCAGCACTTTGGGAGGCCAAGGCGGGCGGATCACAAGGTCAGGAGATTGAGACCATCCTGTCTAACACGGTGAAACCCCGTCTCCATTAAACATACAAAAAATTAGCCGGGCGTGGTAGCAGGCGCCTGTAGTCCCAGCTACTCGGGAGGCTGAGGCAGGAGAATGGTGTGAACCCGGGAGGCAGAGCTTGCAGTGAGCCGAGATAGCACCACTGCACTCCAGCCTGGGCGACAGAGCGAGACTCCATCTCAAAAAAAAAAAAAAAAAAAAAAGATGGGGTCTTGCTATGTTGCCCAGGCTGAACTCAAACTCCTGAGCTCAAGTGATCCTCCAGCCTCAGCTTCCGAGTAGCTGGGATCACAGGCGTGGGCCCCCGTGCCCGGCTCAGAGGGGCTTCTTGTAAGTTAGGAGCAAGCTCAGGCCTTCCCTCCAGATGTGGTTGAGCTGGAGCTCGGACCCACTGCCCCACGGGACCCCGGCCTCAGACCCAGGTGGCTTTGGCTACTCATCTTCAAGGCCCCAAAGCTCCTATTTCTGCTCCTTTTTATTTATTTATTTATTTTTTTGAGACAGGATGTCACTCTGTGGCCCAGGCTGGAGTGCAGTGGTGCGATTATAGCTCACTGCAGCCTCGACCTCCCGGGCTCAGGTGATCCTCCCGCCTCAGCCTCCCGAGCAGCTGGGACCCCAGGCGCAGCCACAGTATACCGGCCTCTGCTCTCTTCCATACACAATGGAAGCAGCCGGGAGTGACACCTGCCCAAGTCCTCGTAGGTCTCCTCAGGTCCTGTTGGGTCGTCAGGGCCGAGGTTGGCTGAGGGTTGGGTGTTCACAGGCTGATTTTAGGCTGGGCCTGCTGACCACAGGGCCTGGGAGTGAACCCCATGTCCCCGAGGCCTCTTCCCTGGTCTCCATCCTATCCCCAGGTAACCTTGGCCTCTGCTTCATCTTGGATAAACTGTGGCCCCACAGAGGCCTCAGAAAGCAAAACCCTGCCCCTGGGAGGTTCTCGTCCCATTTCAGCTCCTTTTCTAATTCGGTGGTGAGACAGCAAACCTGAGCCTAGAGTGGCTGTGCAGACAGGCCCCCAGCCAAAGGCCCTGGGTCTTCCAGCAGCTTTCATTGTCACCGGGACCCGGCCTGCTCCCAAGGTTCCCGAGAGCAGTGGGGCTGTCCCCCACACCCAGGTCCCATCAGCGAGGCTGGGGGCTCCTCTCCCCTCGCTGACGGACGGGGAAGCCAGGCTCGCTTTCCTTCCGGGTCCTCAATTCTCGCTGGATTAACAGTGTCACAAGTCAGACTCCTTAAAACTGCTTTCCAAGGGAACCCAAAATATCTGTTTCTAGAAGTGTTGGCATTGAAGAGCTGGAGATGACTCACAGCCCAGCCAGTGTCTCCTCTTCCACACCCACACTGCTGGGTCTATTTCTAGACAGCCTGGTTGTGTGCAGAGTTCAGGGAACCTGGATCTTCCAGCGTCTTGTCTTAACTGGAACGTTCCATCAGTGGTTCTGTCCAGAGTATCTGGCGAGCTGTTTACAGCCACTCCCCTGAGGCTCAAAGGCAATGATGAGCCCTCCCAGTGATCAAAGACAAAGTCACTTATGTTCCACATCATTGCCCCTTGCATTGATAGGTGTTTAAGTGCATCCTGGAGGTTTTCTGAGGCAGGCAGTTGGCGTATGGAAGTGGTCATCATGGAAGCCACACTCGCGTTTGTGCTGTTTTCAGGAGGCCTTCGTCCCAAGCCCTGCACCCCACCCTGGCCATAGTGCTTAGCATCACCCCCATCCCTGGGGCAGGAAGCCAAGGGCCAGAGTAGCCCCCGCCTGTGAGCAGTGGGGGGCTGTCCAGTGCTTTCATTCAATCCATCCGAGTTTTCTCATCAACAAAGTGAGGATGAGAATGCCTCAGAATCACAATGCTTACCTTTCAGGGTTGTTTCGAGGAGTAAGAGATGACACACGAGCAGGGTGCACACAGCAGGCACTTCATGTGTGCAGGGATCAGTGTGCACACAGCAGGCACTTCATGTGTGCAGGGATCAGTGTGCACACAGCAGGCACTTAATGTGTGCAGGGATCAGCGTGCACAATGCAGGCACTCCATGTGTGCAGGTCCCTCCTCCTTCTGGATGTTTATCAAGCGCCTCCCTGACAGTGCCCCGTGTTCGCTGCAGGCGCCGTGCCCAATGGGGAGAGGCCCCTGGATCAAGTCCAGGTGGGTGCGGCTCCACCTCTTCCAGCTTCAGACCAGGAAGAGCCTCTCAAGCTGCTTTTCAGGGCCATGTGGAACTGAGGCTGGTGCCACTGTCTGATGGCTCAATGGCTGCAGACCATCGGCTATGTCTAAATCCATAAAAGTCCTAAATGAGCTAACAAACCATTCATGAGATCTTTTCCATCCTCCCACTGGACACGCGTATTTCCATGAAGACCCGGAAGGCCCGTTAGAACTTGGAAACGGGCTGCTCTAAGTTGGGTTCTGGAAGATGGCGTCAAGAGCTCCGGCCTCAGCCCCAGCCTGCAGCCTCCTCTTCCTAGCCAGGACCCTCCGGCACCACCACAGCCCTCAGCAAATAGCTGTGCTTGGCTGCCTCTCGGGCCTGGGGTGGTCCCCTTGGAGGAAGGACCTGGGAGAGGCTCATGCAGACCCCAGAGGCCGGCTGGGGTCTTTGGGCAGAGAAATCTCTGTCTGGGGCCCTGGAATGTGGTCTAGAAGGTGAGGGTGGGGGGCTCTGGGCGGAAGTTCCCTGGGCCGTGCGACCGCCCTGCCCTCCGGGATGGGGGTCCCTCTCACGTGTCCTTTCACAGCCTGGGTCTCCAGGCCCCGCCATGGGGAGATCAGCTTGGCAAAGGCACAGCCAGCGCTGCACCTCCCGGCCCCCGGAGCTTCACCTGGAGGTTAGGGCAGAACTTTGTCCATCAGGAACTGGGGGGTTCAGCTGTCTCCACCCCTCCCCATCCTGCCCTGGGAGCAGCTGTCCCCAGGCTCAGGGGCTCCTTTGGCCTCTTGGCAGGGTTCTCAGGGGCACCAGCAGTGAGCTGCCCGCAGTACCCAGTGGTGCCCAGCAGGGAGGTGGCCTCTGCCACCCACTGGCTTACTTGGCCACAGTGAGATGTCCCCATGCAGGATCCCGCACCAGCTCCGCTTGCTGAGAACCCGGCCAAGGCAGGTATCAAATACGGTAACCTGAGAAGAGAGGAATTTCAACAGCCCCGTACACAAGGAGAGCATGATCCAGCACCCGGCGCCAGGTCTCTGACAGCACGGCCAGGACGGCGGGTCCCGCACGTTCCCGCTCGTGGAAATCCAGCGCCCAGCGCCACATCTCTGACTGCAGGGCCAGGACGGTGGGTCCCGCACTTTCCCGCTCATGTGGAAAGGCTACACCACTTAGTAGAAGAGGGTTTTATCACAGAAGCTAGTGCTAAGGGGACTGCAGCGTGACCGCCATCCCTCATCTTGCTTGCTCACTGCGTGCGCCAGCACAGACCCTCCCGACCCGCTGTGGACACACTGAGGAAGGGGCGTGGGGAGGCCGGAGGAGACAGGAGCCCTCCCACCACGCCCCTCCCCTGGCACAGGGCTGCATTTGCCATCAGCCTCCAACTTAGGGCTGTACAGAGGGGCAGAACTGGGGGTGCTGAGGTCCAGGGTTGGGAGGGGCTTAAAGCCTGAGAGGAGAAGAGAAGGAGAAGCAGCAAATTAGCACAAGGTGGCCCAGGAAGGGGACCAGGAAGTGACCGTGTGAGTTGGCCGTGTCCACCCACTGCTAGGGTCAGACCCCTGGGCCGGATCCTGAGCTGCCCTCTGGAGAAGGCAGCCCTCCAGGCCTAGGCATCCCTGGGCTTCCCCGGGGCGAGCAGAAGCGGCTGGGAAGCCTGTCCCACGGGAGGGACATCACGGGGCCCTTGAGCCGAGAGAGATGCATCTGGGTGTGGGGGGTATGGGCTGGGGTCTCGGTTGAGCAGCAGTTCAGGGAGGGCCGCAGCAAGCTCAGCCGGCACCAGCTACGCGGGAGGCTGAGACAGAAAGAATGAGTCGCTGGAACCTGGGAGGCAGAGGCTGCAGTGAGCCAAGATCGCGTCATTGCACTCCAGCCTGGGCGACAGAACAGTTCTCCGTCTCAAAAAAAAAAAAAAAAAAAAAAAAAAATTACAGTGATTGGCTGGGTGCGGTGACTCATGCCTGTAATCCCAGCACTTTGGGAGGCTAAGGCGGGCAGATCGCTTGATCCTAGGAGTTCGAGACTAGCCTGGGCATCATAGCGAGACCCCATCTCTACCAAAAAAAAAAAAATATACAAAAATTAGGCAGGTGTGGTGGCATTCATCTGTGGTCTCAGCTACTCTAGAGGCTTAGGTGTAAGGATGGCTTGAGCCTGGGAGGCAGAGGTTGCAGTGAGCTGAGATAGTACCACTGCATTCCAGCCTGGGCATGACAGAGTCAGACCCTGTCTCAATTTAAAACATTATTAAAAACAAAACAAAAAAATACAGTGATGACCGGGCGTGGTGGCTCACGCCTGTAATCCCAGCACTTTGGGAGGCTGAGGCGGGCAGATCATTTGAGGTCAAGAGTTCGAGACCAGCCTGGCCAATGTGGTGAAACCCCGTCTCTACTAAAAATACAAAAATTAGCTGGGTGTGGTGGCTCATGCCTATAATCCCAGCTACTTGGGAGGCTGAGGCAGGCAGATCATTTGAGCCCAGTGGTTCAAGACCAGCCTGGGCCAACAGCAAGACCTCAACTCTACAAAAAATATAAAAATTAGGCCAGGTGCTGTGGCTGGCTGGGCATGGTGGCTCACACCTGTAATCCCAGCACATTGGGAGGCCGAAGTGGGTGGATCAGCTGAAGTCAGGCACTCAAGACCAGCCTGGCCAACATGGTGAAACCCCGTCTCTACTAAAAATACAAAAATTAGCTGGGCGTGGTGGCACATACCTGTAATCCCAGCTACTCGGGAGGCAGAGGCTGGAGTCTCCCTTGAACCTGGGAGGTGGAGGTTGCGGTGAGCCGAGATGAAGCCACTACACTCCAGAGAGTGAGACTCTGTCTCAAAAAAAGAACAAAAGAAAGGACACAGCAAGAACCATAAAAGAAAATTGGATATATTGGACTTCATCAAAATTGAAAAGTTCTGCTTATTAAGAGACATCATTACAAAATAAATAGACAAGCCATAGACTGAGAGAAAAATATTTGTAAACTACACATTTGTCAATAAAAAGAAAAACAAGGCAACTAAAAATGGGCAAACAATCTGAACAGGCATGTCACGAAAGATGGCACACAGATGGCCAATAAGCACACAAAAAAGTGCTTGACATCATCAGACATTGAGGAAATAAAAGTTAAAACCACATGAGATATGTCATCAGAAAGGCTAAAGCTAAAATGATGGGGTGTTTAGCTGTGATGGAGGCCCCTGGAATCCCTGCTGCACACTGCAGGTGGGTGTGTAAATGGTACAATCTCTTTGATACAAGATCTGGCAATTTCTTATAAAGCTAAATATACAACTACCCTATAACCTAGCAACTGGTCTACTGAATTTTTATGGAGAGATGGGGCGTGGTGGCGTGTGCCTGTAATCCCAGGCTTGAGGCAGGAGAATCACTTGAACCCAGGAGGTGGAGGTTGCAGTGAGCCGAGATCACACCAGCCTGGGTGAAAGAGCAAGACCTTGTCTCAAAAAACAAACCACAAACAACGCCCCCCCACCCCCAAAAGGTCCGTATTCAAGTGTCAAGATTTGATAAAACTGATACTTCCAGGCCATCAAGCACGTCAGGTGTTTGCTGATGAAGAATCCGATGTCCATTAGTAGAGCTTGGGGCCATGGCCTTGATTTGTGCTAAGACACCAGCAGTGTAAAAGTACACTGTGGTAAAATACACATTTACCATCCTGCCCATGTTTAGGGGTCCCATTCGGTGGCACGAAGAGCACCCACATTGCTGTGCAACTTCACCACCCCGGAGCTGCTTCAGCTTTCCAAACTGGAACTCCGTCCCCATGAAACACTCCCTCCCCACCCCCCGCCAGCACCTACGCTTCACCTGCTGTCTGTGTGGGTCAGACTCCTCTGGGGACCTAAGTGGGGTCACACAGCATCTGGCTCTTGTGCCTGGCTTCTTTGACTGAGCGTAATGTCCCCACATGTCAGAATTGCCGGCACCCCCGGCTTTACCTGCCATTGCTTCTGTACCATCGACAGTGCAAATGTGAGTCCCATAAAAAACATCTCAAGGAACATCTCAGTCTTGCCATGAAAATAGTTTGGACCTCCCAGACCCCGCAGGGCATCAAATGAGTCCGCACAGGAGAACCCCACACCCCGTGGCCTCTACCCGCAGACACAACTGAGGTTATCACCACACTTCTACTCAAACGGGAACGTTCTCCACAAAGCCACAGTGCTGGCGCCACACTAAGGAAATTCACAGCAGTGTCTTTCTGTTGGAGCCCAATATCCAGTCCACACTCAGGCTCCCAGCTGAGCCAGCGTGTCACACGCGGTGTTTTTCCAAACCAGCGCCAAGACTCACGCTCTCCTTGGCCGCGGGTTTCTTGTCCCTGTTGTGGCAGAAGCCCCCAGCCCTCCCCACTTTTCCTCCTCCGTGACAGTTTGAGGACACTGACTCGGAAGAGAAGGCACACCCAGGGCACAGCCCTCCCCAGTGCTCCTGAAACAGGCAGTGCTGTCTACAGCAGGCGTCTCGGCAGCGTGGAGACAGAAGTCACCTGGCTGCCGGCTTCCATCTCGGATTTGGTGCTGCTTTGGGTGATGGACGTGGAGAGGGAACCCCAGTGTCGGCGGTGCCTGTGACCCTCAGGCAACGTGAAACGCAGCTGCTTCCACATGCCAGGAAGGCTGTTAGAAAATCCTGCATGTCTGCCGGGCGTGGTGGCTCACACCTGTAATTCCAGCACTTTGGGAGGCTGAGGCGGGCAGATCACAAGGTCAGGAGATCGAGACCATCCTGGCTAACACAGTGAAACCTTGTCTCTACTAAAAACACAAAAAATTAGCCGGGCGTGGTCGTGGGCGCCTGTAGTACTGGCTACTCGGGAGGCTGAGGCAGGAGAATGGTGTGAACCCGGGAGGCGGAGCTTGCAGTGAGCTGAGATGGCGCCACTGCACTCCAGGCTGGGCGACGGAGCGAGACTCTGTCTCAAAAAAAAGAAAGAAAGAAAGAGAGAGAGAGAGAGAGAGAGAGAGAGAGAGAAAGAAAGAAAGAAAGAAAGAAAACCCCGCTTGTCACTGCCCTCGCCGCCAGGAGTCACTCAGTGGTCATTGGACTGTGCCCCAGCGGCGGGATTGGCTTCCCATGGGTGGCCGCCGGCACCAGGCTGGTTGGTCACCGCAAACCCACACTGCCTTCCCACGCCAGCTCAGGAGCCGACGTTGCTTCTCGGTGTCCTCAGCCACAGCCCTTGTTCATCAGACACGAAGGGAGCTCACCAAGGACCACCCAATGGTGCAGAGTTGTTATCCAGCCACATAACGGCCTTCACACAGCTGCCCTTCAGGAAACAATATTTAACTCTAACCTGCCTATGTGTGCATGCACTGTCTTGTTATTAAATGCGCCAACGTATTACTTTAATATTTCAATAACTTTTTCACTTTAATTGGTTTTCTTTGCAATCAGATGTGTTTTATCTTACGGATTTGTCAACATCATTTGAGAAGAAGTCCATAGGGCTCAGCAGATAACCAGGTGGGCCATGGCATAAAAATGTGAAGAATGTGCTCGCTTAGACAATACGTGTGCTAAAATTGGAACAATACAGAGAAGATTAGCAAATTAAAACAATGTTAGGAACTCAGTATGGTGAGGTACGGTGCCTCATGCCTGGAATCCCAGCACTTTGGGAGGCCGAGATGGAAGGACTGCTTGAGACCAAGAGGTTGAGACCAGCCTGGACAACATAGGAGACCCTGTCTCTGCTAAAAATAAAAAATTAGCTGGGTGTGGTGGTGCATGCCTGCAGTTCCAGCTACTTAGGAGGCTGAGGCGGGAGGATCGCTTGAGCCCAGGAATTTGAGGCTGCAGTGAGTTATGACCGCACCACTGCACTCCAGCCTGGGCGACAGAGCGAGACTCTGTCTCAAAAAACAAAAACAAAAACCCCAACAACCTTGGTCTGGAGGATCCATCCAGGTCAAAACGTGTGCAGGATCCTGTGGAGGATCTGGGGGTTCACGCTGCCCTCATGTGAGGCCACGGTCTGGGTCATCCCATGGGCGGGGACACCAAATGGACCGCTTGGTGGGGGTGGTGACCTTGAGAGCTCTCTTTTGTGAGGGTCCTTGGCAGTGAGCAAGTCGCCGGCTCAGCAGCGCCACAGACGCGGCTTTCACACACTTCCAGGGTTTCGGCAGCCAGTGTTCACCCCTGACTGAATCAGCCGTTCCCCGAGGGGGCTGGTGTCTGGAGATGTTCTCAGTCGGCTGTTCCTGCCACACTTCTTAGCTGGCATTTTCTGTAAGGAGAAGCTGTTCCTCATTAACTAGAAAAGGCCGGTGACTGGTGATCACTTTCCTTCCAAAGCCAATCTTCAGAGGGAGGGATTCGCAGGATGTCATCTCCGGGTGACAAATGACATTTGCTTTCTTCCCCCTCGCTCTCTCTTTGGTGTCACTGTGGACTTACAGATATTTTCTTTTCTTTTTTTTTTTTTGAGGTGGAGTCTCACTCTGTCGCCCAGACTGGAGTGCGGTGGCGCAATCTCGGCTCACTGCAACCTTTGCCTCCCAGGTTCAAGAGATTATCCTGCCTCAGCCTCCCGAGTAGCTGAGATTACAGGCACCTGTCACCTCGCCTGGCTAATTTTTGTATTTTTATTAGAGATGGGGTTTCACCATGTTGGCCGGGCTGGTTTTGAACTCCTAACCTCAGATGATCCACCCACCTTGGCCTCCCAAAGTGCTGAGATTACAGGCTTGAGCCAGATTTTTATTTAGTACTAGTTTACGATCAAAATAATCGATTGCTCTTTTTAATGTTCCAAATGACCCACACTTGGCCAGTGGGAGCCCCTGGCGGCCCAGCCGTCCACCCTGCCGGACGTGGGCAAGTGTCCTCACCTCTGGCATGACCAGGTGCCAGGCACACTAGGACCTCAACTGCCCCGCCCTGGAGTCAGCCCCTTCTCCGAAGAGAGTGCCCCACCACCCTGAGTGGCAGGGCGTGAAAGCACGGCCCTCCTGCAGGCACAGAACGCAGCCTCCCTCTGCCTCAAGCTGTCCTGTGTGGCCGTTTCCCTCTCTCATCGACCCTTCCAGGCCCAGGATTTTCGGGGGGCCTAGAGCATAGGTGCTTTCCATTTTTAAGGCTTCTTTTCCCATATGCTGCATGAGGTGCCCTCCTCGGACATCCAAGGCCCTGCCAAGGGTTTCCAACACGTGTCCATGACAAAACACCAGGTCCTTCTCCTCCCCTCACCCTGTGCCCCCACAAGTCCATCAGTAAGTCGTGCTAGCCCCACCTGGACGATGTTTCCAGCATCTGACCTGCCCTCCAGGCTGCCCTCACCCAGGCCTGCATGCTCCCTGCGCCCCCATCCCCAGTGCACATGGCTCCCTGTAGCCCTATGACTTTGCAGAGAAGGCTATGTCTCTGAGTCCCTCGTCACCAATGAGGCAGCTGTTGGCAACAGGGAAGGCAGGCAACTTGGCTTCCCGAGCAGGTGACGTGAGGTTGGCAGCAGCTCCCAGGGAGTCACCGCGGCAGGGACTCCCAAGGTTCCCGAGAGTGCTTGAGAGCTGTCACCTCGCTCCTGGCCTTCCTTAGGGTCCTGTCCAGCAGCTGCGAGAGGCTTTGAGCACCTGCGTCTGAACCCTTCTCCTCGGAACACCTGGAGTGGCTTCCACTCTCTGGGCCAGATCTGACTGATAGCCCCAGACAGCCCTTCCCTGCACAGGGTCAGGGGCAGTGGAGATGACCCCTTCCCAGGGCCTCCCTGTGACTGGCAGGAAATGTCAGCGACCACCGGCCACCTTCCCACTTGACTCATACCTTAGTTTTCCATCATGACTGTTTCAATGGTGATTTATAAATATCAGATGCCAGGTTGTTTTTTTTCTTTTCGAGATGGAGTCTTGCTCTGTTGTCAGACTGGCGTGCAGTGGCACCATGTCGGCTCACTGCAACCTCCAACTCCCTGGTTCAAGCTATTCTCCTGCCTCAGCCTCCTGAGTAGCTGGGATTACAGGCACACGCCACCACGTCTAGCTAATTTTTGTATTTTTAGTAGAGATGGGGTTTCACCATGTTGGCCAGGATGGTCTCGATCTCCTGACCTCGTGATCTGCCCGTCTCGGCTTCCCAAAGTGCTGGGATTACAGGCATGAGCCACCACACCTGGCCATATGCCAGATTGTTTTTTTTAAAAAGCGTGTGACAGTTCCTCAAAAGCTTAAACATATGAAACATGGAGTTGTCATGTGACACAGCAATTCTGCTCCTAGGACAGACCCAGAATACTGAAATCAGGGACTCAAAGAGATGCTTGCCCCAGGAGGCTTAGAGTGGCACTCACAATGCCAAAAGCTGGAATCAATCCAGGGTTCCCTGACAAACAAATGGGCAAACTCAGAGTGGCACCCGGCCTGCTGAACATATTTTGGCTCCTGTGCGGGCTGCACCTTTTGTCAGTGGGTGTCTATCACCCATATAATCTCTGGCACTGCACTCCAGCCTGGGTGATAGAGCAAGGCTCCATCTCAAAACAAACAAACAAACAAACAAACTAGAAAAGGTGCCAAAAAAGAAACAGTGCCAAGAAGAGGAAGGAGCGATGGAATTGCTGTGGTAGGCCCTTAGACACACGTGATGGGCAGTGATCTTGTTTCAGGGTGGAACATGGTACGTTGAAGGTGTGCATTGTATCACTTGGCAGACAGGGAGAGGAGGGAAAGCAATTTGAGCTCAGCAAGCTCGCCCCCACCGTGGACACTGGCTGGGCTAGAGGAGAGGAGCCTGCAGAGGGCCCATTGGGTCTGGGTTTGGGGAGGTGTCTCTACTGGGTGCACCCCCCATTTCACTTCCTCCCTTCTGCCAGGCTGGGGGTCCACACACTGTTCTGATTTCGAGGCCGCCCTCAGCATTCCATTCGGTGATGGGCTGAGATATCTAAGCGGGCCAGCGCCTCCCCGCCCTGCAGAGGAGCCTGCGTATGCCCAGGAACGCCTGTCACCTCCCCGCCCTGCAGGGGAGCCTGCGTACGCCCAGGAGCGCCCGTCACCTCCCCACCCTGCAGAGGAGCCTGTGTACACCCAGGAGCGCCCGTCGCCTCGCAGCCTGCTTGGGGGCTGTCTGGTGCCATCGTCTACAGTGGCATTGGGTTCTCGGGGCACAGCAGGAGGGTCTCAGAGCTCAGAGCCAGTGTCTGCTGGGGCTGCGTCTCTCAAGGCGCCCATAGCAGTCAGCCCTTCCCGTTGCGGCTTCCATGTGGCCAGGCCGAGTCTCCAACGTCTCATTCAGAGGAGGGATTGGTGCAGCCGCCGCGCTCACGATCTTGCCCCTCAATGAGCAGCTTTGGTGAATCATCTCTGAAAAGACTGAATTTTGCTGAATTATTTAAAGCAAGCGCATCCATGAGAAGGAACTGCTTGCTGGGGCCTCAGGCCTTGCTGTGAGCTGTTCACCAGGAGGGAGCTGGCTGGGCAGGGGGTATGAAGGCCGCAGGTGTGAAGGTAGAGTCATTACCAGGCAGGGGCAGTGTGACCCAGCTGGGCAGAGAGCGCTGGCCTGTCTCAGAGGTGAGCTCACAGGTCTGGAAATGGTCTGAATAGAAAGGATTGGTCTCCGGAGGAAAGCATACTCTTCCTATTACCAGAACCCTGTGGGGTTTTTATTGATATTTCACTGGATTATAAATGTTGAAAATGTTGCAAAATGAACATCCTGGTGACTCAAGTATTTCATGGACCCTCACAAACCTCTGCGGACGCTGTTGGACTGGACCCCAAACCACAACGGGGCCCTGGTAGAGGAACTGCAGGAAAAGCAGGTTTCCTATAAGGAAAGACAAGAGGAAGCTCATTCTCCACACCCAGACCACGGGGCGTGGTGTTTGGGGAGCCCTTGGGGGAGCTGTAACGGGGCATGGAGACCTTCTCCGTTGCGCCCCCGACCAGGGCCGGGCCTGGCTGTGACTCCGGGGCGGGCAGTGAAGCCATCTGTCTTCTGCAGAGGAGAACGCTGGGACCCCCTGGAGCTCCTTTCAAGAACGACTCCAAAGCCGGATGTTTGCAGTGGGAGGAGAGGAAGGGAGTGCCCGGCTGTGTCTTCTTCATCCCCCTGAACACAGGAGGCGGCAGCCTGGCTGAAGGCCTGACCCCTGGGGGGAAAGCGCACCTGGTGAAAAACTGTTCTCTGACTGATGTGATGTTGAAAATGAATGGCAGGTCCTTCTCATACTGCACGTGGAAAGAGGGCCCTGGAAGCGCCACTGCTTGGCTCCAGCTCCCCAGCTCGTTCGGAGCAAGCTGTGGCCCACAGGGAGCCCCTGGAGGATCTGCTGGCTTCCTTAACGAAGCAATGCTCTGAGCGCCAAGGTGGGGACGGGGTCTCCCTTAGCATCTTCAGGAAGGAAACAAGCAGTGCCTTTCCCTGTGGGACAAGTTCCAGGCCCTGCCCCTCCCTGAAGGGCAAGGGGCATTGGGGGACAAGAGAGGGAACTCCTGGGGACACATCCTTTCCCAGGCCAGCCTGAGCTCCAGAGTTTGATTTTATTAAGGGAGTCAGAAGGGGGCATGTACAGACAGACCTTCGTGGGACCACTATGGCCCAGACACCATGGCCACAGGCCACCACCAAGAAGAGGGCAGGATCAGGAGGCACAGGGACTCAAGCCCTGCAGACGCAGCAATCCTGGCCATCTCCTCACCCTGGTCCCTCACCCCAGCCCCACAGGATGACCATCACTGGCCACACACAGCTGAGGAGCTAGGACCCCACCTGGGCCAAACCCTGACGGGGGGGTCACCAGACATCAAAATGAGAGGGAGATGGGGAGAGAGAGAAAGAGGCAGTGGGGAGGAGAGAGAGGATATCTTGGAATTTAATACTATTCAATGTTCAAAAACCAAGCATCAGGGATAGACACTTTCAGAATGTCAGAGTAGGGCCCCCTCCAAATCTGTTTCTCCATAAAAGCAATGAGAATACTGGCAAAAATTATAAAAGTGAACTCTTTCAGAACTCTGGAAATTCACCAAAGGGTTGCAACCCTCTGAGGAGCATCTCTACTAAAAAATGCAACAAATTAGCCAGGCGTGGTGGCGGGCACCTGTAGTCCCAGCTACTCTGGAGGCTGAGGCAGGAGACTGGTGTGAACCCGGGAGACAGAGCTTAAGCCAAGATTGTGCTGCTGCACTCCAGCCTGGGCAACAGAGCGAGACTCCATCTCAAAACAAACAAACAAACAAACAAACAAACAAAAAACCGCTGAATCTCATTGGAACAATGAGTGTTGGGTCATTTTAGCTGTCACTGTTTCTATTCCCCCTACCCCTGCAGTAGCCTTGAAAACCAGCATCCTCCTACCCACTGGTAGATTAGGGTGGGTTTGGAGCTCCCAGAAGCCCCATCCCCTGATAATTGTCACTATTTGACCCATCTGGCAGCGTCCTAGAAACACTCCCCCACACCCCGCCCCACCACCACCCTTTGCAGGGCTTGTCTTTATTGACCTGACTCAGACCTTACTTATTAGGAACAGCTTTTTCCCTGGGATGATTGTTGAGAACCGTCCGTGGAAACTGCTTAACATCACACCTGCCTAGCTGGTGTTACCAGTAGGGGCAAACAAGAAGACCACAACCTTAAAAGGAAAAGCTGGGGAATGGGATGTCCACAGGGGGTTTGAAAGGCTGACATGTTCCTGGGAATCTAGAAATTAGAAATCACTAATAGAAGAAAATTTGGGAAATTCACAAATATGTGGAAGTAACATACTCCTGAATCACCAATGAATCAAAGAGGAAATCACAAAATAAATTAGAAAATACTTTGAGATGAATGAAAATAAAACCACAACATATCAAAATTTATGGAATACAGAAATGAAGGGGTTGGAGGAAAATTTATAGCTGTAAACACCTGCATTAATAAAGAAAAAGGAAAAACAGTGAGATACCACTACATGTCCATTAGAATGGGGAAAATCCAAAGCACTGACAACACCAAATGCTGGTGAGGACGTGGGGCCACAGGAACGCCCATTCATTGCTGGTGGGAATGCAAAATGGTGCAGCTACTTGGGAAGACAGTTTGGCAGCTTCTTACAAAAGTAAACACGCTCTTTCCGTAGGACCCGGCAATCACACTCTTCAGTATTTACCCAAATGAGCTGAAAACTTATATCCACACAAAAGCCTGCACACAGGACTGGATGTAGTGGCTCACACCTGTAATCTCAGCACATTGGGAGGCCAAGGTGGGAGGATCACTTGAGCCCAGGAGTTCAAGACCAGCCTGGGCAACAAAATGAGATCCCACCTCTACAAAAAATTTTAAAAATTATCCAAGTGTGGTGACACACACCTGTAGTCCCAGCTACTCAGGAGGTTGAGGTGGGAGAATGGCTTGAGTCCAGGAGTTCAAGGCTACAGTGAGCTGTGATCACACCACTGCATGCCAGCCTGGGTGACAGAGAAAGACCCTGTCTCAAAAAAAAAAACCAAAAAACCAACCAACCAAAAACCTACACCTGGATATTTACAGCAGCTTTACTCATAATTTCCAAAATTTGGAAGCAACCAAGATGTCCTTCTGTATGTGAATGGATAAATAAACAGCGATGCATCCAGACAGTGGGCTATTATTCAGCACTAAGAAGAAATGAGCTGTCAACTGTGAAAAGATACGGAGGAACTTCAGATGTGTATTGCCAGGTGGAAGAAGCCAGCCTGAAAATCCTACCTACTGGGCGATTCTGGATGGGAGGAAAAACCTTATCTCTATCCTCTTGGGGTCTTCGGCTGGGTCTGAGAATCAAATTGACCTAAGTCAGGTTAACAGGAGAAAAGCAGGGCCGGGCGCAGTGGCTCATGCCTGTAATCCCAGCATTTTGGGAGGCTGAGGTGGGCAAATCACTTGAAGTCAGGAGTTCAAGACCAGCCTGGCCAATATGGTGAATCTCTGTCTCTACTAAAAATACAAAAATTAGCCAGGCATGGTGGCGGGCGCCTGTCGTCCCAGCAGGAGAATCACTTGAACTCGGGAGGCAAAGGTTGCAGTAAGCGGAGATTGCGCCACTGCACTCCAGCCTGGCGACAGAATGAGACTCCATCTAAAAAAAAAACCAAACCAAACCAAAACAAAAAAACTACAGGAGAAAAGCAGACAGATTTTGTTTTACAGGTACATGGAAGTCCCCACAAGAAGATGAAGACCCAAAGACATGGCTAGGCCTAAATGTCTATAGATTAGGCTGAGCAAAGAGAGGAAATTGTGGAAAAGTCACTAAAATATATGAGGTGACCAAAGGAAGACAAGAATTATTGTAACAAGATCTGTTTGTAAAGATTTCTCTCGGCCTGGAATCCCCATCTCTGGTGATAAAAATGTTTCTTTCCTCCTGGTGTAGGGAACTGGGCTCTCGTATGGGAATTTAATCTCCTACTTTCAGGAAGAAAAGCGGGGGGTCTAGGCGTACTTCTTGCAGCTACTTTTATTTTTAGTGCCTTTAGCTAAAATAATTCTTATGCCATAGTGGCAGGTTTTTGGCTGGTATATTCCCTTCAATTCTGACTATATGATGTCTGGAAAAGACAACACTATGAAGACAGTAAAAAGATCAGTGTTCGCCGGAGTGGGGGGAAGGAGGGATGAATAAGCAGAGCACAGGGGACTTTCAGGGCCATGAAACACTCTGCGTGACACTGTAATGATGGATCCACGCCAGGTGCATGTGTGAAAACCCACAGAATGTACACCACCAATAGGCTGGGCGCGGTGGCTCACGCCGGTAATCCCAGCTCTGTGGGAGGCTGGGTGGATCACCTGAGGTCAGGAGTTCGAGACCAGCCTGGCCAACAGGGTGAAACCCCATCTCTACTGAAAATACGAAAATTAATTAGGCATGGTTGTGGGCATCTGTAATCCCAGCCACTTGGAAGGCTGAGGCTGGAGAATCACTTGAACGCGGGAGGTGGAGGTTGCAGTGAGCTGAGATCACACCACTGCACTCCAGCCTGGGTGACAGAGTGAGATTCCATCTCAAATAATGATAATAATAATAATAACAACAACAACAACAACAACAACAACAATGCTGCTAAGGACAGTAGTGTCGTGTATGAGTTTCTGTGGGAACACGTTTTCATTTCTTTTTTTTTTGTTTTTTTTTGAGACGGAGTCTCGCTCTGTCGCCCAGGCTGGAGTGCAGTGGCACCATCTCGGCTCACTGCAAGCTCTGCCTCCCGGGTTCATGCCATTCTCCTGCCTCAGCCTCCTGAGTAGCTGGGACCACAGGCGCCCGCCACCACGCCCGGCTAATTTTTTGTATTTTTAGTAGAGACGGGGTTTCACTGTGTTAGGATGGTCTCGATTTCCTGACCTCGTGATCCGCCCACCTCGGCCTTCCAAAGTGCTGGGATTACAGGCGTGAGCCACCGCGCCTGGCCCACACGTTTTCATTCTTCGGGGGCCTTACCGAGGAGTGGAACTGTTGGTCATACAGCACCTCTATGTTGAACTTTTGAAGAGGCTGCTGCCCTGCTTACGGGTGGTTGCACCATGGTGCATTCCTATCAGTGTCCCCTTCAAGGCTCTCTGTTGCCTGCCTGTTTTACTATAACCGTCTGAGTGGGTGTGAAGTGATAATTCATGGTAGTTTTGATTTGCGTTTCCTTAAGGTTACTGGTGTTGAACGTTTTTTCATGTGCTAATCGGCCACTCATAGATCTTCTTTGGAGAGATGTGTCTTCAACCTCTTTGCTCGTTTTTTATTCAGAATATTTGTCTTTTTATTTATTGTTAAGATAATATTCTGGATATCAGTCCCTTACTAGACGTATGATTTGCAAATATTTTCTTCATTACTATAGGTTGTCTTTTCAGATTTGTTTGTTTGTTTTTGTTTTTCCTTTTTAGAGACATGGTCTGTCTCTGTCATGCAGGCTGGAGTTCAGTGGCATGATCATAGCTCACTGCACCCTCAAACTCCTGGGCTCAACTGATGCTCCCACTTCAGCTTCCTGAGTAGCTGAGACTACAGGTGCATGCCACCATGCTGAGCTGATTTTAAATTTTTTTGTGTGGAGATGGGGTCTTGCTATGATGCCCAGGCTGGTCTTAAACTCTTGTCCTCAAGCAGTCCTCCTGCCTCGGTCCCCCAAACTGCTGGAATTATAGGCGTGAGCCAACATGCCCAGCTCTCTTCATTTTTTTTTTTTTTTTGAGACAGAGTTTTGCTTAAAGATCTTGGCTCACTGCACCCTCCACCTCCCAGGTTCAAGTGATTCTCCTGCCTCAGGCTCCCGAGTAGCTGGGATTATAGGTGCGCGCCACCGTGCCCAAATAATTTTGTATTTTTGGTAGAGATGGGATTGTTGGCCAGGCTGATCTCAAACTTCTGACCTCAGGTGATCCATCCACCTTGGCCTCCCAAACTGCTGGGATTACAGGCGTGAGCCACTGTGCCTGGCCTGTCTTCACTTTTTTGATGGTGTTCTTTGAAGCACAAAAGTTTAAACTTTTAAAAATTTACAAATTGGCCAGTCGCAGTGGCTCATGCCTGTAATCCCAGCACTTTAGGAGGCCGAGGTGGGAGAATCACTTTAGGCCATGAGTTCGAGACCAGTCTGGCCCACACAGCGAAACCCCATCTCTCCTAAAAATACAAAAATTAGCCAGGAGTGGTGGCGCATGCCTGTAGTCCCAGCTATTCGGGAGGCTGAAGCAGGAGAATTGCTTGAACCCGGAAAGTGGAGGTTGCAGTGAGTCGAGGTCGTGCCATTGCACTCCAGCCTGGGCCACAGAGTGAAAGTTTTAACTTTGATGAAGTCCAATCTGTCTATTTTTTTTCTTTGGTTGCATGTGCTTTTGGTGTCATATCTAAGAAGCCATTGCCTAATCCAGCATCACCGAGATTTATGCCTGTGTTTTCTTCTAAAAGTCTCATAGTTTTAGTCTTATACTTAGGTATTTGATTTAAGCTAAATATTGTACATGGTGTGAGATAAGGGTCTACCTTTATTTATTATTTTGGATGTGGCTATTAAGCTGTCCCAGCACCATCTGTTGAAAAGACTATTCTTTCCTGATTGAGTGTATTTATTTATTTATTTATATATTTTTGAGACAAGAGTCTTGCTCTGTTGCCCAGGCCGGAGTGCAGTGGCACGATCTTGGCTCACTGTAAGCTCCGCCTCCCTGGTTCACGCCATTCTCCTGCCTCAGCCTCCCGAGTAGCTGGGACTACACGTGCCCGCCACCATGCCTGGCTAATTTTTTGTATTTTCAGTAGAGACGGGGTTTCCCCTTGTTAGTCAGGATGGTCTCGATATCCTGACGTCCTGATCCACCCACCTCGGCCTCCCAAAGTGCTGGGATTACACGTGTGAGCCACCGCGCCCGCCCCAATTGAGTGTTTTTGGAATGCTGTTTTGAAAATCGATTGACCATGTATGTAAGGGTTTATTCTTGAACTCTTCATTCTACCTCATCGAGCTCTATGTCCATCCTTATGCCCAGTCCCCCAACTTTCTTCTTTTTCAAGGCTGGTTATTCTGGATCTTTTGTATTTTCATATAAAATTTAAGGCAAGCTTTTCAATTTTTTTTTTTGTTTTTAAAAAGCAGCTGGGATTTTGATAGGAATTGAGTTGAATCTGCAGATCAACCTGGAAAGTATTGCCATCTTAGTAAGTATTGCCATCAATACTTAGAAAGTATTGCCATCAATAGTAAGTCTTCTGATCTATAAACATGGGATATGTTTCCATTGACTTAGGTCTTTAAAAATGTTCTTTCAGGCCGGGCATGTTGGCTCATGCCTGTAATCCCAGCACTTTAGGAGGCCGAGGTGAGCAGATCACTTGAGGTCAGGAGTTTGAGACCAGCCTGGCTAACATGGTGAAACCCCATCTCTACTAAAAATACAAAAAATAGCCAGGTGTGGTGGCAAATGCCTGTAATCCCAGCTACATGGGAGGCTGAGGCAGGAGAATTGCTTGAACCCGGGAGGTGGAATCTGCAGTGAGCCGAGATTGCGCCACTGCACTTCAGCCTGGGTGACAGAGCGAGACTTTGTCTCAGGAAAAAAAAAAAAAGTTCTTTCAGTTATATTTTGTAGTTTTCAGTGTGCAGATCTTGCACATCTTTTGTTAAATTTATTCCTAAGTATTTTAATCTTTGTGATGCTATTGTGAATGGTTTTCTTAATTTGACTTTCTGATTGTTCATTACTATTTGTAGAAATGCAACATATTTTTGTATATTGATTGTGTTTCCTGCAGCCTTGCTAAATTCATTTATTCATCCTAATATTTGTTGATTTGTGTGTGTGTGTGTGTGTGTGTGTAATCCTTATGATTTTCCATATATAAGACCATGTCATCTGTGAATAAAGATAGTGTTACTTCCTTTTTAATCCAGATGCCTTTTATTTCTTTTCCTTGCTTGGTTGTTCTGGTTTGTCTCTGGTAGAATGTTGAACAGAAGTGGTAACCACAGAGATCCTTGTCTTATTCCTAATCTTGAGGGGAAGGCATTTAGTCTTTCATTATTAAGTATGATGTTAGCTGGATTTCATAAGTACCCGTTTTCACTTCAGGTTCACTTTCAGCTTCAGGTTGAAGAAGCTTCCTTCTATTTCTAGTTTTTTTTTGTTTTACCATGAAAGGATGTTAAATTTTGTCAAATGCTTATTTATTTATTTATTTATTTTTTAAGATGGAGTTTTGCTCTTGTTGCCCAGGCTGGAGTGCAATGGCGTGATCTCGGCTCACCGCAACCTCCACCTCCTGGGTTCAAATGATTCTCCTACCTCAGCCTCTTGAGTAGCTGGGATTACAGGCATGCGCCACCATGCCCAGCTAATTTTTTGTATTTTTAATAGAGATGGGGTTTCTCCATGTTGATCAGGCTGGTCTTGAACTCCCAACCTCAGGCGATACGCCCACCTCGGCCTCCCAAAGTGCTGGGATTACAGGCGTGAGCCACCGTGCCCGGAATTTTTTTTTTTTTTTTTTTGAGTCGGAGCCTCACTTTGTCGCCTCCCTCTGATGCCTGTAATCTCGGGCCCTGGAGTGCAGTGGTGCGATCTCGGCTCACTGTAGCCTCCACCTCCCGGGTTCAAGTGATTCTCGTGCATCAACCTCCCAAGTAGCTGGGATTACAGGCACGCACACCACCACGCCCAACTAATTTTTGTATTTTTAGTAGAGACAGGGTTTTGCCATGTTGGCCAGGCTGGGCTCCAACTTCTGGCCTCAAGCAATTCACCCACTTTGGCCTCCTAAAGTGGAGGGATTACAGGGGTAAGCCATCGCGCCTGGCCAATTTTTAAATTTTTGGATAGAGACAGGGTCTCACTATGTTGCCAGGCTGTTCTTGAACTCCTGGGCTCAAGCGATCCTCCAGCATCAGCCTCCCAAAGCACCAGGATTACGCTGTGAACCGCCATGCCCAGCCCTGGATTTTCATATCTTGAGTCAACTTGGCATTCTTGGAATAAATCCCACTTAGTTGTGGTGTATAATTCTTTCTGTACATTACTGGATCTGATTTGCTAGTGTTTTGTGGAGAATTTTTGTATCTATATTCATGACAGATGCTGGTTTGTATGTTTTTTTTTTTCTTTTTTCTTGTGATGTCTTTGCTTGGATTTAGCTTCGGGATAGAACTAGCCTCCTATAATGAGTTGGGAGTGTTCTCTAATTTTCTGTTTTTTGGAAAAATTTGTGGAGGATTGGTATTAATTCTTTCTTAAGTGTTTGGTAGAAATTACCAATATAGTTATCTTGGCCTTGGTTTTTTTTTTTTTTTTTTTTGTATGTAGTTTTTAAAAAATATTACTAATTCAATTCCTTTACTTGTTACAAATCGATTAAGATTTTCTATTATTTCTTGAGTCAATGTGGTAGTTTGTATCTTTTTAGGAATTTGTCTATTTCATCTAAGTTATATAATTTGTTGGCATACAATTATTTATCTTATTTTCTTATAATACTTTTACTTCTGTAATGTCAGTAGTAGGCCGGGTATGGTGGCTCATGCCTGTAATCTCAGCACTTTGGGAGGCCAAGGAGGGCAGATCACCTGAGGTCAGGAGTTCGAGACCAGCCTGGCCAACATAGCAAAACCCCATCTCCACTAAAAATACAAAAATTAGCTGGGTGTGGTGGCACGCACCTGTAATCCCAGCTACTTGGGAGGCCGAGGCAGGAGAATTACTTGAACCCGGGAGGCGGAGGTTGCAGTGAGCCAAGATGGCACCACTGCCCTCCAGCCTGGGCAACAGAGCGAGACTCCGTCTCAAAAAAAAAAAGTCATTATCAATGTCCCCCCTTTGATTCCTTATTTTAGTAACATGAATCTTCTTTCTTTTATTCTTGGTTAGTCTTACTAAAGGTTTATCAATTTTGTTGATCTTTTCAAAGGACCAACTTTCAGTTTTGTTGATTTTCTCTTGTTTTTCTATTCTTTATTTCATTCATTTCCACACTAAACTTTACTATTTCCTTCCTTCCACTTTGGGTCTAGTTCGCTCTTTTATTCCCTTGTTTCTTAAGATGAAAGTTTATGGTTTTGCTTTGAGATCTTTCTTCTTTTACAAAAATACATTTTATTTTTTGGATCAGTTTTAGGTTCACAGCAAAATTAAGTGAAAAGCACAGAGTTCTCATATGTCCCCTCCCTCCACACTGAGCCTTCCCCACCACCAACATCCCGACCCCCAACATTTCCACCAGAGGGCTTCCTTTGCCGTAGTGGTGCCGTAGTGGCACTGGCCCAGCACCATCGTTTTTTGTTGTTGTTGTTGTTTGGAGATGGAGTCTCGCTCTGTCTCCCAGGCTGGAGTGCAATGGTGCCATCTCAGCTCACTGCAACCTCTGCCTTCCAGGTTCAAGTGATTCTCCTGCCTCAGCCTCCTGAGTAGCTGGGATTACAGGCACAAGCCACCACACCCGGCTAATTTTTGTATTTTTAGTAGAGGCCGGGTTTCCTTCCCGAAGGATGCTAAAGAAAGACCCATCATGCAGCTCTGTCCTTACAGAAGGACATCAAGGAATTACCCACTGGGGAGCTCTGTCCTTCCCGAAGGACGCTGAAGAATTAACCTCAGGTCTTCAAGAGGGAACCCGTCTAACAACCATCGAGGAACCAAGGCCTCCCAGCAACCACGTGCGTGAGCTTGGCATGCGTCCTCCCTGTTGGGGCCTTCAGGGGACAGCAGCCCTAGCCCAGCCAACAGCCTGATGCAGCCTCACGAGAGACCCTGAGCCAGGATCTCCCACCAAGCAGCTCCCCCACTCCTGACTCACAGAGACTGCGCTGACGACGTTTGCTGGTTTTGGCTTCTCAGTTTTGGAGTAATTTGTAACACAGCAATGGGTAACAACTACAGAGGGAGGAGAGAACACAGACCTGTGGAATTACCGTACACACTTTCTGAGGGTCCCTAAGCATCGGAGATATAAATCAAAGGCCTACCATCCACTTTCACCCAATATGAAATTGCAGTAAAAAGTGGTATAAAGAGATAAAATGCACACATCTGCCACAGGGGTTCCGAGGACAAGCTGGTGGCCAGCGGAGCCGGGGAGGGAGCCTGTGTTCCTAGCTCAGGAGTGTTTTTCGAGCACACATCTCTGAACTGGATTCTGAAACATGGTGGGATGTTGAGATGCAGATAGAAAGGCTTTCCAAATGCCAAGGTCACCACAAGCCAAGGCCAACCAAGGATCAGATTGGGTATATTCTTAAGAATGGGCTGGGCGCGGTGGCTCACGCCTGTAATCCCAATGCTTTGGGAGGCCAAGGCGGGTGGATCACTTGAGTCCAGGAGTTTGAGACCAGCCTGGACAATATGGTGAAATCCCATCTCCACTAAAAATAACAAAAAAAATTAGTTGGATGTGGTGGCATGTGGCTGTAATCCCAGCTACCCAAGAGGCTGAGGTGGGAGGGTCACCTAAGCAAGGGAAATAGAGGCTGTAGTGAGCCATGACTGTGCCACCGTACTCCAACCTGGGCGACGGGAGTAAAACCCTGTCTCAAAAAAAAAAAAAAAAAAAAAAAGAATGGCTGGTAATTTAGCAAAGACATGTGCCCACTCCCTTTAAGCATTGTTTCAGCAGCCTCAACCTCCCTCGCTTAAGAGATCTTCCCAGCTCAGCCTCCTGAGAGTAGTTGGGACTATAGGCCCAGACCACCATGTCCAGCTAATTTTTTAAGTTTTCTATAGAGATGGGGTCTCGCTATGTTGCCCAGGCTGATCTTGAACTCCTGGCCTCACGTGATTCTCCTGTCTTGGCCACATCGTCGGGATTACAGGTGTGAGTCACTGCATATGGTTGGGCTAAGCCATGTTTCTTAAACTTAATTGTTTCTTTGCCACCTTTATTAATATTTTTTCTTTTGCTAGGCCCATTTTAAAGTTAAGGAATGCTTTTTAATACAAGTATCCTATATATCTTAATTTGTTTAATTTTTAAGTTGATGGGCTAGCTTTTTAAAATGTTAGTTTTGCCCTAAAGAATAATATCCACCTAACCATTCATATTTGTTCCAATAAAGATAAAATGAACCTGCCTGACGTGGTGGCACTCACCTGTAATCCAAGAGCTTTGGGAGGCCGAGGCAGGTGGATCACCTGAGGTCAGGAGTTCGAGACCAGCCTGGCCAACATGGAGAAACCCTGTCTCTACTGAAAATACAAAAATTAGCCAGGTGTGGTGGTGCACAACTATAGTCCCAGCTGCTTGGGAGGCTGAGGCAGGAGAATTGCTTGAGCCCGAGAGGCGGAGGTTGCAGTGAGCGGAGATCGCACCATTGCACTCCAGCCTGGCGGACAGAGACAGACTCCATCTCAAAATAAATAAATAAGTAAATAAATAAATATTTTAAAAGCCTGCAGATTTCAGTCCTAAACTCTCCGCCCAAGCAGTTTGACTCAGAGGGAAAATGTCTCCTCTGTTATGTTCTCTCACATTGCACGGCGTGGACTTCCATCTGGTTCGGTCGTGTGGTCAGGAACATACAAGTCAGTCTCTGCCGTTCTTTTCTTTCCCACCTGCAAGTTGAGAGTGCTGAGACTGCCCTCTTAGCCTTGGGGGATTAAAGAGACCAGACAGGGAAGGGGCCCAGTGCAGCGCCCAGGACAGAATATGTGCTCGGCACTTAACCGCTGCTGCTACCAGTGGGATCGTCCTTCAGAGTGGTAGAATCCAATTTAGGGACAGGATTAGACAGAGTGTGGGCTTTGACTTGCACCCTCTACAAGAGTGTGGGGAGGGGACGGAGGCCAGATGGCCCCAGGCAGGGACGACTAGGATGTGGCAGCATTGCTGTGTCACCGTGGCCTGGTCCTGTATTTGCCGTCCGCGTCCTCTCTGCCTGAATCCTGTTCCTAGTGCCTGGTCGTCCCTCAGAGCTCTGCTGCGTTCCACCTGTTCACCAGACATCCTGGGCTCCAGTTTCCATCTGCCCTTGTGCTGCTCTGTCATGGCATTTTGTATCCTTTTATGACAGTCTTGACGACTGTGCACGTACCCGACAGGGCTCGGCCCTCTGTGGGGGTAGACGGACGCCACACTGAATCCATCTCTTGCCCGAGATGGTAGGATCCTGTCTAAAGCTGATGAGGAGGTTGGGGGTGGGAAGAACACGGCTGGAAGAGCGTCCGGAGCCCACCCCTGTTATGGAGCGATAGAAGCCCCCCCCTTTCTGTGGCCCCCACCCCACCTTTATCCTCTCTAATGCAAAACTGTAAAGCAGTTACGGTAATTTAGTTCAGCAGGTTCTGAAGTCTCACCCAGTTAGATGCTCCCTACAGTGTATTCCGTAAAATCATAATTCTCAGGGCCATGATTCAAGCAGCCGCCCAGTGGAGTTGGGCTAAACAGACACCTCTGGTTTCATTTTTTTTAATTAATTAATTTATTTATTTACTTATGTATTTATTTATAGACGGTGTCTCGCTCTGTTGCCCAGGCTGGAGTGCAGTGGGATGATCTCGGCTCTCTGTAACCTCCTTCTCCCAGGCTCAAGAGATTCTCCTGCCTCAGCCTCCCGAGTAGCTGGGATTACAGGCATGCACCATGCCCAGCTAGTTTTTGTATTTTTAGTAGAGACAGGGTTTCACCATGTTGGCCAGGCTGGTCTTGAACTCCTGACCTCAAGTGATCTGCCTACCTCAGCCTCCCAGAGTACTGGGATTACAGGTGTGAGCCACCACACCTGGCTCATTTCTTTTTACATCAACACTGAGGCAACTTGAAATACATCCATTCATCTCAGCTGTAAAATAGCGGAATATTTCTTTATTCCTGGGAACATAAGGTATTAGTTGTATCTTCATCAGCAATTTTGGAAGGAGGGCATGTTGAGGCCTCTCTCAGTGTCAGCTGGCAGAGACAGGGCAATTAGTTGATGTAGCAGTTACCTACGGCTGTGTAACAAACCACCCCAAAACCGAATGGCTTAGAGGAACCATTATTTAGCTCATGATTCTATGGGTTACAGGTGTGAGCCACTGCGCCTCGCCCTGCATTCTAGCGGGATCAGCTGGGCTCCACTAGGCAGTTCTTCCTCTGGTGTTGTCTGAAGTCAGCTGGAGGCCGGTGGCCTCACTCTCGTGCCCGGCGGCTGGCTGGCAGTCACCTGGTCACAGGGTAGGCTGTGCCTCTCGTCATCCAGCAGGTTAGCCTGGGCTTGTTCACAGGGCGGGATAACAGGGTTTCCAGGACCAGCAAGAAAACAAGCCCCAATATGCAAGTGCTTTTAAAGCTACTTGTTTCTTTTTAAAAACAATTTATGTACTTATTTATTTATTATTATTTTATTTTTGAGATAGAGTTTCGCTCTTGTTGCCCAGGCTGGAGTGCAATGGTGCAATCTCAGCTCACTGCAACCTCCGCTTCCTGGGTTCAAGCGATTCTCCTGCCTCAGCCTCTGGAGTAGCTGGGATTACAGGCGCCTATGGTTATTTCTTGATCATGTACTAAACAAGGAGTGGATTATTCACACGTTTTCCAGGGAAAAGGGCAGGCAACGCTGGAACTGAGGGTTCCTCTTCCTTTCAGACCATGTAGGGTAACCTCTGGACCTTGCTGTGGCATTTGTAAACTGTCATGGTGCTGGTGGGAGTGTCTTTTATTATAATATATTAGTGTCTAATGTATTATAATTAGTGTATAATGAGCAATGGGGATGACCGGAGGTGACTTTCATTGCCATCTTGGTTTTGATGGGTTTTGGCGGGTGTCTTTAGTGTATCCTGTTTTATCAGCAGGGTCTTTGTGACCTGTGTCTTGTGATACCAGTCCTGTTGACCTCCTATCTCGTCCTGTGGCTAAGAATGCCTGGCCTCCTGGGAATGCAGCAGCCCAGCAGGTCTCAGCCTCATTTTACCCAGCCCCGATTCAAGATGGAGTTGCTCTGGTTCAAATGCCTCTGACAGTAGGAGGAGCTGAAGATTATTGGGGCTATTAGTGCAATGGACCATAGCTGGGAAATGGCAGGGCCGGGGGGGCTGTGGAGCTGACATCTGAGTGTGGGGTGCAGTTATCTGGAAGGCTGCTTTTGAGGAAAGGTGTTAGGAGTGCCCCCACTAGGACATCTGATGGGGACGGGGCCACAGGAGGATGGCAGGAACATGGCTGCAGGAGCTTCAGCCAAAGAGGGAACAGGAACTCCAGCAGGGGCTGGAGCCCTGTGCCCTGTCCAGCATCCTGGAACAGGCGTAGCAAGGAAGGAAGGGTGTGGCAGGGGTTGAGGTGCCGCCCAGCGCACCAGGGTTTGGAAGGGCACGCCCACCTGTTTGGGAGCAGACACTTCAGAGGCACTCAATAAACACTAGTCCCTGTTTTATTGACTAATGATAGTCAATGTGAAAGGAAAATAAGCCTTGGGACCCCAAAATTACTAAGTTATTTATACTGAAGGGAAAAATCAAGCAGGGAACTGCTTAGGGCCAACCTGCCTCCCATTCTATTCAAAGTCATCCCTCTGCTCACTGAGATAAATGCATATCTGATTGCTTCCTTTGGAAGGCTGATCAGAAACTCAAAAGAATGCAACCATTGGCTGGCGCGGTGGCTCACGCCTGTAATCCCAGCACTTTGGGAGGCCGAGGCAGGCGGATCACTTGAGGTCAGGAGTTCGAGACCAGCCTGGCCAACATGGTGAAACCCCGTCTCTACTAAAAATACAAAAATTAGTCGGGTGTGATGGCGCATGCCTGTAATCCCAGCTACTCGGGAGGCTGAGGCAGGAGAATCACTTGAACCCAGGAGGCAGAAGTTGCAGTAAGCTGAGACCACACCACTGTACTCCACCCTGGGTAACAGAGGGAGACTGCCTCAAAAAATAAATAAATAAATAACCAGAATGCAACCATTGGTCTCTTATCTACTATGACCTGGAAGACTCCTCCCCGCTTCAAGTTGCCCTCTTTCCAGAACAAACCAATGTCCTCTGTATTAGTCCATTTTCACATTGCTATAAAGACATCATACCCAAGACTGGGTCATTTAGAAAGAAAAGAGATTTAATTGACTCATAGTTTTGCAGGGCTGGGGAGCTCTCAGGAAACTTACAAATTGTGGTAGAAGGGGAAGCGGCATGTCTTACGTGGTGGCAGGCGAGAGAGTGGTGAGCGAAGGGGGAAAAGCCCTTGATAAAACTATCAGATCTCATGAGAACCCCCCTCACTATCACAAGGACAGCAGGGTGGAACCCTGGGACCCAGTCACCTCCCACCAGGTCTCGACCTAAACGTGTGGGGATATGGGGATTGCCATTCAAGATGAGATTTGGGTGGGGACACAAAGCTCAACCCTATCAACATCTTACATATATTGATCGATGTCTCGTGCCTCCCTAAAATGTATAAAACCAAGCTGTGTGCTGAGCACCTTGGGCAGAGGTCACCAGGCCCTCCTGAGGCTGTGTCACAGATGTGCACCCTTAACTTTGGAAAAAATATACTTCCTAAATTGAGACTTGTCTCAGATATTTGGGGTTCATATCATAGACCAGGGCAAATGCCTAGTCATGAGCCTGGGTACACGGAAAGAGATGGGGACAGGCCACTCATGAGCAAAGCCAGCTGGGGCCCCACAAGCATGGGAAGGGAGTGAGGCCCCACCTCATGAGCAGACTCTGCACTCACCCATCCACGGGGGCTGTTGGAGGTGCAGGCAGTTGGTATTGGCAGCCGGGCCACAGGGGAATCGTGCACATCTGAACTGAACCCTCCTCCTCAGGACAGACATTTTAAAATTTCACTTAAACCACGACCTCTTCATTATATAGGTTATAAAATAAACTGTTGCCGGGTTTGCTGTGAAATGGCTTGCCTATCAGCAGGCTGCCTGCTGCGTGTATTAATCAGAGTTCAGTTACAGACCGTCTGGCGTTTGTGTGTGTCCCAGCTGGGCTGGTGCATGCTGTGACAATTGTCCACGCCTGGGGATCTGTCTACTGAATCCCCAAGGAGAAAGCTTCTTTCGTGGACGGCAGGACCATTTCCACGCACACAGCCCTGGTGGGGGGAGCTGGAGTTTGCCCAGGTCCCTCCGCAGTCACAGTGATAGGTGCCCAGGTCCCTCCGCAGTCACAGTGATAGGTGCCCAGTTCCCTCCACAGTCACAGTGATAGGTGCCAGGTCCCTCTGCAGTCACAGTGATAGGTGCCAGGTCCCTCAGTCACAGTGATAGGTGCCAGGTCCCTCTGCAGTCACAGTGATGGGTGCCAGGTCCCTCCGCAGTCACCGTGATAGGTGCCCAGTTCCTGCCTCAGTCACAGTGATAGGTGCCCAGGCCCCTCCGTGGTCAGAGTGATAGGTGCTAGGTCCCTCCGCAGTCACAGTGATAGGTGCTAGGTCCCTCCGCAGTCACAGTGATAGGTGCTAGGTCCCTCCGCAGTCACAGTGATAGGTGCCCAGGCCCTTCCGCAGTCACAGTGATAGGTGCTGGGTCCCTCCGCAGTCACAGTGATAGGTGCTAGATCCCTCCGCAGTCACAGTGATAGGTGCTAGGTCCCTCCGCAGTCACAGTGATAGGTGCCCAGGCCCCTCCGCAGTCACAGTGATAGGTGCCCAGGCCCCTCCGCAGTCACAGTGATAGGTGCCCAGGCCCCTCCGCAGTCACAGTGATAGGTGCTAGGTCCCTCCGCAGTCACAGTGATAGGTGCCCAGGCCCCTCCGCAGTCACAGTGATAGGTGCCCAGGCCCCTCCGCAGTCACAGTGATAGGTGCTAGGTCCCTCCGCAGTCACAGTGATAGGTGCCCAGTTCCCTCCGCAGTCACAGTGATAGGTGCTAGGTCCCTCCGCAGTCACAGTGATAGGTGCTAGGTCCCTCCGCAGTCACAGTGATAGGTGCTAGGTCCCTCCGCAGTCACAGTGATAGGTGCCCAGGCCCTTCCGCAGTCACAGTGATAGGTGCTGGGTCCCTCCGCAGTCACAGTGATAGGTGCTAGGTCCCTCCACAGTCACAGTGATAGGTGCCCAGTTCCCTCCGCAGTCACAGTGATGGGTGCCAGGTCCCTCTGCAGTCACAGTGATGGGTGCCAGGTCCCTCCGCAGTCACAGTGACAGGTGCTTCATATTTGTATCTCATTTTATCCTCACGACAACTCTGCTGTCAATTCTGATTCTGAGGTCAAACAAGGCTGGGAAGCTGGGTGACCTGGCAGGGACCTGGCCATTGCAGGGAGGGGGCTGCGGACGGAGCCAGAGGCTTCCAAAGAGACGGGAAAGCATCCAGTTTGCAGACCAGGAATCAGTACATCTGGAACCGTGAGGCAAGGAGGAGCTTCGAGATCATCCAGGGGGACCTCCTACCTGCCAAGGACTTCCACTCCTATTCCCTCCCAAGCAGCTCTCTGCTCACAGTCTCTGTGTAAGCAACGGTCCCTGACAGCTTCAACTTGGGGAGGGCAAGGGAAGGATGAGCTGCCTCTCCTATTTAATTTTAATTTTTTTTTTTTTGAGGAGTTTCGCTCTTGTTGCCCAGGCTGGAGTGCAATGGTGCGATCTCGGCTCACCGCAACCTCCGACTCCTGGGTTCAAGTGATTCTCCTGCCTCAGCCTCCCAAGTAGCTGGGATTACAGGCATGCGCCACCATGTCCAGCTAATTTTGTATTTTTAATAGAGACGGGGTTTCTCCATGTTGGCCAGGCTGGTCTCGAGTTCCCAACCTCTGGTGATCTGCCCACCTCGGCCTCCCAAAGTGCTGGGATTACAGGCGTGAGCCACCGCGCCTGGCCTATTTTAATTTTAATTTTATTTTTTTGTGAGACAGGGTCTCACTCTGTCACCCGGGTTGGAGTGCAGCGGTACCATCAGGGCTTGCTGCAGCCTCAGCCTCCCCAGGCTGAAGTGGTTCTCCCACCTCAGCCTCCCAGGTAGCTGGGACTATAGGTTCATGCTACCATGCCTGGCTAATGTTTCTATTTTTTGTAGAAACAGGATCTCGCCATGTTACCCAGGGTGGTTTCGAATTCCTGGACTCACACAATCCTCCCGCCTCTGCCTCCCAAAGTGCTGGGATTACAGGTGTGAGCCACCACATCAGGCCTGCCCCTCCTATTTTGTTCCAATTATTTACGAGGGGTTGCGCAAAGAAGCTCTCCAGCTAAAGGGACTGAGCTTTTACTCCCTGCAGCTGTGTGACCTCAGGCAAGTTAGTCTCGGAAGGTGCTTCTGCTACACAGGTATAGCATGCAATGAACGGGGGCTTTGTCATGACGACCACGATGGTGATGATGGCGCTTTGCCCTGATTCTGATTGGCTGGGTTGGTGAAGGGCCGGGGTGCTTCCTCCTGAAGGTGATCCTATGAACCGCCCCAGAGAAACACTCCTGCATCTCACAGCGTTCTCCCTCGTGCTCTTGTCTTCTCTTTCCTACCAGATTGCAAATTCTCTTCCCAAGAGGTGGCATGAAGCTGTGAGTCCCAGCTGCAACCAACAGAGAAGCAAGCGAGCCGTGAACCTCATCGATCCGGCCAGTCAGCACCTCCGTCTCTCCACGCAGGCCAGGTGGCTCCAGATGCGGGACTTGCTCCTGGCAGCTTGGCAGCTTTGCAGCTTTGCATCTGTAAGGCGTATATTACTGTAGAGTGCTTTTCAGCGTTACATAAGTCATTCGTATGTATTGCAGAAAGACAGCGAGGAAAAGAGAGACTGCACTTGTTATGGGCTGAGCGTTCAGGTGGGCGTGCCTCCCCCCGGATTCACGTGTCAAAGCCCCAACCCCCAGCACTGCAGAAGGGGACTGCGTTGGAGATGAGGTCCTCACAGAGGTGATTAGGGTAAAATGAGGTCGCTAGGGTGGGCCCTGATTGGACCGGTGTCCTTGTAAGAAGAGCAGATGAGGACAGACACACACACAGAGGGACAGCCCTGTGGGGATACAGGGAGGAGTCGGCGTCTGCATGCCAAGGAGAGGCCTCAGAGGAACCAGCCCTGCTGACGCCTTGATCTTGGATGTTCAGCCCCCAGGATGTGAGAGGATGCGTGTCTGTGGCCGAGGCCCTGCAGCCTGTGTGCTGTGCACAGCAGCCCAGGAAGCAAATCCAGCACATCAACAAGGCTGAGAAAACGCTTGTCTTTGTGGCCCCTACTGCCGGAGGCCACCACACGAGCAAGGGGCTGCAGTCTCCCTGCTGTCAGAAGTTTGCTCTGTGTCTTGGCAGACAGCACCCCCATCGTGGAGCTTCCGGGAGACGGGTGCTGCTCAGGCTGGGTGCACAGAAGGGCCAAGGCAGGGTAGGGCTCCTGTATCAGGGCCCGGGTGGGGTTGCCAGGTACAGCCCTGTCGGGGAAAGGCCCCCGAGGAGGTGGATTTGTAAAGGACAGACTCAGGGACAGAATTTCAGAGAAACCCGTCAGTGGCTTTCCCCTAGTGCAAATTCACCTGATCCTCGCGGAGACCTATGAGACCAGCTGGTCAGCGCCCACCACCGCTTTTGACCACGCAGGAAGCAGAGGCTCTGAACAAGACAATGTGCCCCCAACAGAACCCCCACAGCGCTGACACGCACACAGACTCCTCCAGCATAGCCACCCCTCCCCACGAGGCGCACAGACTCCTCCAGCATGGCCACCCCTTCCCCACGGAGCCGTGTCCGGAGGCAGAGGGGGCTTGTGGTGGCAGAGAACCCATGCCTCCCGCCCCTCACTGCACTGCGCTCAGGGGGCACCAGGGACTGAGCCCTTCCAGCTCCGGCAAAAAAGAGGAACAAAAACACACTGATTTTACGAGACCAAGTTCAGTCTGTGGCCTGTCCCGACACTAAAGGATGGGCTTATTTTTTAGTGTAATGACAGGACCAGGGACGTTAGGAAATTAAGCAGATGAGAACTGAAACTGAGGGAGAGGCCCTGAAGTACCTCCCCTAGTGTTTCCAAGAAGTGACACTAGGCTTGTGTTTAGCGGCCTGCGTGGTGCCTTCCTCCGTGGTGGCCCCAGGCAGGAGGGGTGTGGTCTGAGTGCCCTTATCTAACGCTCACTTTTCTCCCAGAACTAACTCTTCTGTTGCTTGAGTTTCAAAATTTTTTTTTTTTTTTTTGACAGAGTCTCGCGCTGTCACCCAGGCTGCAGTGCAGTGGCGCAATCTCATCTCATTGCAACCTCTACCTCCTGGTTTCAAGTGATTCTCCCACTTCAGCCTCCTGAGTAGCTGGGATTACAGGCACCCACCACCACGCCCGGCTAATTTTTGTATTTTTGTAGAGATGGGGTTTCACCATGTTGGCCAGGCTGGTCTCGAACTCCTGACCTCAAATGATCCACCCGCCTCAGCTGGGATTACTGAGATTACAGGCGTGAGCCACTGTGCCCAGCCTTGAAATTTTTTTGGGTGGGAGGGGTACACAGAGAGCAAGTTTATATGGTGAATGCTGATGGCAAACATCATCCAAGAGAGACAAGATGGGAAAGGTGCTGCAACCAGAGGCACTAGGGAGCCTCAGGCTAGATACGAAATGTCACCCAGGGAAAGGCCTGGGCTCTGGGGAGGCTGGCAAGACCCTCAGCCTTTCAGCAGCCTGCGGACAAGCACTTCAGAGTCAGTGCAACCACTGCTGTCCTCATGCCCTGCCACCAGCATCTCTCCTCCTCTCTCTGTCATCTCCTCACCCAGTGAGACAAGAACATGCTGGATTTCCGTGCTCATGACGGTGCCATTCTCTTCCTTGTCAAACACCTGAAGTCTTTCCACATAATCCTCTTAGGTGCCCTGGTCCCTGTTCCCTGCCACTGTCTGCAGCAGGGGCAGGAAGTGCTCAAAGTCCAGCACCTTCACGTTCATCTCATCACTCTTGGGGTTCCCCAGGACCTCGAGCGCCGTGGCATTGGTGGGGTTCTGGCCCAGGGCCCTCATCACGTCCCCACAGGGGCTGGAAGGACCTTGCCGTCACCTGTTCAGTCAAACAGCCGGAAGGCAGCCTTGAACTCTGTGCTGGTCCTTGGTGAAGTTACATGTCTTGACTGCTCAGCTCCACAGGAACTTTCCCTGTAGTAATGGCTCAGTGAAATATATATATATATATATATATATATATATATATATATATATATATATTTTTTTTTTTTTTTTTGAGACGGAGTCTCACTCTGTTGCCCAGGCTGGAGTGCAGTGGCACAATCTCAGTTCACTGCAAGCTCCACCTCCCGGGTTCATGCCATTCTCCTGCCTCAGCCTCCCGAGTAGCTGGGACTACAGGCGCCCGCTACCACGCCCAGCTAGTTTTTTTTGTATTTTTAGTAGAGACGGGGTTTCACCATGTTAGCCAGGATGGTCTCGATCTCCTGACCTCATGATCCGCCCGCCTCGGCCTCCCAAAGTGCTGGGATTACAGGCGTGAGCCACCGCACCCGGCCGGCTCAGTGAAATATTTTATAATCATGATCTATGTCTATGCCTAAATCGCCCTGCCTAAGACACTGAATAGCCTGAGAAAACTCCCTTTCATGCTAACTCACTGGGCTTTTTTCTGGAAGACTTCCTTGGCCCCGCCGGCATCAGTACTTGAGCCGCTCCTTTCCCTATTTCTCGGGATTTAGGTGATATATTGGATCTGTGAGCTGTTGGGTTCTCCTGCACGCATTTAAAATACCAAATTGTCGGGCGTGGTGGCTCACACCTGTAATCCCAGCACTGTGGGAGGCGGAGGCGGGTGGATCACCTGAGGTCAGGAGATCGAGACCATCCTGGCTAACATGGTGAAACCCCATCTCTCCTAAAAATACAAAAATTAGCCGGGCGTGATGGCAGGTGCCTGTAATCCCAGCTACTTGGGAGGCTGATGCAGGAGAATCGCTTGAACCCAGGAGGCGGAGGTTGCAGTGAGCTGAGATTGTGCTACTGCACTCCAGCCTGGGTGACAAGAGCAAAATTCTGTCTCAAAAGGAAAGAAAAAAGAAACAAATAAACAACAACAACAACAACAAACAAACCTGTCGGGCGCGGTGGCTCACGCCTGTAATCCCAGCACTTTGGGAGGCTAAGGTGGGTGGATCACCTGAGGTCAAGAGTTCGAGACCAGCCTGGCCAACATGGTGAAACCCCATCTCTACTAAAAAAACAAAAATTAGCTGGGTGTGATGGCACGCACCTGTAATCCCAGCTACTTGGGAGGCCGAGGCAGGAGAATCGCTTGAACCCGGGAGGTGGAGATTGCAGTGAGCCGAGATCATGCCACTGCACTCCAATGTGGCTGACCAGCAAAACTCTATCTCAAAAATAAACAAACAAATCTGTCGGGTGTGGTGGCTCATGCCTGTAATCCCAGCACTTTGGGAGGCTGAGGTGGGCAGATCACCTGAGGTCAGGAGTTCAAGATCAGTATGGCCAACATGGTGAAACCCCGTCTCTACTAAAAACACAATATTAGCTGGGGGTGATGACACATTCCTGTAATCCTAGCTACTCAGGAGGCTGAGGCAGGAGAATCGCTTGAATCTGGGAGGCAGAAGTTGTAGTGTGGTGAGCTGACATCACACCATTGCACTCCAGCCTGGGCAACAAGAGCAAAACTCTGTCTCAAAACAAACAAACAAGCAAAAAAAAAAAAAAAAAAAACCAAACAAATCTGTTGGGAAGCTAAAGTGGGAGGATCACTTGAGCCCAGGAGTTCAAGAGCAGCCTACCAACATAGTGAGACCCTGTCTCTACCGAAAAAAAGAAAACTTAGCCGAGCACGGTGGCTCGCAACTGTAGTCTTAGCTACTGGGGAGGCTGAGGTGGGAAGATCACTTGAGCCCAGGAGGTCGAGGCTGCAGTGAGCCATGATCACACCACTGCACTCTAGCCTGAGTGACAGAACAAGACCCTGTCTCAAAACAGACTCCAAATTTGAACAGGTGAATTTTATTTTTTTTCCGAGACAGAGTCTAGCTCTGTCGCCCAGGCTGGAGTGCAGTGGTGCACTCGGCTCACTGAAACCTCAGCCTCCTGGATTCAAGCAATTCTCCTGCCTCAGCCTCCCGAGTAGCTGGGATTACAGGTGCCAGCCACCACGTCTGGCTAATTTTGTACTTCCAGTTGAGACGGGGTTTCACCATTTTGGCCAGGCTGGTCTTGAACTCCTGACCTGAGGTGTTCTGCCCACCTCGGCCTCCCAAAGTGCTGGGATTGCAGGAGTGAGCCACCATGGCCTGGCTGTTAATTTTCAGAAACCGTAGGTATGTTTTGTTTGTTTGTTTGTTTTTTGCCCCAGAGTACAATTTGAAAAAATATTTGTGTAAAAGAGAAAAACTAAAGTTTTTGCTTGCTCGCGTGCAGATGGCGTGTGTCCTGGTGTGCAGGCGTCTGGGAGGAAGGGGCCTTCCTTTGAGAGATGGCATTTCCCTGTGTTTTCTGAGGGGGAAATGCATGGCTAAGGAGTTGAAGTGGGTCTGTCCCCTTCCCTGTGACAGGAGCCTGCTTGGGACAGTGGCTGCTGCCTTCATGAGGAGGCTTTAGTGAATTTAAGGGACCCGTGGATGTGTCTTCAGTTCGGAAACAGGGGCACAGGTGCCTGCCCTTGCCTGCAGAGTAGGGTGTGGGCCCCGGGAGGTGCTCTGGTCCAAGCCGCATTTCTAAGCAAGCGGGAGGCTGAGGTCTTTTTTGCAGGCCCCTGAGTCACACAGGCCTCCAGGCGGTGGACACTCAGTGGGGTTTAGGTGCACGGGGCATGCGGGGTGTCGTAACCTCTGCGAAAGACTCCAGAGGGGAGTGGGACTGGCAGGTGAGCCTCAGACCCAGGCCCCGAGCAAAGGCTGGTGGCCAGGAGCATGGGGCCACACACCCCGCCTGCTCGGACTGGCTGGGGTGCCTGAAGAGGGCAGCCTCGGCCTGCACCCCAGCAGCCTCCACTTGGTCTCTCTCTGTCTCTGCTCCTCCCTCAGCCAGGACCTTGGAGCCCCTCAGACTCTGACACTCGCTGAGAGGGTGCGAAGCGTGGACCACAGCTCCCAGCTGTCACCTGCCCAGGCCCTGCGCTGGGCTTTGCAGGCCCGCGGTCTTTACCATGTGGCCACTTCACAGTGCGGTTACTGTCGCCCCACTTTGCAGGAGGAGATGGGGTCTGGACTCACACCCAGGGCGGCTACTCTGTGCAGACACTTCCCCACCTGCTGGCGTTGGCCTGCTCTTGTGACCTTGACTTTGACCTGCAGGCTGATGAGGCCAGGCTCCTCTGGGAGTTGCTCTCTACTCTCTGCTGACCCCTGGGATGGGGGATGGATGTGTTACAGGAAACGGGTCCGGATCTAGACGCCAAGAGGGGGTTCTTGGATCTTGCACAAGAAATATAATTCAGGGTGAGTCCGTAAAGTGAAAGCAGTTTATTAGGAAAATAAAGGAATTAAGAATGGCTTACTCCATAGACAGAGCAGCCCCAGGACTGCTGGTCGCCCATTTTTATGGTTATTCTTGATGACATGCTAAACAAGGGGTGGAGTATTCATGCCTCCCTTTTTTAGACCATATAGGGTAACTTCCTGATGTTGCCATGGCATTTGTAAACTTGTCATGGTGCTGGTGGGAGTGTAGCAGTGAGGACGGTCAGAGGTCACTCTTGTGGCCATCTTGGTTTTGGTGGGTTTTATCCAGTTTCTTCACTGCAAGCTGTTTTATCAGTAAGGTCTTTATGACCTGTATCTTGTGCCAACCTCCTAGCTCATCCTGTGACTTAGAATGCCTTACCTGTCTGGGAACGCAGCCCAGTAGATCTCAGCCTTTTACTGAGCCCCTGTTCAAGATGGAGTCGCTCTGGTTCAAAAGCCTCTGACAGATGGCAACAATCTCACCGGACTCAGCGCCTCCAGACTGAACTCAGTTTCTCAAGAATCATTTCCAGGGGCGAGGTCTTAGTGCACCCAGGGTTTCTAATCTCTTTGCTGTGAAAGATCTTGTTTATAATTTTTGCCTCTGTGGAAGTCTATGTTTAAAAAATAATGTGTCTCCTAGGAAAAAAAGCTTTTGTTTGCATTGTTTTCCTATTACCTATTAGCCAAAAATAGTTAACGTCCATCCAGTAGAGATTAGTATCCACACACTGGAGTTCGTGTATTTACAGCAAAGTTATTATCTTTCGTTTTGGTAAACTTTTACATCTGAGATAAATATAGGGTTGTCTTTGGGCTTTTAAGAATGCCGGAGTTACCCCGAGGGCCCCTGGCTCTCCCGGCATCCTCTTGGAGATCAGGGAAATCTGGGTGGGAACCTCCTCATTTTACAAAAAAAAGAAACTAAGACCAAATGGGTAACGTCCTTGTTTAAGGTCACAGGCTGGCGCTGAGCCTTGGCTCTCAGCTCCCCTGGCAGTCACGCGACTCAGCGTCCAGCCCTACCTGCTCCAGGGCCCTCCCTACTGCCGGCCGCTGCCTGTCCTCTCCCCTGACCTGCCTTGAGCCAGACTGGGCCCCCTGGGCCTTGGGCAGGGCTGGATGGGCAAGTTGTCCAATGAGGCCCCCTCAGAACTGGAAAGCCTCCTTCTGGGTGTGGAGGTGGGCAGCAATCTGCCATTTGGCCCTGGGATCACCTCTCTGGCTCAGTTTGCTTATCTGTGAGGCCAGATGTCGGCAAGTTCAGGCTGAGAATTAGAGCGAATAATGAAGAGGGAGCCCCTTTCCCAGGGCCTGGCTCATATGCACCGTGGACAACAAATACCAAAAAGGCTGGGCACGTGGCTCACACCCGGAATCTCAGCACTCTGGGAGGCCGAGGTGGGTGGATCACTTGACGTCAGGAGTTCGAGACCAGCCTCGCCAATGTGGTGAGACCCCATCACTGCTAAAAATACAAAGATTAGCCGGGCGTGGTGGCGGGGGCCTGTCACCCCAGCTACTCCAGAGGCTGAATGAGGCAGGAGGATTGCTGGAACCCAGGAGGTGGAGGCTGCAGTGAGCCGAGACCGTGCCACTGCACTCCAGCCTGGGCGACACAGCAAGTCTCTGTCTCAAACAAACAAATAAACAAAAAAACTACTTTTCCTCTTTTCATTCCTAGCAAAAATCCCCTCTCTGGACAAATACTACTCAAGGTCAGAATCTCCCTTTGCCCCCAGTTTTTCATTGAGGAGGCTGAGGATCTGAGTCTCTCTCTCCTTTTTTTTTTTTTTTTGAGATCCAGTCTCACTCTGTTGCCCAGGCAGGAGTGCAATGGCATGATCTTGGCTCACCACGAGTCTCTTTCTTAATAACCAACCCCATTACCAGGTCAGGAGAAGCTGCTGCGCTGTGGCTGCATCAGGGCCTAGAGCAGGGCTGCCTGCCTCTGCTGCCCCGTGTGCTGGCGGATAAGGTAGGGAGGTTTGTTATGCCTCAGTTTCCTTAAAGGTAAAATGGGGTGTCAGTCGTCTCTACCTTGTGGCCTGGTTTTGGTTAATGAACTAATCTACACACATAACAAGGGCTCAACAAAGGTTAGCGATGACGTTTCCTGCCTATCTGAGCACCTGCACGCTGGAACCCTGTAAACAGTTGAGGGTGGGTGGCTGACTTCCAGCTCCCTTCAAATGCTTCTCTGAGTGTCTGGGCACCTGCGGCTCTCCAGGGGCTCGGCTCAGGTCTCAGTGATCACAGATTCTAATGAAGAAAGGGTCTGTCTCTGTCATCCAGGCTGGAGTGCAGGGGGCACGTTCATGGCTCACTGCAGCCTCGACTCCCACCTAAGCCTCCTGAGTAGCTGAGACTACAGGTGTGCTGGACCACACCCAGCTAATTTTAATTTTGTTGCCTAGGCTGGTCTGTCAGTGGAGTTTTATACCATTGAGACAAACATAATATTTGGGGCTGATCTAAAAGCTCAAAGTGAGGCTGAAGGAGCCATCCAATGTTTAAATGAAGAGGTACATCATAATTCATTTTTAATAAGTATGCAGAGCTGGGCGGCTCATGCCTCTAATCCTGGCATTTTGGGAGGCCAAGGTGGGAGGATCGTTGAAGCCAGGAGTCTGAGAGCAGCCTGGGTAACAGAGTGAGACCCCATCTTTACTAAATAAATAATAAATAAATAAATAGCTGGGCGTGGTGGCGCATGCTTATAGCCCTAGCTATTTGAGAGGCTGAGGTGGGAGGATCCCTTCAGGGATCCTGTAGTGAGCTATGATCATACCACTGCACTCCTAGCCTGGGTGATGGGGGGACACCCTTTTTCTAATAATAATAATAAATTATAAAATTTATAAATTATAAAATGTGTGCTTATGATAAATCTAAACATTACTACCTAACATACATAGAAATTTTATTGTAATAAAATTTCTTTACCCTTGCCCATTCAGTATCATATCTTCACAGAGCCTTCTGGACTTGTATCTGCCTATGTTGTTTTCTGTTTTTTTTTTTTATTTGTTTGTTTGTTTTGAGACAGAGTCTTGCTCTGTCGCCCAGGCCAGAGTGCAATGGCTAGATCTCAGCTCACTGCAACCTCTGCCTCCCCGGTTCAAGCAATTCTTCTGTCTCAGCCTTCTGAGTAACTAGGATTACAAGAGAGCACCACCACGCCCAGCTAATTTTTGTATCTTGTTTTAGCAGAGGTGGAGTTTCACCATGGCTGGTCTGGAACCCCCGACCTCAAGTGATCCACCAGCCTTGGCCTCCCAAAGTGCTGGGATTACAGGTGTGAGCCACTGCATCTGGTCATTTATTTATTTATTTATTTTTTGAGATAGAGTCTCACTCTGTCGCCTAGGCTGGAGTGCAGTGGCACAATCTTGACTCACTGCAACCTCTGCCTCCCAGGTTCAAGCAGTTCTCTGCCTTAGCCTCCCGAGTAGCTGGGATTACAGGCACCTGCACCACGCCAGGCTAATTTTTTTTTGTATTTTTAGTAGATACGGGGTTTCACCATCTTGGCCAGTCTAGTCTTGAACTCCTGACCTCGTGATCCACCCGCCTCAGCCTCCCAAAGTGCTGGGATTACAGACAGGTGTGAGCCACCGCGCCCGGCCATTTTTTGTTTGTTTTAAATAAAGCACATCATTGTATATTCACTGCTCTGCACTATTTTTATTTTTTAATTTAACAGATCTTGGAGACTATATCCTATCTGTGTACACAGAATTATCACATCACAACTTTAGAAAAATGTCTTAAATTAAAAATGCTAAATGAATGTTCTAGAGTTTATTTAACCAAGTGTCTGGTTGTTCTCAGGCTTCCTGTGATTATAGGTAGAGCTATAAGTCAGCACATCCCTGTATCCACACATCCCGCGGTGCCTGTGGGAATTTATCTGTGGCACAGATTACCCAAAGTGACATGAGGGGTGAGAGGTTTTACAAATGGTGAATTCCACGAGCTTTGCAAATCTTAACTCCTTTTTCAAGAATAAGGGAACTGTGAGTAGGACAGGTGCACGGTACTTTCATTTTATTTTAGTCTAAGTATTTTCTGAAATAATTTGAAGAGGCTTAAAGGGAGGTGCAGGCTGGGTGCGGGGGCTCATACTTGTAATCCCAGCACTTTGGGAGGAGGAGGTGGGAGAATACTTGAGCTCAGGAGTTCGAGATCAGCCTGGGCAACACCGTGAGGCTCCATTTCTACAAAAAAAATTTTTTTAAATTAGCCAGACATGGTGGTGTGTGCCTGTGGTCCCGGCTACTTGGGAGGCTGAGGTGGGAGGGTCACTTGAGCTCTGGAGTTCAAGGCTTCAGTGAGCTATGATTGTACCACTGCACTCCAGGGTGGGCGACAGAGCAAGACCCTGTCTCAATAATAAAAACAAAAAAAAAAAAGGAAAAAAAGGGGCACAGTAGACAGTACCAGTACTTGGTATTTTAAATGGTTTTCAAATGAAACCCACCCAAGCTCACCAAGTCCAGCCGGGGCCTGAGGACCTGAGCAGGCGCCAGGTCACACAAGGTACCGGGTGCAGGAGGCGGAGCCCGCAGCGGGCCCTGCCCTGACAGCGGCACCTGCGCGGCCTCCGCAGGTTCTGGGATCGGCCGCCGGCCAGGTGCAAGGGAGGGGGGAACAGGAGCCGTTGTCCTGGGGCTGAGAGGGCTCCGCGGTCTGGAGGGGACGGCGTCAGCGCCCGCGGGGGTTCGCAGGGCAGCTCCGGGGCGACCCCCACCCCCGCCACGGTCAAGTGTCGATACAGTGTTGCCAGCCGGGTGCCAACTATGAATAAGTCCAAGGGCGCAGCACGTGGGCTGAAACGCGATCCTTCCGCGGAGCCGCTGCTCGCAGGGCCGTCCCCACCGAGCCCGCCGCGCGGCGACCCCTGACGGCGACCCTAAGCCCCGGCCGACTAGGGGAGGAGCTCGCGCGCGAAACTTCCCCGGCGCCCGCAGGAGACCCCGGCAGGGGAGATGCCGGGGCCCAGGCAGAGCTCGGAGGCCCCTCCCGGCCCCACCCCGCGCCCCGGCCCCCTCTGCCCCCGACCCGGTCCCTGGGAGCCCTCGCGGGACCCCAGCCTGGTCCTTCGCCACCTCCCCCCGTTCAGCCCCGACCTCCCTGATCCCCGCGCCCCCCGCGGTCCCGGCCCGCCCGCCCCCTCCCCCAACCCGGGTCCCAGCCCCGTCCGTTAGCGGATCCCATGCAGGCTCCGCACCCGGCCCCGCCGGCGCCCTCGGCCCACACCTCTCTCCGCGCGCGTGTCCCCCCGTGCCCTCGCCGTATCCCCCCCGTATCCCCCCCGCGTCGCCCCCCCGCGTCCTTCCCCCGTGTCCCCCCAGCGTGTCCCTCGGCCGCCCCGCGCGCGCCGGCGGAACTGTGGGATCGCCGCGCACAGGAAGTGGCGGCGGCGGCGCGGCCGAGGGCGGAGGGCGGAGGGCGGCGGGATGGGGGCCGGGGGCGGCGGGCGCCGCACTCGCTGAGGCCCCGACGCAGGGCCGGGCCGGGCCCAGGGCCGAGGAGCGCAGCGGCCAGAGCGGGGCCGCGGAGGCGACGCCGGGGACGCCCGCGCGACGAGCAGGTGGCGGCGGCTGCAGGTGAGTACCGAGGCCCCCACCCGAGGCCGGGCCGCCCCCCTCTTCCCCCACGCCCCGCCGCCGCCCGAGGTCGCCCCTGTCCCAGCCGTCCGACCTCGGGCCGCCCGGGGCCCCGCGCCGCAATGGGCCGGCCGCGCTCCGCGGGGCGCGGGGCGCGGGGCCTGGGAAGGCGCGGGGCCGGGAGGAGGTCTGGGCCCGGGTCCTGTACGCCCCCCGCAACCCCGGCCTCCCCGGCGGCCTGGTCCAGCGCGAGGCCCCGGCCACTTCCCGCAGCAGCCTCGGTGGCGCTGGGCCCAGCGGGAGGCCCGGGGGTTCGGGGCGCCCGGGAGGGGCCCGGGCCGGGCCGAGGGAGGGCGAGTGGGTTCCCGCGGGGACGTCCCATCCCTCCGTCCTGGACTCTGCTCCGGGCCCCGCTCGGCTCCCCCGTGGACAGGACGCGCCTGCCGCCTAGTTTCGGGGTGCGGCGGACCCGGGACCCCCCCCAGGGGCCTCCTCCTCGCGCGCCCAGGCCAAGGGGGCAGTTTCACTTTTGCCGCTCCGCGCGGGGAGGGCTGCGGGGCCCAGGGTTGACTGCGGGTTCGGCCCGGAGACCGGCGGCGCGTTTGCACCGGGCGGGTCAGGGGATGGGGTCAGTCCGGGAGCAAGAGCCGTGGGGGCGAAAACCCACTCCTGGCCACCCCAGGACCCTTGGAACATTGGTCCCAAGTATTTAGGAAAGGAGGGTTATTAGTATTTGAAGGTAGTTTAAAATGGTGCAGTTTTTTTTTTTTTTTTTTTAACTTTGAGAGAAGTTTAGTGACATGGGGAAAATGCTTTTATAAATGGCTTCCCAGACCTTTTTTTTTTTTTAAAAAAGCACAATTTAAAAAGCTTTGTCAAAGAGAATACTTGAGCAGTTGGGTTCTTTTTCCTGGGAAACATGATCTTAGTAGAAGAAAGATGTGGGCTGTTGGCCTCCAGACAGAGGGTGATGAGCATGCGGCTCTTATTAAAAATGAAAGCCAACGCCGAGAGCCTGCTGGGGGCTGGGAGGTGGGGCGGGCGGCGGGCCCAGGCTGCTAGAGGGACCCAGGATCCTGCGGCTTTTAAATTGCGGGCGCGGCTGCTCCGACTCGCTTAGGAATTGCTGAACTTCGTCTTCTCAGTTTGAAAGCTTCAGAGGGGTCTCCCGAGGATGCTGAGCACTCTCTTGATTTGGCCACTTCTTTGCCGCCCCCCCTCCCTCTTTCCAACCAATCCTCCTCCCGGACAGAGTTCGGCGTTAGCCTGTGCCTGTTACAGCTGCTTCTTGTATCCATTTCTGGTTAGTCTTAAGTATCTTCTTGAGGACATTGTCTAAAAAGCAGCTGCATGCCATTGACATTCAGACAGAACAGGGCCCCTTGGCCTTAGAAGGTGTAGGGGCCTTAAATGTTCTGAAGGTGACTTCATGGAGTGGCCGCCCTCTGTGGTCACCCTACCTGTGCGTGGCCCTGTCCTGGCGTATCTGCCAGGGGGACGCGCTGCAGTAGCCTGAAGACTGCTGGGTTAAAGGCAGTGTGGCCGGGTGGGAAAGTCCCCAGGAGTGTGGATTCTAGAACAGGCCTTCCTGGAGGGAGGGTGCTGCCCCACCCCAGGCTGGGGCCCCAGTGCAGACTCCACGCTGGGGAGCTACACCCTGCGCCTGGACGCGCGTCTGTGTGCCAGGACTGGGGAAGCAAACTGAAAGTAATGTTTTATTTTGGAAATTAGAAAAAGAGCATTCACCAAAGTAATCTGTTCCGTCCCTGCCGTAGACACGTGACTGATACACCTGCCTCCCATCCCCTCCGCACTTTGACCTCGTAAACAAGTGGTCTGACACAACAGGGCTTGAGTTACTTGCCCGAGGTTATGTCACGGAACGGCAGGGCCGCCTTTAGGCTTACATCCCTGGAACTCCCACCTCCACAGACCCGTCCGGGTGCTGAACGTCCGTGGATGCTATCCCTGGTCAAATCGGAGGTAGGTGGGAAATGTTGGAATTCTCCTAAACAGGGAAGGGGAAGATCAGAATGTGTGTTTAAGAGCCTGATTTCCTGGATTCCTTTGGAGGAGGGGTGTCCTTAACTCGCCCAATCACATTTACCCTGTTCATCAACCTTCAGCCCCGCTTAGGCTCTCACAGTGCAGACCCCACGGCAGAGCCCCTAGTGCTTGGCACTGAAGAGCCAGTGCAGGCCCATTGTCACCATCAAAACCCACCTCTGGTAAATTCAATGGCTTCTGCTTCCACGCTTTGCCTCCCTCTCTGGCCTTGTCAAAAACTCTTGTGATGTCCCTGTTATAAGGTATCGCCGGTGGACTGGTGTTTCTAGATCACAGCATGGGACGTGATTGGCTACATTTGACTGTTTCCTTTTTAATGACTTGTTTAATGTGAGGTCTTTAGCTACTCCATCTCATTGCAAGAGTTTTGTTACAGTAAAGTTGGACTGAGTTTTCTAAAGACAGTTGCTCAGAAATTTCATGGGAATTGACTTTTGGTTAACCGAAGACTGTTTGGGGTTTTAAATGGGTCGTTTCAAGTGGTAAAGTAACATGACCACGAGGCGTCTGTCCTTCCTAAAACCACTTCATCATAATTTCAAGATTGATTCTAAATTACCAATTTCAAAGTGCTGCATTTAGGCAGGTGCATTAATCGTTCACCTTCTGGCAGGCTTTCATGTAGTCATTTACAAGCGGCCATGTTTTGATTATCTTTGGCAAGCAAAGTGCAGGAGACGGGCACTCTCATAACCTTGGGGCAGTGTCTGTGTTTAGTTTTGGAGGCGGGAAGGCCGAGTTGATGGTGAAAGTTGGCCATTCTTTCTGCAGGGTCAAAGTGTATACCTGGCTATTAGGCTGCATGGATGCTGGGGTTAAATTGGCCACGTCTTTTCCCAAGTCTAGGTAGAAGGATTGCAGATAGGATATGTTTTAAATGTTACTGGTGGTGAATTGAAAGCAACACAACTATCCTTCAGTGTGTGACAGGCAGAAATCTACCTCCTGGCTAGCGTGCCCTGTGTCACTTAAGACTCAAAGTGGAGCTGGGTGCTCTTGGTGGGACAGTGTGCCTGCAGCCCAGAGGCCTGTCCCCAGTGACTGGGAAGGCTATGCATCATTGTTGGAGATGGTCTCGATTCCTTTCTGAAAGCGGGTAGGGAATGAAATGCATAATAAATAACAATAATGATGAATTATAAAATGAGCAGCAGTAACAAGCTGTACAAGGAAATACCTGTCCTGAGATCGATTACTCACCCCTGACTGTCTGCCCTCCTGGTTCTCAGCCAGGTGCTGGGAGCTGAGTACCGGCGCTGCAGCCACGGTGGCTCTTGTTCTCTTCCTCATGTCCTATTAGCTGACCTGACACTAAATCTGTCACCTGCTTTATGACATGCTTACCTTATTATTTTATAAGCTCCTCTACATCCCTGTAAGGAGAGTGGTATTACCCCATCACACAGAAACTGACAGAGACACTGACATGGGAAACTGAGTGGGGAAGTGTGGCCAGCGTCTCAGCTTGGGCAAATCTAGATTTAAACAAAGGTCCAATAGAATCCAAAGCTGTTATTCTTTCCACCAAACCACCTTGATGCTCATAAGATCCAATAGATGAAAATCTACATTTCTGAAACGGAGACTAAGTCATTGGCTTCACATACACGTATTCATTTAAACACTTTTCACTTGTAGAAGGCCGTACTTGCTGGACTGGGGGCTCTGAAAGCTCCATCTGAATTGATAGAAACAGATACATGCCGGATATGGAATCAAGAAGAAAATTAATTCAATTGACGTAAATTCATCTATGCTCAGCTTTTTATGGTACACTTGGTGGGAGTAAAATGAAGAGCTGTTTATTGACTCCTCATGTGAAGAATGTGCTGATGATTGGGTTAAGCTTTTCATAGATTGATTTCTGATTTAGGCCATTGTCCTAGTCTAATTGGAGTGATTGAGTGAACAAATGTGCATTTTATTAGGGAGCTACACATAATTTTTGCATTGAGAAATTAACCAGTTGTTATACTTTGTAAAATATGGTGTACTAGCATTGATTTTTGCCAAAATAGACAGAAGTCAGATTGTTAGAGGAAGACCGCGTCAGTTTGGGTTATGCACTTGTCAGTTTGGGAAGCAGGTGCCAAGATGAGATGGGAAGTGCAGGAAGAAACCCTGCAGAGGATGGTGGGGGAGCACCAGACCTCCAGGCAGGTCTGACCCCCGTGAGAGGAGGCGGAGGGAGCAGGGCTGGGGAGGAGGAGCCTCAGACCCAGTCCTGAGTTAGGCACAACCAGCCCAGTGCCAAGTGGACCCCCAGGGTGGCCCTGCGTGAGTACCCGCTTTGGTCATGACCCCTGAAGGGGTCCCGAAGGTGTCTCAGCAAGGAGGCTGTGCCTCACCTGTCTCCTCACCTGTCACCTTGAAGCGGCTCTCTCTGGCAGAGCTCCATCGCGGCCTCAGAGACAAAGTTTAGGGACTTAAAATTTTATGCATGTATTTTAGAGGTGGGGCCTCACTGTGTTGCCCAGGCTGGACTCAAACTACTGGGCTCAAGCGATCCTCCCACCTTGGCCTCCCCAGTATCTGGGACTACAGGTGCTGCCACCACGCCTGGCTAAGTTTAGTGACTTTTGATAATCCACAAAAACAAAAGGAACAGTAAAGACAATCCCAACTGTGACTCATTATGCGGCACGGGCGGGCGGGATTTTGGATTAGTTTTAGGAAGCGAACCACAGCCATCCTCCTTGGACTCCCTGCCGTGGCTGGCAGTGAGCTGGTGCAGGGAGGCGAAGTGCTGGTGTTCTGGGAATTTTCAAATGCACTACAATGATCAGGACACACGTGTTTCAGTGCACACAGGTTATTTTCAGTTTTCTAAATCAGGAGCTTATTACTATGACTTAAGTTCTAGAACATTGGTTAGAAAATATGTTTGTCGTGCAGTTCAGTTCCAGCTCCAGGCTAGCATTGCATTTTCCTGGAGCCCCAAAGCCTTTGTAACTTTTACTTCTTTTCTTTAAATGTTAGTGAATTATTGGGTCCCCGGGCGGTGGTTCACACCTGTAATGCCAGCACTTTGGGAGGCTGAGGCAGGTGGATCACTTGAGGTCAGGAGTTCGAGACCAGCCTGGCCAACATGATGAAACCCCATCTCTACTTAAAAAAAAAACACCCAAAAATTAACCAGGTGTGGTGGCGCATGCATAGGTCCCAGCTACTCGGGACGCTGAGGAAGGAGAATGCCTTGAACCTGGGAGGCGGACTGAGATCGTGCCACTGCACTCCAGCCTGGGTGACAGAGCCAGACTCCATCTCAATAAATAAACAAATAAATAAATGTTAGTGAATTATTCAGTATATAATGTTTATTTTTGGTGAACAAAGCTATACAGGAAAATCGTAAACACAGATTCTGACAGGGTCCAGCTAGGAAGGTAAGTGAGAATGCAGACATGAGGCCTATGAAGGGGTGGCTGTGGTGAGCATGAGTGAGAGACTGAGGCCTCTTCCACAGGGTCTGGCTCACCTGACAACCCGCTACTGACCCCCAGCTGAGCAGGGCCAGGTGGGTATAGGACCAGAGTGACTCCATCTTTAGTCTTCCGAGAGAAGCCAGATATCTGGAGTTTTATATGCAATGTATTTATTTTTAACAAACTGCACACGCCAAATTACAAATGTTGCCACCTGAATTCAACTGGGGCTACTGTTTTTACAGTCTCTGGGCTACAGTATTTATTTCTTGAAACAAAGTAACTGAACTAATTAAATGAGAACAAAACAGGCACTTCCAAAATGCAGGAAGAGAGGGGGGAAAAAATCCCAAGAATTTATGTGCAGATGAAACCAAAAGAATCATTGCCTCTGTCTCAGGGATGGCTGCTGGAAACAGCGTTCTCTGATGATGCTTAGAGGAAAGGAGAAGATGGTACTAAGAGAATAAGCATCAATTGGAAAACAACGTAACTCCACATGTCTTTAAGGGCCTACGGGAGACCCTCCCGTAAGATCTATGCAAAGATACAGCCTGCAAAAAATAATGTTTTCAGAATGCATCCATACATTTACCAGAAGCACTTCTAATCTTGACCTGTTTACATGGAATGTTCTATGTCCATGTCTCTGGACACACGTGATCCACATACTCGTCAGCACTTGGCATTGCTGTTGATTTTCGCAAAGCTGGTAGATGCAAACTGTTGTGCAGTTGTGGTCTTGATTTACGCCTGCCTGCTGGATGAAAGTGAGCATCCTGCATATTTATTGGTTATGTGTGTCCTTCCCTGTGAAATTCCTGTTCATGTGCTTCATCCATTTTTCTTTTGGGTTATGTCTTTTTCTCACCTATTCCTTATATATAGTTTCCATATTATATATTTCCTTATAGATTCAGGATGTTCATCTTTGGCTGTAATGTGTGCATTATATATTTTTCCCAGTTGGGTTTTATCTTTTCACTTTTTTTGTTTTGGTGAAAAGATAGTTTTAATGTAATGTATAATTTTATCCATCCTTCTTTTCTAGGTAGTGCCTTTTGCATGTTACTTTAAGTTCTTCCCAATTCTTGGGTCACAAATGTATTCTGTATTTTTCTGTAGAAGTTGTAAAGTTTGCTTTCTCTGCTTAAGCCCTTTATCTCTCTAGAGTTGACTGTGCAGGTCTTCCGAGGTGTCTTTTGATAAAGCACCGTGGTATTTCACATTCCACCTGACACTCTGCTTACATTTATTCCCAGGTGCCCTTATTATTGTTCTTTCTTTTGTAAATGGTGTTTTTTTTTTTTTCTTTTCTTTTGAGACAGAATCTTGCTCTGTCGCCCAGGCTGGAGTGCAGTGGCAGGATCTCAGTTCACTGCAACCTCTGCCTCCCGGGTTCAAGTGATTTTCCTGCTTCAGCCTCCCGAGTAGCTGAGATTACAGGCATACGCCACCATGCCGAGCTAATTTTTGTATTTTTAGTAGAGACAGGGTTTCACCATGTTGGCCAGGCTGGTCTCGAACTCCTGACCTCAAGTGATCCACCCACCTCGGCCTCCCAAAGTGTTGGAATTACAGGCGTGAGCCACCACGCTGGCCGTAAATTGTGTTTTTTATTTTTATTGATTTCTAAGTCTTTGCTGGTGTTCTGTAGAAATGCAGTTGACTTTTGGGTATTGATTTAACAGCTGATCACCTTGCCATTGCTTAACATTTATTTGTAGATTTTGGGGATTTTCTCAGTAGACATTCATGTCATGTGGGAGTGGTGAAGACTCTGTTTCTTCCTTATATCTTTCATATTTTTCCCTCCTGTTTTGCTGCCTGGGCCAGGCCCTCCTGAGCAGGGCTGTATGGAAGCGTGACAGGCCATCCTTGTCCTGTTCCTGATTTTAGGGAAATGCTTCTACCATGTTGCCTTCCGGTGTGGGTACAAACAGTGGCCACGTGGTTATGAATCGTCCCACTCTGCCTCCTTGAAGCAGAGGAGGCCTGGTGTGAGAAATACAAACAAAGTGAGCCAAAAGCAAGGAGCTGGAGAGATGGAAGATCCACTGTCATGGGTCACCAGGGAGACGCAGAAACAAAACCACAGAGAGCTGCGGCCTCCCCCTGCCGGGACGGCGAAACTTAAAAGACTGTGGGGACAAGTGCTGGAGAAGATGTGGGGGCAGACAGAGCACTGGTGCCAGCGTGGCTGCTTTGGGAATGGCAGGAGCTGCAGGGAGATGGCATCGAGTGGCGGGTGCACCTGCCGTGTGCTTCCCGGGGGACATGCTGAGGCGTTCATAGTGGCATGTGTGTTAGAGTCAGACCCTGGGAGCTCTCTCAATGCCTGTCTCCAAATAAAATGAAAAATAACCTCGTGCTACATTCGCCATGGAAAGGGGAAGGAAGTAGCTCCTCCAGGCCGCAACATGTATGCGCCTCCGGAGGATAACGCTGGGTGGAAGGAGTGAGCCGCAGAAGTGTATGCAGCACCTGATTTCATCAAGGTAAAGCACGCGCACCAGCAAAACCCATGTGCCCTGAGGACTCCGGCTCTAGAACCTGGAAGGAGAACACAGGGCTTCTGCATCCTCTGCCTCCCGGGTTCAAGCGATTCTCCTGCCTCAGCCTCCCAAGTAGCTGGGATTACAGGCGCGCACCACCACGCCTGGCTAATTTTTGCATTTTCAGTAGAGACGGGGTTTCACCATGTTGGCCAGGCTGGTCTCGAACTCCTGACCTCAGGTGATCCTCCCACCTTGGCCTTCTAAAATGCTGGGATTACAGGCGTGAGCCACTGCGCCTGGCCCAAGTTGTCAGTTTCTAGATACAAAGGTCAGAATATTTTCTTAATTTTTAAATCTCTACTATATCTGACAGTAAATCACCCTTTTCATTCCTAAAATGGTTTTACCTTTCTTTTCTAGATTCATCTCACAGAGGCTCATCTTTTTTATTAGTGTTCACAAAGAACCAGCTATTAGTCTTACTCATTTTCTCCACTGTGTCTTTGTTTCCGTATCACTAATTTCTGCTCATTGTCAGGATTTCCTTCTACACTCTTTGGGTTTATTCTGGTGTTCTCTTTCTAGGTTACTGAATTGAAACATTTTCTTTTCTATTTTCTCTAAGCTTAGTTTCTTAATTTTCAACTTTCTGTCATAAGTATTTTATTATTATTTTTTGAGACAGAGTCTCCCTCTGTCACGCAGGCTGGAGTGCAGTGGCGTGATCTCGGCTCACTGCAACCTCCGCCTCCCGGATTCAAGTGGTTCTCCTGCCTCAGCCACCCGAGTAGCTGGGATTATAGGCGTGTGCCACCATGCCTGGCTAACTTTTGTATTTTTAGTAGAGACAGGGTTTCACCATGTTGGCCAGGCTGGTCTTGAACTCCTGACCTCAGGCAATCCGCCCACCTCGGCCTCCCAGAGTGCTGGGATTACAGGCATGAGCCACCACGCCCAGTCCTGTCATAAGCATTTAAGTCTATGTAGCTTTCCTACTTAGTTCTGCTGTACTGTCGTCTTGTTTATTTTGATATGTAATATTTTCATTGTTCAGCATTTTACAATTTTATTATTCTTCCATGACCCATGAATGCATTTATGTCCAAAGGCATTGAGGATTTTAGGTTGTTTTTATTATGATTTCAGCTGAAAAGCCTCATGGTAAGAGGGATATAGTCTGTATAGCACTGAGTCTCTGGCATTTCTTTAAGGATTGAATTCTATTATGTATCTTCTGGCTTATAAAGTTGCGGTTAGGAAGCCAGCTGTCATTTCAATTGTCCTTCCTGTGTCAGTAGTAAGCTTTTTGTCTGGCTGCTTTTATAGTCTCTTTATTTCTGGTGTTTTTCAACTTGACTGTGGTCTTTCTAGCATGGATTTCTTTTTGTTTATCCTGTTTTGGATTCATTGTACTTTCTGAAGATAAAGTATCATGTCTTTCAGCAATTCTGGAAAATTTTCAGCCATTATTTTGTTCAATACAGTCATTCTGCGGTATCCACTAGGGATTGGTTCCAGAACCCACCATGGATACCAAAATTAGTGGATGCTTAAGTTCCTGATATAAAATGGTGCCGTATTTGTATATAACCTGTGCACATTCTCCCATATATGTATTTTTTTTCTTTGTTTTTGAGATGGAGTCTCGCTCAGTCGCCCAAGCTGGAGTGCAGTGGCACGATCTTGGCTCACTGTAACCTCTGCCTCCCAGGTTCAAGCAATTCTCCAGCCTCAGCCTCCTGAGTAACTGGAATTACAGGCGCCCACCACCACGCCTGGGGTAATTTTTGTATTTTTAGTAGAGAAGGGGTTTCACCATATTAGCCAGGCTGGTTTTGAACTCTGACCTCATGATCTGCCCTCCTCGGCCTCCCTCCCATGTATTTTTAAATCATCTTTAGATTACTTATAATATCTAATACAATGCCTATATATAACTTCATTAATGTGGATTTAACATAGTAGAGAGCAGCAAATTCGAGTTTTGCTTTTAGGAATTTTTCCACCCAAATATCTTTGATCCACAGTTGGTTGAATCCACAAATGTGGAACCCCTAGATATGGGGGCTCAACCATATAGCATCTGCCTTATGCTTTGCTTTCTCATACCATCCTCCCAGCCACTTAAACTCTCGTTCATGTTTTTACCTTTCAGTCTTTTTATGCTTCATTCCAGGTTATTTCTTCAGCTCTGTCTTCCAATTTAGCAACTCTATCTTCATCTCCATCTACTGTGCTATTTAAATAGGTATACATTTTTTTTGAGATGGAGTCTTGCTCTGTCGCCCAGGCTGGAGTGCAGTGGTGCAATCTTGGCTCACTGCAACCTCTGCCTCCTGGGTTCAAGTGATTCTCCTGCCTCAGCCTGAAGAGTAGCTGGGATTACAGGTGCCCACCACCATGCCCGGCTAATTTTTGTATTTCTAGTAGAGACGGGGTTTCACCCATTTGGCCAGGCTGGTCTCAAATTCCTGACCTCAGGTGATCCACCTGGCTTGGCCTCGCAAAGTGCTGGGATTACAGGTGTGAGCCACTGTGCCCAGCCTCTGCGCTATTAATATTTAACCTGTTATTGTTGTTCTTCTTTTTCTTTTTTCTTTTTTCTTTTTTTTTGTTGGTAGAGATGGGGTCTTGCTGTGTTGCCAGGGCTGGTCTTGAACTCCCAGGGTCAAGTGATCCTCTCACTTCAGCCTCCCAAGTGCTGGGATTACAGGCACCATGCCCAGCCTAACCTGTTCTTTTAATTTTCATTTTTTTAATAATTATATTTTTCATTCCTGAAAGTTCTCTTTGTTTTTTTCCAAGTTTGCCTCTCCTCTTGTTTGGTATTCTTTTCCTTACACTTATTTTTATTTTCTCTTTATGTCTAAACATACTTATTTTCTATACTGTAACTAATAATACCAAAGTAATACCGATAATAATATTAACAAATACTAAAATTTGAATTTCTTGAGGGTTGGACTCCGCCACTTGTTCTGCTGCCTCTTGCTCACTGATGCTTGCCTGTCACACGCTTTGTGATTTTGGATTGTGGGCTCATTTCACGTGGGCTTTGTCTGTGGATTCCTGCAAGGCTTGAAGGGAGCAAAGCCTCCCTGGAGAAGCCCTGCTCCTACCAGGAGTCCAGGAGTGGGACTGATCTAGAATAACTTTAGGCTGATTTCCTGGGCTCACAAAGGGGATGTCTAAAGATATAATTGACTTAGATGGAAAGTGATCCTACAGCAGAAATCTGAGATTGAAGAAATTGCTGATGGTGGAGGTGGATCTACATAAATCCGGATGAATGAAACCGTAATGAACAGTAGAAGGAATGTTACAGATTAGATATACCAAAATGACCAGGCTGTCTGGGGGGAAATTTTTTCTCACTCTAAAACTACCTGGTGGAGGACAACGTGTAATTTCCAGGGTGTTTAAAGCTGGGAAGCCTCCCCACTGAGCACATCATTATCAAATGCTTTTCACCAGTTTTTGTTTTGTTTTGTTTTGTTTTGTTTTTTGTTTGTTTTATTTTTTTTTTGAGACAAAGTCTCACTCTGTTGCCCAAGCTGGAGTGCAGTGGCATGATCTTGGCTTACTGCAACCTCCGCCTCCAGGGCTCAAGTGATTCTTGTGCCTCAGTCTCCTGAGTAGCTGGGACTACAGGTGCATGCCATCACGCCCAGCTAATTTTTTGTATTTTAGCAGAGATGGGATTTGACCATGTTACCCAGGGTGGTCTTGAACTCCTGAGCTCAGGGGATCCACTTGCCTTGGCCTCCCAAAGTGCTGGGATTACAGGTGTGAGCCACCATGCCCAGCCCACCAGTTTTAACAGTTGCAAAATGTGACTCAGATTTTGTCCTTATAAACTTAACTTTTTGTCGACTTCCCTGTCACCCATCCCACCTGAGATGCTTTCTGCTACTTTAGCACAGGCAGACTAGGTTGCCATTTCAATTGGCTTTCTTCAGATGACTTGTATTCGGTAGCTGAAGAACTGCTGTACATATACATGGCATATGCCAGTAATAGTTAAAGGGCATGTGAGGTTTCAAAAGTAGAAAATAAATGTGAAGAAAAAGACTAGGAAGCACCTGAAATGGTGCTATTTTTTTTTTTTTTCTTTTTGAGATTCACTCTTGTTGCCCAGTCTGGAGTACAATGGTGCCATGTTGGCTCACCACAACTTCCGCCTCCCGGGTTCAAGTGATTCTCCTGCCTCAGCTTCCTGAGTAGCCGGGATTACAGGCATGCACCACCATGCCCTGCTATTTTTTTGTATTTTTAATAGAGACGGGGTTTCTCCTTGTTGGTCAGGCTGGCCTTGAACTCCCGACCTCGGGTGATCCACCCGCCTTGGCTTTCCAAAGTGCTGGGATTACAGGCATGAGCCACTGCGCCTGGCTGAAATGGTGCTATTCTTGGGATCTGGCTGAGGACATCTTCCCAGCAGGCCCATTCCCATCGTTGCTCTGGTATCACCATCTTGTCCCCTCTATCTTCTGTCTCCACTGGTGTCCAGGACAGAAACCTGGGCCTCATCTATGACCCCCTTCCTCCATCTCCCACACCCCCTTCCCCATCTATGGCTCCTTGACCCTCACGATTCCCCTTGCCCGCCTCCTGCCCCACCGCCAGCCTCGCTTTCGACTGAGACTGCCCGTGGTCTTGCGTGGGGTCGCTCCAGCTCAGGTCCCATCACACTTGTTCCCCACAGAACAAGAGGCAGCCTTTCAGTGGCCCTGCGCTTTCCCCGCCACTGCTTGCTCAGCACCCCTGTGACGATGCCTGCTGATGTCAGTGTCCCCCGACCTCACGCTCTGCACCCCCACACCCGGTCTTCAAGCTGCCTCACTGGCCACACTCTGCCTTGGACTTTAGCCTGCCTGGAACACACTTTCTCCTTTTGCCTGGTGACTTCGACCTGGATGTCACTTTGCCGAGGTGGCCTGCTCCTATCCTGAGTGTGAGTTAGATACACACACACTTAATTCACAACGGAGTCACGTCGTGGCTCTGTCTCTGCGGCCTGCCTGCTTCAGTTCACATTGCACTGCTGACCTTCCCATTTGCCCCCTCGAGGGAGGGCTGCACTGGGCTCCGCTGTGTGGACACAGCCAGCTGTGGCCAGCCCTGTCAATGGACACTGATGCCGCTCCGTTTTCCCAGTTATAAATATGATGGGCATCCTTGTACAGTTCTTCTCTAGTCAATGTCTTGAAGGTAAAGTCTACAGGTGGATTGCTGAGTAAAGGGTCTTGCCATTTCAAAGACGTTAGACACGTTGTTGCTGATTTACCCTCTGCAAAGATCACGTCTGTTTCTACTCACACCAGTAGTATTTGAAAGAATGACGCTGTTGTATATGTTTAATAGTTTTTTATTTCCATTTGTCTTTTTTTTTTTTTTTTTTGAACACAGAGTTTTGCTCTGTTGCCCAGACTGGAGTGCAGTGGCGCAATCTCGATCTTGGCTCATTGCAACTTCCACCTCCCAGGTTCAAGCGATTCTTGTGCCTCAGCTTCTGGAGTAGCTGGGATTGAAGTTGCACGCCACCACACCTAGCTAATTTTTGTAATTTTTGTAGAGATGAGGTTTCACCATATTGGCCAGGCTGGTCTCAAACTCCTGGCCTCAAGCAACCTGCCCACCTCGGGTCCTAAAGTGCTAGGATTACAGGTGTGAGCCACCACGCTTGGCTTGTCTTCTAGTTTTGAAATTCAACATGCCACTGGCTGCAGTGTCTCATGCCTGTAATCCCAGCACTTTGGGAGGCGGAGGCGGGCTGATCACTCGAGGTCAGGAGTTCGAGACCAGCCTGACCAACATAGCAAAACCCTGTCTCTACTAAAAATACAAAAACTAGCTGGGTGTGGCAGTGTGTGCCTGTAATCCCAGCTTCTCAGAAGGCTGAGACATGAAAATTGCCTGAACCCAGGAGGTGGAGGTTGCAGTGAGCTGAGATTGTGCCACTGCACTCCAGCCTACAACAGAGTGAGACTCTATCTCAAAAAAAAAAAAAATCCAACATGCTAAGACTGAGTAAAGCTTCATCTCCTGTGAATACCGTATAAAGCACAATTGATGCTGTACAGTATTTTATTTCAGCTGTGAAAAGGGACCGCGGGTGTCTGGCTGTGCTGGAGGAGGAGTCTGGTCTTTCTTGGTGGGAAGTGCTGGGTGGCCGTGGGCTTGGAGGCTGGGTCGTGGGGGTGTGGCCCAGGCAAGTTTCCTTTTCTGCTCTCGGCTGTGCACCTGTCTCCTTGTCTGTTCTCCTTCAGCAGTTTGTGAGGCTGCACATGTGAAAGTGCCTTGTCAATGGCACAGTGGCACGTGGACCTGCTGCGCTGTGTGCGTGTCAGGGCGGCCATGTTGTGTGTGGCCGTCTGCACTCTGAGTCCTGGCTGGGCCGCCCGGGGATGATGGCACTTAGGGAAGAGTGACTGCAATCAATGAGCACCACGTTGAAAAGCAGAGCAATCTAGAAGCGACAGCCTGAGCTCTGCGCCTTTGTCCTGAGCTGGCCTTAGGACCTCTGGGCACCTGGTACTCTTGCTTCCCGTGAGCTCCCGTGTCCCCGCATCCTGGCATGTGGGCCTCTCCCTATGCTCCTGGGGTGGAACTGAGAAGACGTGGGTTCTGCCTGTCTCTGTTACTGTTTATTCTTGAAGAACAGGGCAGCATGACTCCGGGGCTGAGGACGCAGCCCTGCATCCCTTGCGTCCCCAGGCATCTCAGGAGCACTGTGGAAACTCAGGGTGTGGACTTGAGCTTCGACATCAGTTGGCACTGGCCTTTTGCACCCATGAAATTGATGTTTGTCTGTGGCCTCCCAGGCTGGTGCTGTGTTCCTGGACCAGCGTCCGATTCCCCTGCTGCTGAATCACTTCATGGCTCAGCACAGCTGAGGGCAGCAACTGTTGTGCCCTAGAGCCCGAGATCTGGGAGCGGCAGGGGCGGCCACTGTTCCTGTGGAACACACTGGAGAGGCATCTGCAGGAGCGGGGTGGGGCTCCTGGTCAGCCTGTTCTTGTCTTGTTCTGGTGCCACTTCCTCAGGTATGCGAGGGCTGCCTTTGTAAGTCACTGGCAGGAAGACGGGAAAGGTGCTCTGCAGGTCTCTACTGCCAGGAGCTCAGCTTTGATCTTGAGTGCTGGCAGCTGTCCAGCTTTACTGGCAGGGATTCTGATGACTCAGAGACGGTAGCTACCCTTTTCCCAGTGGTATTGCCACTGAGTGTGGGATGGGTCACAGCTATGTCTATGGCCTTTTGCAAATCAACTTCAAAATTCGCAGTCACATTTATGGTAGGACAGATTCATTTCACAATGATTTTGCCAATTACCCTTGTTATTTCCACTCACATATATCTCCCCAAAGTGGAAACAAGGACACGTCTAGAGACAGGCGCTGGACGTCTCCTGCTCACTGGCATTAAGTGGGCAGGCGGCTTATTGCTGAGTGATGGTCCCTGGACGTTTCCAGTCGACTGTGTTTGACATGGTGGTGAATTGGACACGTGACAGGTGGCAATATGTTAACTGTTCGTAGCAAGGAAGATTTGTTTTCAGGCTGGTGGTTTGATTACAAGTTGGTCATTCTTAATGCCAGGGAGGGGGAAGAGAGAGAAAACGAAAGAGAGAGAATGAATGAGAATAAATGTAAGAACTTTTTTTGGAAAAAAAGAAAATTGAGAAGGAAGTGATAGTAATTACTAATTGTTTTTACTTTGTCACTTATTATGTATTTATTTCCAGAAAGGGATCAGTTTTTCCTTCCTTCCAAGTTTTGTGGAAGAAAAAGAAAACTGAAAGTATTTAATAACTGTGTCATAATTTTTATTTTGTGCCTTGTGATTACATTGTATTTTGGGGAGTGGGTCAACTTTTTCTTAAATTAAGAAATGCTTTATATGAAAACACATACATAAAGTATTGAACCCCTGCACCTGCCTCAAGTGGAGAAATTAACCACTATAAATACTTTAGAAGGCAAAGGGTTGGTGAAGCTGAAAACTGCTAAAATTCTTAACATGCAGACAGAAAAGGGAGGTGGGAAGGATGTCGCCCTCAGAGAACGTGTCATACCTCAGCCTGTGCTGTCTGGGGCAGACTGCATGAGCCATGCAGCCCACAGAGGCATGCTGGAAACATGGCTGGTGGGAACTGAGATGTGTTCGTGGTGTGAAATGCACGCCGATCTCAGAGGCTTAATATGAAAGAGAATGTAAGTGATCTCATTCATATTCTTCTATATTGGTTACACGTAGAAATGATAATATTTTGGATATACTGGGTTAAATAAAATGTATTATTAATTTTTTTTTTTAGATGGAGTTTTGCTCTGTCGCCCAGGCTGGAGTGCAATGGCACAGTCTTGGCCCACTGCAACCTCTGCCTCCTGGGTTCAAGCGATTCTCCTGTCTCAGCCTCCTGAGTAGCTGGGATTACAGGTGCATGCCACCACGCCCGGCTAATTTTTGTATTTTTAATAGAGACGGGGGTTTCATCATATTGGTCAGGCTGGTCTCGAACTCCTGACCTCAGGTGATCCACCTGCCTCAGCCTCCCAAAGTGCTGGGATTACAGGCGTGAGCCACCATGCACGGCCTATTAAAAACATTTTTTTGCCAATTTCTTTTTACTTTTGAATGTGGCCTCTAGCAATGTAAAGTTGCACACAGGCCGGCATTTGCAGCTCATGTGTGTTTGCCATGTTGGCGTGGTCCAGGGTCTAAGCCACTGCAGGGGCAGACCCTTGTCCCTTGGGTGAGTCCCTCATCTGGGGGCCCTGTGCCCAGGGCTGAGGGAGTGGTCAGTCTCAGCCTGTCATTCCCCGCCCTGCCGGGCCCCACATCTCCTTTGCATAATGGAGGTAATGCAGGAAAATGCTTAGAGCAGGGTCTGGCAAATGTGTTATTAGTGCTCTGTGTTATTAATAAAGCATTGTGATGTCTCTTGTGCAGTATGGAAATAGGTTTCGTAGATTGCACTCAGGATTTCAGATTGACACGTATTTCCATCTGGAAACTCTTGCACGCGTTTGCACTGGGAGATGAAGTGGTCCCTGTTGGCTCAAGGTGCAGTGAGAGGGTGGTGGGGGTAGACTCAGTCCCTTGCCGGGGTTGGCCAAGGCAGGCTTCCTCTTCCTCCCTCAGGTGTGTGTTATCGGAGGTTTCATTCCTGGAAAATCCAGTGTCTATGAAACCAACATACATGGCGTTTGCATCACAGTTGGAGTCAGATCTGAGCCCGGAGGGCAGGTGTCTGGTAAGACCCATGAAGGCTGCATTTCAGCCCCGCTCTAAGAACCAGCAGTGCCTTCCATCACTGCAACAGCAAACACACCTCCGTAAACATCTAGGGCAGCGAGCAGTCACATCCCGTGAGACTCAACTGGGTCAGAGGGCCCTTGGGTCTCCTCCAGCCACGGGTGCCCTGGTCTTGGGGGGTGGTGCCCCTGGGTGGGGCTTAAGGAGGTAGCTGCCCAGCTCTGCCTGTTGTCTCCATCCTCAGGGGCCTGAGGCAACTGCTGGCCACCAAGCAGTGTCCAGTGTCATAGCCCCTCGCTTGTCCCGTGGGGCCACCCATGAGATGCAGGATTCCTGGTTAGCCCCAACACCAGGCCCACACCCCCACGCAGGCCTGGAGGGCAGGAGAGAGCAAGCTTTCTCCTCCTTTATTTGTGAATTGTCAGCACCTAGAAACTTCAGCGGGCAAATGCTGAATTGCTGGAGACTGTGAAGCTGTGATACGCACAGAGTTGCCTTCCCTTCCTGGCTGGGGTGCTGGCCTGGGGAGCCTCCTGCCCGGGTCACTCCACTGCGCATGCTCCGCGGCCACCGTGAGGCTGACCTGCCTCAGACACCCTTCTCCTTGAGCCTCAAGGGCCTCATGGCCTGGACCTCCGTGATCAGCCAGAGGAGCCCAGAGTCCATGGTGCTGTGGCCTCCTGCCCACTCTGGGACCCCAGGGAGAGGGCCTGTCCTCGCTGAGCCTCCGACACCGGTTCTGAGCCTCTTGGACAACATTTTCTCTCCAGTTTACAAGTAGGAGCCCCTTGCATAAATAAGATGGGGAAAACCCCTGCAGATGACATGGCCGGGGCCCTGGGCCCCGGGAGCCATTTCTGTTCCTTGTCACTCAGCCTGGCCAGTCCTTGAGTTTTTCCCCAGAGTGTCCTCAATAAGGAAGAGCAAGCCTGGGTATTTTCTTCTGGTCAGTATTCCGTTTTTTTGTTTTGTTTTGTTTTGTTTTGTTTTTTGTTTTGGAGATGGAGTTTCGCTCTGTTGCCCAGGCTGGAGTACAGTGGTATAATCTCGGCTCACTGCAGCCTCTGCCTCTTGGATTCAAGTGATTCTCCTGCCTCAGGCACCCAAGTAGCTGAGGTTACAGGTGCCCACTGCCACACCCGGCTAATTTTTGTATTTTTAGTAGAGATGGGGTTTTGCCATGTTGGCCAGGCTGGTCTCAAACTTCTGACCTCAGGCAATCCACCTGCCTTGGCCTCCCAAAGTGCTAGGATTACTGGTGAGAGCCACTGTGCCTAGCTAATTTTGTATTTTTAGTAGAGAGACGGGGTTTCTCCATGTTGGTCGGGCTGGTCTTGAACTCCTGAGCTCAAGTAATCCGCTTGCCTCAGCCTCCCAAAGTGCTGGGATTACAAGTGTGAGCCACCGCGCCTGGCCAGCGTTCTGGTCTGTTTGTGATGGGTGTAAGAATCTGTCTCTTTAAAGAGGTGCCTCTGGCCAGGTGGTTACCTCTGTCACCATAGATGAGTCACCCAGTCTCAGCTCTCAGGCCTTCCTGGAGGTTCCCAGATAGTCCCCAGGGCTGGAGGCCTGTCGAAGGTGTAGCTCTGCCACGCCCTTTGATCTCTTCCTCCTCTCCTCTTCCCCACCCGCTTCCCCCTCCTTCCCCCTCCTGCCCCCTCCTCCTTCCTTCCTCCTCCTCCTTCCCCCTCCTCCTTCTCTCCTGGTGAGGGCATTTGGCCTCATAGATAAGCGGTTTCTAATGAGCTCACTGGTTTCCGATGGTGGGTGGGGAGTGACTCTGGGCTTTCTGTGCTGCCTCTTCGACCTCGTCCCTGTTTTCTGCTGTGCGGAGCACGGCCCTTTCCTAATCCGAAAGAGCCGCACAGTCCCTTCCAGTGCTGCCTGTGGTCTCGCCCAGCTGGCTGTGCTATTGCGGGACATGGTGCCCAGCCTCCTGCTCCTTCAGAGGCCTGGGGCGGGTGAGGCTGGGGTGCCCTGGTGCTGGATGCAGGGGTGCTGTGGTGCTGAATGCTGGGGTGCCCTGGTGCTGGACATTGGGTGCCCAGGCACTGGATGCTGGTGTGGCCTGGTGCTGGATGCTGGGTGGCCTGGTGCTGGGTGGCCTGATGCTGGGTGCTGGGTGGTCTGGTGCTGGATGCTGGGTGGCCTGGTGCTGGGTGCTGGGTGGCCTGGTGCTGGGTGCTGGGTGGCCTGGTGCTGGGTACTGGGTGCTCTGGTGGTGGATGCAGAGGCAGGGCTATCTGTGGGTCTGCCCTTGGGTGTGGGGCAAGCCAGGTCAGCATATTGCAAAGCACACGTTGGGCTGCTGCTTGTGTAATTGTCTCCTTGTCTCTGCTCTCTCCCTTCTCCCACCTCACATGGGATAGATCGGAGTTAACAGTGATGCCTTTGTTTTTTGTCAAAAGCATCATACTCATGCCCCGTGGCATTCTCTTTAAGGGAAGAGCTGGTTTTACTAAAGATGTGCTTCAGTGCAGTGATGTGCGGTGCTGAGCAAGGCCGGGAACCTGGCCCCTGACCTGTGTACACTGGCCGGCCGTGCTCCCCTCACCCTGAGGCTAGACCTGAAATGGCATCCCCACCTCCCTCAGCCAACTGCAGCCCCTCTGGTAGCATGGAGCTCGCAGATGCTGGGTGCAGGAGGCCTGGGCCTGGGCCAGATGGGTTCCCTGCACAGCTGCTTTTGAGTCATTGATGCAGATGCAGAGACTCACTTCCCTGCTTCGTGTGTTCCTAGTTGGTCTCCAGTTCTTGAACAAATAACTTTCAATTACAATTTTTTTTCTACTTATGATTGCCAGTTTTTTTTTTTTTTTTTTTTTTTTTGAGACAGAGTCTTGCTCTGTCACCCATGCTAGAGTGCAATGGCATGATCTCAGCTCACTGCAACCTCCACCTCCCAGGTTCAAGCAATTCTCCTGTCTCAGCCTCACAAGTAGCTGTGATTACAGGCACACGCCACCATGCCCGGCTAATTTTTGTATTTTTAGTAGAGATGGTCTACCAAAAATCAGGCTGGTCTCAAACTCCTGACCTCAAGTGATCCACCCGCCTTGGCCTCCCAAAGTACAGAGATTACAGGCATAAGCTACCATGCCCAGTGCCAGTTTCTTATATAAGCTGATTTGGAGGAAGAAAAGGGCCTGTTGTTTGATGACTCTGTGGCCCCAGGCCCAGCCCTGTGGAAGCCTGGAGTGTATGGCCGGGGTTCGTGGCACAGGAGAGGGGAGCCACAGGTGAAGGTGCGCAGGTGCGCAGGGCTCCCGTGGGTGAGGGCACCGTGGCTCAGGGACGGGTAAGCAGTGTTTTCAGGAGCACTGAGGAGCGGGCCAGTGCTGGCAAGGGGGTTCCTTGGCAGCAGCTGACAGGAGGGAAGGTTGCCCGGTGAGGGGCTCCAAATACAGGCAGGGGTTTTTGCAAAGCCGGGGCAGCGACATGGCAATCGTGATGCCATAGGAAGCCGAAGCCTGCAAGGGGCACAGCTGGGTGGACGCAGCACCTGCAGCCAGAGACTGGTGGCTGAGCATGGGGGTGCCTGGCATGGAAACTCGCAGGGCTTGGAGCTGATGGTTAGGGGAGGGAGTCACCAATATCACCTCTGCTCCTCCTGGCAGTCCCCCTGCTGTGCTATCAAATATTAGGTCTTTATACTAGATCTTTTTTTATTAAAAAAATTTTTTTTAAAGATGGAGTCTTGCTCTGTTGCCCAGGCTGGAGTGCAGTGGTGTGGTCTCGGCTCACTGCAACCTCTGCCTCCCGGGTTCAAGTGATTCTCATGCCTCAGTCTCCCGAATAGCTGGGATTACAGCCATATGTTATCATGCCTGGCTATTTTTTGTATTTTTAGTAGAGATGGTTTCACCCTGTTGGCCAGGCTGGTCTTGAACTCCTGACCTCAAGTGATCCACCCGACTCAGCCTCCAAAAGTACTGGGATTACAAGCGTGAGCCATCACACCTGGCCAAATACTAGGCCTTATTCATTCTTTCTAACTAATTTTTATACCCATTAACCTCCCTCTACCCCCATAACCTTCCCAGCCTTCTCTGTCTTCATGAGTTCAGTTGTTTTGATTTTTACATCCCACAAATAAGTGGGAACATGTTATGCTTGTCTTTCTGTGCCTGGCTTATTGCACTTAATATAATGAGCTCCAGTTCCATCCATGTTGTTGCAAATGACAGAACCTCATTCTTTTTTATGGCTGAATAATACTCCATTGTGTATAAGAACCACATTTTCTTTATCCATCTGTCTCTTGATGGACATGTGGGTTACCTCCAAATCTTGGTTCTTATGAACAGTGCTAAACGGACATGGAAGTGCAGGTGTCTCTGATATACTGATTTCCTTTCTTTTGGGTATATACCTAAGAGTTAGATAGCTGGGTCACATGGTGGCTGTATTTTTAGTTTTCTGAGGAACCTCCAAACTGCTCTCAATAGTGGTTGTACTAACTCACATTCCCACCAACAGTGGTTTGCTGGAGATTTCATAGTGCAGGAACTGGCTAAACGTGGGTACTCCAAAGCAACCCTGCTAACCAGGTCAAGGCCCAGCTCCTTCTCTGTTTTTGCAAGTGAAGTAGTACTGGCTGTCACTCCATTGCCTTCTTGGTGCCTGTGGCCACTCTTGAGCTGCAATGGCCCCAGGCCTGAAATATTCACCATCTTCCTGCCCAGAAGCAGTCGCCAACCTCTGTTCTGGATGAAAAGACCCCAAAGAAACAACCAAATGCAGCCTAGGAACCTGGATTAGAGTCCAGGTTGAAACAGCAACTATCTCAGTGTTTCTGGGACAGCTGGGGAAATGCAAATGTAGGTTGACTGATAGATGATATCAGGGACTAAGGGTTAATTTTCTTAGTGTGCTAATTTTATTGTGATGATGAAGAAGGCCTTACTCTTAGCAGAGACACACTGAAATATTTGGGTATAAAGTGCTATGATGTCTGGAAGTAATGCTCAGGTGGTTGAGGAATAAAAGCGTGCGCACACACATGCACACACACACACACACACACACACACAACTGCGCTCTCCTCAGATGTTAATTCTAATATAGGTAGTTGTATACAGAGTTTATTTATTTATTTATTTAGAGACAGAGTTTCGCTCTGTCACCCAGGCTGGAGTGTAGTGGCGTGATCTTAGCTCACCGCAACCTCCACCTCTCAGACTCAAGTGATTCTCCTGCCTCAGCCTCCCAAGTAGCTGGGACTATAGGCGCCTGCCATCACACCCACTGACTTTTGTATTTTTAGTAGAGACTGGGTTTCGCCATGTTGGCCAGGCTGGTCTCAAACTCCTGAGCTCAAGTGAACTCCTGCCTCAGCCTCCCACAGTGCTGGGATGACAGGCGTGAGCCACCACGCCCGGCCCATATACACGTTCTTGTTGTACTATTAATTCAACTTCTCTATACAAACTTTTCATTTAAAAAGTTGGAGAAAACATCGTGTTTTAGTTTTTTGTTTGTTTATTTTTGAGACAGAGTCTCACTCTTTCACCCGTATTGGAGTGCAGTGGCACAGTCGCAGCTCCCTGCAGCCTCAACCTCCCAGGCTCAAATGATCCTTCCACCTCAGCCTCCAAGTAGCTGGCACTACAGGTGCACACCACCACACCCAGCTAATTTTTAATTTTTTTGTAGAGATGGGGTCTTAATATATTGCCCAGGCAGGTCTCGAATTCCTGGGCTCAAGCAATCCTCCTGTCTCAGCCTTCCAAAATGTTGGAATGACAGGCTTGCATCACTGCACCCAGCTCGGTTTTACTTTTTAACATTTGTAAGGCTTTACTCCACCTGGAATTGTTTTTGTGTAGGATATATATATATGAAAGCTAATGTATGCTGGGCTTAATGCCTAGGTGATGGGATGGTCTGTGCAGCAAACCACCGTGGCACACGTTTACCTGTGGAACAAACCTGCACATCCTGCACATGTACCCCGGAACTTAAAATAAAAGTTGAAGAAAAAAAGAAAGAAGCCTTAGCAGGGTAGCTAGATAAATGGTAAGATCAATCAATATTCTTATATATCAGCAACAAACAGGTAGAAAATGAATTATTTAAATACCAGTTACAGTAGCATCCAAAATATGAAGTACCAGGAACACATTAAACAGAACATGGGCCGGGCGTGGTGCTTCACGCCTGTAATCCCAGTACTTTGGGAGGCCAAGGCGAGCAGATCATGAGGTCAGGAGTTCGAAACCAGCTTGGCCAACATGGTGAAACCCCATCTCTACTGAAAATATAAAAATTAGCCAGGCATGGTGGCATGCACCTGTAATACCAGCTACTCAGGAGGCTGAGGTGGGAGGATGGCTTGAACCCGGAAGGCGGAGGTTGCAGTGAGCTTAGATCGTGTCATTGCACTCCAGCCTGAGCAATAGAGTGAGAACTTGTCTCAAAAAAAAAAACAAAGTTTCTTATTGATTTTAAAAATCTTATCTGTACGTTGTTTCAGATTTTTAAACATTTATTTCTTTAACTTTTAGATTTTGAAGTGCACAGTCATGTCATCTGTGAATAACAACAGATTTGTTTTCCTTTTCAGTCCTTAGATTTCTATTGACTTTTCTTGTCGTCCTGTGCTGGCATCTCCAACAAGCATGGGACTGAGGTGATGAAGGCATGTTGGCGACAGAGGGTCCTCACCAAAGGGAAACCTTCCTTGTTACACTGCTAAGTGAAGTGGTTGTTGTGGGTTTTTTTTTTTTTAATGTTTTTTATCAAGTTGAGAAAATTCCCCTCCATTTCGCATTTGCCAGGAGGTTCTGGTTTGTGTTTTTAATCACAGTCATGATTGGATGTTGCCAGTTACAGTGATCTTGTGGCTTTCCCCTTTTGATTTGTTAATATCATGTTAAAAAGTCCCTGCATTCCTGGAATAAACCCAATTTAGCCATGATCTTTTTCATAAATTACTGGATTAGTTAACTAATACAGGCACACTTTGGTGATATTGTGGGTTCCGTTCCGGACTTCGGCAATAAAATAAATATCACAATAAAGTGAGGCACACACATTTTTTGGTTTCCCAGTGCATACAGAAGTTACGTTTATGCTGTCTACAGCCATGCCACCCTGAACGTGCCTGATCTCATCAGAAGTTATGTTTCTGCTATACTGTAGTCTGTTAAGTGTGCAATAGCATTGTGTCTAAAAAAAACAGTGTGCATGCCTTAATTAAAAAATACTTGATTGCTAAAAAATGCTAATGATCATCTGAGCCTTCAGTGAGTCTTCGTCTTTTTGCTAGTAGACGCGTCTGCTTCGATGTGGATGGCTGCTGAGCACTCGGGGAGGTGGTTGCTGAAATGGGGTGGCCATTGCAATTTCCTACAATATGACATTTTGGATCTGTGTCCCTAAAATCTGACATTTTGGATCCGTGTCCCTAAAATCTAACATTTTGGATCTGTGTCCCTAAAATATGACATTTTGGATCCGTGTCCCTAAAATCTAACATTTTGGATCTGTGTCCCTAAAATATGACATTTTGGATCTGTGTCCCTAAAATCTGACATTTTGGATCTGTGTCCCTGTCTGAATCTCAGTTGAATTGTAATCCCCAGTGTTGGCAGTGGGGCCTGGTGGGAGGGGATTGGATCCTGGAGGTGGGTTCTCATAGTTTAACACCATCCCCCTAGTGCTGTAACTGTGATAGAGTTGTCGTGAGATCTGGCTGTTTGAAAGTGTGTGGCCCCTCCCCCTCTGTCTTCCTGCTGCTCTGGCCCTGTGAGACCGCGCGTCTGCTTCCCGCTTTGCCTCTGTCATGATGGTAGACTTCCAGAGGTGTTCCCAGAAACTGAGCAGATGCCACCATGCTTCTGAAACAGGGTGGAGAATTGTGAGCCAATTCAACCTCTTTTCTTTATAAATTACCCGGTCTCAATTTTTTTTTTTAAGACAGGGTCTTGCTCTATTGCCCAGGCTGGAGTGCAGTGGTGTGATCTCTGTTCACTGTAGTCTTGACCTCGTGGGCTCAAGCGATCCTCCCACCTCAGCCTCCCAAGTAGCTGGGACCACAGGTGTGAGCCACCATGCCTGGCTCATTTTTGCACTTTTTGTAGAGATGAGTTTTCACCACCCTGCCCAGGCTGAACTTGAACACCTAGGCTCAAGCCATCCACCCGCCTCGGCCTCCCAAAGTGCTGGGATTACAGGTGTGAGCCACTGTGCCCAGCCAGGTTTTTTTTTTTTCATTTATTTATTTATTTATTTATTTTTTGAGACAGAGTCTTACTCTGTTGCCCAGGCTGGAGTGCAGTGGCACAATCTCACCTCACTGCAACCTCTACCTCCCAGGTTAAAGTGATTCTCCTGCCTCAGCCTCCTGAGTAGCTGGGACTACAGGCACCCGCCACCACGCCTGGATAATTCTTGTATTTTTAGTAGAGACGGGGTTTCGCCATGTTGGACAGGCCAATCTCGAACTCCTAACCTCAGGTGAGCTGCCTGCCTCGGCCTCCCAAAGTACTGGGATTACAGGTGTGAGCCATAATGTCTGGCCAGCCAGGTATTTGTTAATAGCAGTGTGAGAACAGACCAATACGGACAGCAATGAAGCTTGCCACATGGATGGACTCTCTTTTTCACAAGTTTTCTCTGTAGCACGTGATGCCGTTTGATAGCATTTTACCCACAGTAGAACTTCTTTCCAAATTGGAGTCACTCCTCTCAAACCCTGCAGCTGTTTTATCAACCAAGTTTATGTAACATTCTGGATCTTTGTTGTTATTTCCACAGTGTTCACAGCATCTTCACTAGGAGTAGATTCTACCTTAAGAAACCATTTGCTTTGCTCATCCATAAGAAGCAACTCCGGGCCGGGTGCGGTGGCTCACGCCTATAATCCCAGCACTTTGGGAGGCTGAGGTGGGCAGATCACGAGGTTAGGAGATCGAGACCATCCTGGCTAACACAGTGAAACCCCGTCTCTACTAAAAATACAAAAAATTAGCTGAGCGTGGTGGCGGGCGCCTGTAATCCCAGCTACTCAAGAGGCTGAGGAAGGAGAATGGCGTGAACCCGGGAGGTGGAGTTTGCAGTGAGCCGAGATAGTGCCACTGCACTCCAGTCTGGGTGACAGAGCGAGACTCCATCTAAACAAACAAAAAAAAAAGGGAGCAACTCCTCACCTGTTCAAGTTTGATCATGGGGTGGCAATAATTCAGTCACATCTTCAGACCCCACTAATAATTCTAGTTCTCTTGCTATTTCCACCACTTCTGCAGTGACTTCTTCTGCTGAAGTCTTGAACTCCTCAAAGTCATCCACGTAGCTTGGAGTCAGCTTCTTCTAAACTATTAATGTTGATATTTTGACCCCCTCCCATGAATCATGCGTCTTCTTAATGGCATCTAGAATGGTGAATCCTTTCCGGAAGGTTTTCAATTTACTTTGCCCAGATCCATCAGAGGAATCACTATCCATGGCAGCTATATTCCTATACAATGTATTTCTTAAATAATAAGACTTGGCAATATAAATTACTCCACGGCTGGGCATGGTGGCTCACACCTCTAATCCCAGCACTTTGTGAGGCTGAGGTGGGTGGATCACCTGAGGTCAGGAGTTTGAGACCAGCACGGCCAACATGATGAAATCCCGTCTCTACTAAAAATACAAAAATTACCCAGGCGTGGTGGTGCACACCTGTAAGTCCAGCTACTCAGGAGGCTGAGACAGGAGAATTGCTTGAATCTGGGAGGCGGAGGTTGCAGTGAGCTGAGATCATGCCACTGCACTCCAGCCTGGGCAACAAGAGCAAAACTCTGTCTCAAAAAAAAAAAAAGAAAAAGAAAAAAAGAAATTACTCCTTGATCCATGGGCTGCAGAGTGGATGTCGTGTTACCAGGTATGAAAGCAACATTCATCTCCTTGTGCATCTCCCCCAGAGCTTTTGGGTGACCACGTGCATTGGCAACGAACAGTAATTTTTTGAAAGGAATCCTTTTTTCCTGAGCAGTAGGTCTCAACAGTGAGCTTAAAATATTCAGTAAACCATGCTGTAAGCAGGTGTGCTGTCATCCAGGCTTTGTTATTCCATCTCTAGAGCACAGGCAAAAGTAGATTTAGCATCATTCTTAAGGGCTCTAGGATTTTCGGAATAGTATATGAGCATTGGCTTCAACTTAAAGTCACCAGCTGCATTAGCCCCTAACAAGAAAGTCAGCCTGTCCCTTGAAGCTTTGAAGCCAGATATTGACTTCTCTCTAGTTGTGAAAGTCCTAGATGGCATCTTTTTCCAATATCAGGCTGTTTCGTCTACATCAATAATCTGTTGGGTGGTCATGGTGGCTCACAACTGTAATCTCAGCACTTTGAGGGGCTTGAGGTGAGCGTATTCCTTGAGTTCAGAAGTTCAAGTCAAGGCCAAGCTGGGCAACATGACAAAATCCTGTCTCTACAACCCCCACCAAAATTAGCCAGGCATGGTGACTTGTGCCTGTCATCTCAGCCTCTTGGGAAGCTGACTTGGGAGGATTGCTTGAGCCCAGGAGGCAGAGGTTGCAGTGAGCTGAGATCATGGCACTGCACTCCAGCCTAGGCAACCGAGTGAGACCCTGTCTCAAAAAGAAAAAGAAAATCTATTGTTGAGTGTGGCCACCTTCATCAGTGATCTTAGCTCCATCTGCAGATGACTTGCTGCAGCTTCTCCGTGGGCACCTGATGCTTCACCTGCACTTTTATGTGAAGAAGATGTGGCTTCTTTTCTTAAATCTCCTGAGCCAGCAGCCTCTGCTAGCTTCCAACTTTTTCTCTGCAGCTTCCTCAACTCTCTCAACCTTCACAGAATTGAAGAGAGTAAGGGCCTTGCTAGGCACTAGGCTTTGGTTTAAGGGAATATTGAGGCTGGTTTGATCTTCTCTCTGGACCACTCGAACTTTCTCCATATCAGCAATAAGGCTGTTTCATTTTCTTATCATTTGTGTGTTTACCTAAGTAGCACTTTTAATTTCCTCCAAGAACTTTTTCTTTGCATTCATCACTTGGCCAACTGTTTGGCCCAAGAGGCCCAGCTTTCGGCCTATCTCGGCTTTCAACACACCTTCCTCAGCAGGCTTAGTCACTTCTAGCTTTTGATGTAAAGTGAGAGCTGTGCAACTCATCCTTTTACTTGAACACTTACAGGCCATCAGAGGGTTATTAAGTGGCCTCATTTCAACACTGCTGTGTAACAGGGAACGGGGAGGCTGGAGCAGAGGGAGAGGGATGGGAAGAGCCGCTCGGCCGAGCAGTTCAGAGCATGCATGACCTTTTCCCACTCAGTTCCTCCTCTGATGGGGGCCCGGTTCACGGCACTGAAAACAATTATGGTAGGAACATCAAAGATCACTGACCACAGATCACTGTGACAGGTATAACAATCATGAAAAAGTTTGAACGATTGCGAAAATTACCAAAATGTGACACAGACGCCAGAAGTGAGCACTTGATGTTGGAAAAACACGGCTGATAGACTTGCTGGATTCAGGGCTGCCACGAACCTTCACGCTGCAAAAACTCAGTATCTGGAAGTGCAGCGAAGCCAGGCACAGTGAACAAGCTTCCTTCCGGCTTCTGGCGTTCATGCTCGTGAGTGAGACTGCTCCGTAATTATCCTTTGCATCCTGTTTTTGTCAGGTTTTGGCAAAAAGATTATATTAGCTTCAAAATGCACTGGGCAGGGGCCAGGTATTTCTTTCTTTCTTTCTTTTTTTTTTTTTAACTTCTCTAAAAGAGTTTATGGAAGATTGGAATCCCTACACCAAGAGTGTAGGGTATCACTGGTGAAATCGTTCTGAACTTAGCGTGATCATTTTTTTGGTGGTGGATGTTTGACTTTTGTTTCAGTTTTGTAACGATTATGGTATTCTTTGGGTTTTCTATTTTTTTTTTTTTTTTGGTAACAGCTTTGTGGAGATATAGTTCACCCACTATATGACTCACCCATTTCGAGGGGATAAGTGTGATAATTTAATATATTCACATAATTTGTAAAGGTCAATTTGGTATAAATTGGCATATCTGTCACCATAAGTATTTGTCTCGTCTTTAAGCTAAAAACATTCAAATTCTTCTCTGCTATCTATTTTGAAATATACGATAGATTATTGTAAACTGTAGTCACCGTACTGATCTATAAACACCGGGTCTTATTTCTAAGTCTCACTTCTTTTATCAAGTGTTTATCTGTACCCACTAATCAACCTCTCTTCCTCTCTGCCCCTGATTTATTCTTGAGGATATTTTTGTCCGTTATTGTTCTTAGGAATTTGTCCATTTAACTTTACATTTTCAAGTTCATTCCTATGAAAAGGCATCAGTGGCCTCTGATTTTAAAAGACCTGAAGCACTGGACTCTGTTCCCCTTTCTTTCCTGACCTGATTCGCGCCTCCTCTCTTTTTATCATCAACTCTCTTGATAAAACTCTTTTGATTTTATTGATCCTTTCAGAGAACCAACTTTGTGGCTTTTTGTATGTTTTCTATCTTATTAATTTCTGAGTTTTAGATTGTTTTGTTACTTCTTCTAAATTTGTTTTCCTAATTTTTTGAGATATATCTTGTGTCATTTGTTTTCAGCATTTTATTTTATTATTTATTTATTTATTTTTTTGAGACAGAGTCTTGCTCTGTCCCCCAGTCTGGAGTGCAGTGGCGCGATCTCGGCTCACTGCAACCTCCACCTCTTGGGTTCAAGCGATTCTCCTGCCTCAGCCTCTGATGTAGCTGGGACTACAGGTGCATGCCACCATGCTCAGCTAATTTTTTTGTATTTTTTTATTAGAGACAGTGTTTCACCATGTTGCCCAGGCTGGTCTCTAACTCCTGAGCTCAGGCAATCCGCCCGCCTTGGCCTCCCAAAGTGCTAGGATTACAGGTGTGAGCTACTGTGCCCAGCCTGTTATCAGCATTTTACAATGTTCTAATGCAGTCCACACTTAAGGTTGCCGCTCCCCTTAGGAACTGTTTAGGCTGCGTCAGCCTATATGTAGTGACAGGATTTTTTTTTTTTTTTTTTTTTTTTACTGTTTCATTCAACATATTTTTGAATTCCTCTTTTGAATTTTTTGACAATTGATCACTTTAAAAAAAAAATTTTTTTTTTGAGAGAGTCTCTGTCACCCAGGCTGGAGTGCAGTGGTGCGATCTTGGCTCGCTGCAACCTCCGCCTCGTGGGTTCAAGTGATTCTCCTGCCTCAGCCTCCCAAGTATGGGATTACAGGCAACCGCCACCACACCTGGCTAATTTTTTGTTCTTTGTTTTTTGTGGGTTTTTTTGAGACAGAGTCTCGCTCTGTTGCCTAGGCTGGAGTGCAATGGCACAGTCTCGGCTCACTGCAACCTCCACCTCCCTGGTTTGAGTGGTTCTTCTGCCTCAGCCTCCCAAGTAGCTGGGATTACAGGCGCCTGCTACCATGCCTGGCTAATTTTTTGTATTTTTAGTAGAGACAGGGTTTCACCATATTGGCCAGGCTGGTCCCGAACTCCTGACCTCAGGTGATCCACCCACCTTAGTCTCCCAGAGTGCCGAGATTACAGGCATGAGCCACTGCGCCCGGCCTAATTTTGGTATTTTTAGTAGAGATGGGGTTTCACCATGCTGGCCAGGCTGGTCTTGAACTCCTGAGCTCAAGTGATCCACCTGCCTGGGCTTCCCAAAATGTTGGGATTACAGGCGTGAGCCACCACGCCTGGCCATGATAACTGTTTTTAACTTCTGAGCATACCAAGATTTTTGCAGATAACTTTTTGTTACTTTTTTTTCCCCTCGTTTAAGCGTCTGTGGGGTGAAGGAATCTGCTCTGCTTGATCTCTGTCTTCTGAAACTTTTTAGGACTTGCCTTATGGCCCAGCACACGGTCAGATTTTAAAATGTTCTGTGTGTCTTTGAACAGATTCTATTCTGCAGTGGTAGGGGCAGCATTGTGTGTAGATTGATTGAATCAAGTTTATTCATCATGTTATTCAAATCTTCTATACTAAGGGTCAGCAAACTACAGCCTATAGGCTAAGTCTGGCTAGCTACCTGCTTTTATAAAGTTTTACTGGATCACAGTCACACCCATTTGTTTATGTCTTTTCTACAGCTGTTTTTGCATTGTGGATTTGTCTATTTTGTCTAGCAGTTGTATCAAGTTTTGCTTTATATACTTGAGAGCTATGTTATTAGGTGATACAGACTTAAAATTTTATATCTTCCTTATGAATGAAGTGACTATTACTGTGAAATTATCTTCTTACCTTTTTAATGTTTTCTGCCTTTCAGACTTTGTCTGGAATTAATATAGCGGCACTAGCTGCCTTTTGTTTACTGTTTGCTTTGCATGTCTCTTTTATTTTTTTATTTTTAATTTTTCTGTATCTTTAAATCTGAAATTTATCTCTTGTAGACAGTGTATGATTGGAGGATCTTTTTTAAATTGAAGTTTGACAGTCCGTTTTTGTTTTTTTTTTTTTTCAGTATTTATTGATCATTCTTGGGTGTTTCTTGGAGAGGGGGATGTGGCAGGGTCATAGGATAATAGTGGAGAGAAGGTCAGCAGATAAACATGTGAACAGAGGTCTCTGGTTTTCCTAGGCAGAGGACCCTGCGGCCTTCCGCAGTGTTTGTGTCCCTGGGTACTTGAGATTAGGGAGTGGTGATGACTCTTAACGCGCATGCTGCCTTCAAGCATCTGTTTAACAAAGCACATCTTGCACCGCCCTTAATCCATTTAACCCTGAATGGACACAGCACATGTTTCAGAGAGCACGGGGTTGGGGGTAAGGTTATAGATTAACAGCATCCCAAGGCAGAAGAATTTTTCTTAGTACAGAACAAAATGGAGTCTCCTATGTCTACTTCTTTCTACACAGACACAGTAACAATCTGATCCCTCTTTCTTTTCCCCACATTTCCCCCTTTTCTATTCGACAAAACCGCCATCATCATCATGGCCCGTTCTCGATGGTCGCTGTCCCTTCGGAGCTGTTGGGCACACCTGCAGAAGGGTTCCCAGACAGGGCGGCTGGGCAGAGGCGCTCCTCACCTCCCAGACAGGGCGGCCGGGCCGAGGCACTCCTCACCTCCCAGAGGGGGTGGCCGGGCCGAGGCGCTCCTCACCTCCCAGAGGGGGTGGCCGGGCAGAGGGGCTCCTCACCTCCCAGAGGGGGTGGCCGGGCAGAGGCGCTCCTTACCTACCAGAGGAGGCGGCTGGGCAGAGGCGCTCCTCACCTCCCAGACAGGGCGGCCGGGCCGAGGCGCTCCTCACCTCCCAGAGGGGGTGGCCGGGCAGAGGGGCTCCTCACCTCCCAGAGGGGGTGGCCGGGCAGAGGCGCTCCTTACCTACCAGAGGAGGCGGCTGGGCAGAGGCACTCCTCACCTCCCAGACAGGGCGGCTGGGCCGAGGCGCTCCTCACCTCCCAGAGGGGGTGGCCGGGCCGAGGCGCTCCTCACCTCCCAGAGGGGGTGGCCGGGCAGAGGGGCTCCTCACCTCCCAGAGGGAGTGGCTGGGCAGAGGGGCTCCTCCCATCCCAGACAGGGCGGCCGGGCAGAGACGCTCCTCACTTCCTAGACGGGGTGGCAGCCGGGCAGAGGCTGTAATCTTAGCACTTTGGGAGGCCAAGGCAGGCGGCTAGGAGGTGGAGGTTGTAGCGAGCCGAGATCACGCCTCTGCACTCCAGCCTGGGCAACATTGAGTATTGAGTGAGCGAGACTCCGTCTGCAATCCCAGCACCTCGGGAGGATGAGGCGGGCAGATCACTTGAGGTCAGGAGCTGGAGACCAGCCCGGTCAACACGGCGTCTCCACCAAAAATACAAAAACCAGTCAGGCATGGCGGTGCGTGCCTGCAATCCCAGGCACTCGGCACGCTGAGGCAGGAGAATCAGGCGGGGAGGTTGCAGCGAGCTGAGATCAGGGCAGGACAGTCCAGCCTCGGTAACAGAGGGAGACCGAAAAAAGAAAGAAGAGGGGAGAGGGGAGAGGGAGAGCGACAGTCCGTTTTTTAAGTCTGACAACTAAAAAAATTTAACTGGATCATTTATTTGGTTTACTTTAAATGTAGCTACAGATATTTGCGTTTAAATATACCGTCTTATATTTTGTTGATTTCTTGGTCTGTGCTGATGTTTTCCTTTCCTTCTCCTTTCTTGCTCTTTTTGAGTCAACTATTGATCCTTTCATTTTCTGCCCTCCACCAGTTTGGATGTTATAGACTCTTTTCTTTTACTGGTTTCCCCACAAGCACAACATTCTTATTAAACGAATCTACAATTAACCTGTACGTTTTACACTTGGGAATATCCAAGGACCTGCAAGCATCCTTACCTTCGTTAATGCCCCTTACAACTAATAGACTGTGTATTTAAATTCTTTTTTTTCCCCCAAGACGGAGTCTTGCTCTGTCGCCCAGGCTGGAGTGCAGTGGGCCAATCTTGGCTCACTGCAGCCTCCGCCTCCTAGGTTCAAGCAATTCTCCTGCCTCAGCCTCCTGAGTAGCTGGGATTACAGGCACCCACCATCATGCCCAGCTAATTTTTGTATTTTTAGTAGAGACGGGGTTTCTCCATGTTGGCCAGGCTGATCTTGAACCCCTGACCTCAGGTGATCAGCCCACCTTGGCCTCCCAAAGTGCTGGGATTACAGGCGTGAGCCACCACGCCCGGCCTGTGTATTTAAATTCTTTTTTACTTTTGAATATCACAAGACATTGCTGGATTATTACTTTTTTTTGTGTGTGGGTACAGGGTTTCACCATGTTGTTCATGCTGGTCTCAAATTCCTGAACTCAAGTGATCCTTGTGCCTTGGCCTCCCAAAGTGTTTGGATTATAGGCGTGAGCCACTGTGCCCAGCCTGATTACATTTTGTGTTAGATTTGCACACACTTGCCGCTCTCTTTCCTTTACGTTTTGCATCTCAGACTTCCCATCTGGGATCTCTTTTTCTCCTTGAAGTGCACGTACATGAGAAATTCCTCTGGTCAGAGTGTGCTGATGGCGAACCCACCCCTTTTGTGTTTGTCCGGAAGCACTAGTTTTCCCTGCCCCTTGGGGGATATGCTTGCTGGTTGCAGAACTCTTGGTTGGCAGTGCCGTTCTTTCAGCACTTTGATGTCAGCCTCTGCTTGGCCTCAGCATCTTTTTGTGTGAAGACATCCTTGTCAGGCTGTCTCTCCTTTGAAGGTAGTCTCCCTTTTTTCTCAGGTTGCTTCTAAGATCAAAATTAAAAACCTTTGTGCTACAAAGGACACCATCAAGAAAGGACGACCACAGGAAGGGGGAAGATGTTTGTAAATCACAGATCCGGCCGGGGATGTGCACCCAGAGCCTCTAAAGGTCTCTTAGAAGGTCTGAGTGATTCGTGACCGAACCCCCGGGATGCCCTTGCCCTTACCGAGTGCGTTGGGAAGGGCTGGCAGACAGGGAGGAGGGAGCCCTGCTGCTTGGGCTGGCCACGGTGAGCAGCGGCAGCGCTGTGGTTCTGGCTCTTGCCTTCCTGCCCTGAGCAGAGCACCCCTCCCATCTGCTCCCCACCGCTGAGGATCACTGGTCCCCCGGGAGGCTTCCCAGGCATCACCTCGTGTGTGTGTGCGCAGCAGCTGCCTCGGCCCTGGTTCTGTTGGGTGTTGAGAGGAGCTTGGGAGAACCCATGACTGGGAGTGGTAGAGATTCGTGACCCAGCCCCGGTGATGCTCTCTTGACCTGCCTAGGTCAAGAAGAAATTGGGAAGAGGTGATGAACTGAGAGGAGGAGTGTCTCAGGTGCTGTCAGTACATGGGCTGCCTTTGGAGCACTGCCTTCTTTTTGCTGATTAACTGCAGGCTTGCCTTCTAGTTTAACGTGAGCAGGCAAATAGTCCTGCTATTGCATTCTGACATAGAAAATGTACTTTGAGTGAGATGTCTTCATGGAGAGTAAATGATCTGGAGGTAGAAAGAAAAAGGCAAATGCTTTTGTTCTCTTCCAGAGATGGCTGTCAAGCTGGCTCTGCAAGTCAGGCCCTCTGCAGCTGAGGTTCCACTTTAGACATAGGTCAGTGTGTCTTGGAGAGGGAACACCTGTGAGGTCCACTGGAGAAGCCCATTCTGGATGAGTGAAAACCTGGATTTAAAAATGCAAGATTCCAGCTTGCACTTCTAGCCATGGTGGAAGATACAGACCAAATTTCACAGCCTACCTTAATCAACCAGAAAGCCAAACAAAAGTGCATGAAGCCACAGGCTTCAGACACTGGTGGCAGGCCGTGTGGACAGTGACCAGAGAGGGGCATGAGGGAAGTGAGGCCTCAGTAGCCCAGCGTGTCACCTGCAGAGTCTCCAGCCGCAGGGCAGGGAGGGGAACCAGGACCTGGTGGAGACAGAGTGTGGAGTTAAGGGGCTCCAGAAAGGCTGGAATGTGCAAAGAAAAATATGGAAGAAGAGGGAGTTCCATAAAGAAACAGCTCTGGAGAGCTGAGGAGGGGCCTTCCAGTCTCTGAGAGCTGACCACAGGTGGCATGTGAATGCTGCCCAGGCGAGGGAAAGGGGCGTGGGAGAGCAGGGGTGGCACAGTCCCCGAGTTCACAGGGTGGGGTGAATCTGTGTGCTCAGTGGCCAGAGGGAGAGACTCACCACCCAAGGTTGTCCTACAAAGGTCCGCTCAGGACTCACCAAACAGAGCTTATGAGCAAGATCCGAAAAGATCAAACTGGTTCTAGGTTGACTGCTCCCAGAACAAAGCCCGGAGATGCAGGACAGCAGCAAACCCAGCGTCCGGTGCCAAGTTCACAGGCACCAAGTTCACAGTGCCCAGCAGCCAAGCAAAAGTGACTGCCATACAGAAAACCCAGAAGAAGAGGAAAATCAACGGTTGGAAACATCCAGGCTAGACACTGTAGCCCCCACCTGCAATTCCAGCCCTTTGGGAGGCTGAGGCAGGAGGATCACTTGAGCCCAGGACTTCAAGACCCGCTGGGGCCACATAGCGAGACCCTGTCTCTAAAAAGATATGTGTTCTTTTGTTTGTTTTAAAAAAATAATTAGCTGGGCATAGTGGTATGCACCTGTAGTGCCAGCTACTCAACAGCAGAGGCAGGAGGATCCCTTGAGCCTGGAGTTCGAGGCTGCAGTGAGCTATGATTATGCCACTGTACTCTAGTCCAGGCAACAGAGTGAAACTCTGTTAAAAAAAAAAAAAAAAAAAGAGAAGAGAAAAGAGAAGGGAAGGGAACTATATCTATCCAGATGATAGAGCTAGCAGGCAAGCATGTTAAGATGGCATTGATAAATATGTTCCACGTGTTCAATGTCAGGGCAAATATGATAAAAATAAAGAAAAAAATGGAAGATATAAAAAAAAGACCTAGGGCCGGGCGTCATGGCTCATACCTGTAATCCCAGCACTTCCGGAGGCTGAGGTGTGAGGATTGTTTGAGCTCAGGAGATCAAGACCACCCTGGACAACTCCATCTGTACAGAAAAGTACAAAAATTAACTGGGCGTGGTGGTGCACACCTGTGGTCTCAGCTACTTAGGAGGCTGAGGTAGGAGGATGGCTTGAGCCCAGGAAGGTTGAGGCTGCAGTGAGCCATGATCATACGCATTGCACTCCAGCCTGGGTGATAGCATGAGACTGTCTCAAAAAGAAAAAAGACCGAAATAAATCTTCTAGAAATGAAAAATATGCTGAATGGGATTAGTGGTAGATTAGACATCGCAGAAGAAAAGATCAGTATACTTGAAGACACAGCACTTTGTAAAATGAAACACAAAAAGAAAGACAAAAAAATGAACAGCGTCAGTGGGACCATATCGAGAGTAACATATGAAACTGATTTCCAGAAAAGAGGCGCGTGTGGTAGAAAATACCTGAAGACAATAATGGCTAGAATTTTTCCAGAGCTGATGAAAACTCCTTCCGAAGAAGCTCAACAAATCTCAAACCGAAGAAACATGAAGGAATTCACCCCAATACACACCATCATCCAATTGCTGAGAATCCTGAAAGTAGACAGAGGCAAATGCTATCACATACAGATGAACAAAGACAAAAATGAGAGCCGGTTTCTGATCAGAAACTATACAATTTGAAGACAGTGGAGGAATGCCTTTCAAATATCGAAAGACAATATTGGACACCTATCTACAAAAACAATGGCCTTTCACCCTACTTTATGCTATATTTAAAAATTAACCGAAATGGATCATAGACCTAAATGTGAAAGTTAGAACTGTAAGATTAATAGGAGAAAATATGCGATATATACACTGTCTTTGTCAGTTTGGGCTGCTATAAAAAAAGTTAGCACCGACTGGCTGGCTTAAGTAACAGAAATTTATTTCTCACAGTTCTGGAGGCTGGAAGTCCGAGGTCAAGGTGCCTGTAGGTTTGGTGCCCGGTGAGGGCCTCTTCCTGGTTGTGCCCTCATATGGCAGAGAGATAGGAAGCAGCTGGCTCGTGTCTTTTGGCATAATGGCACCAATCCCATTTTTGAGGCTCCTCCCTCTTGGCCTAATCCCCTGCCAATGGCCCTGTCTCCAAATATCACATTAGCAGGGAGGATTTCAACGTATGAATTTGGACCAGGCATGGTGACTCATACCTGTAGTTCCAGCACTTTGGGAGGGCGAGGCAGGCGGATCACTTGAGCTCAGGAGTTCAAGACCAGCCTAGGCAACATAGTGAAATGCTGTGTCTACAAAAAATTTAAAAAATTATCCGGGCATGGTGGCATGCACTTGTAGTCCTAGCTACTTGGGAGGCTGAGGTGGGAGAATCACTTAAGCCCAGAAGACTGAGGCTGCAGTGAGCGGTGATTGTGCCACGGCGACTCCAGCCTGGGTAACAGAGCGAGATCCTGTCTCAAAAAAAATATGAATTTGTGGCTGGGGGAAACAAGCATTCAGTCCATAGTGTCTGTAGTGGAATATTATCCAGCCTGAAATGTGAATGACATTCTGACACCTGCCACCAAGTGGGTGAGCTTTGAGGACATTATACTGAGTGAAATAAGCCAGTCACATAAGGACAAATAGTGTATGATTCCACTTATATGAGGTCCCTAGAGTGGTTAACTCGTAGAGATAGAAAGTGTGATGGTGGGTGCCAGGGGCTAGTGGGGATGGGGAGTCGGTGTTTAATGGAGACAGTGTTTCTGCTTGGGAAGATGAGAAAGTTCTGGAGATGGACAGGGGTGATGATTGCACAGCAGTGGGAATGGACATAAAGCCCCTGAACCACATACCTAAAAATAGTGGATTTTATGTTAGTGGACGTCACCACAATGTAACACAAATGAGCAAACACGGGCTTTTTCCTGGTTGCCGGCAGGCAGGCTAATGGTCTGCTGGCGGGGGCTGGGCTGGGCTGGATTTTGGAGAAGCCCAGGGCTGCGGCTGGCGGCGCTTTGGGAAGCAGCGGGAGCGTGTGTAAGGCTGGTGTAGCTGTCGCAGGAGCCGTGGCATCCGGAGGGGCCCGCGGTGGCCCCGCCTTTCCAAGAGCCTGCAGGTGGCTGGGTGGCTTTCCCATGTCCTTCCTGGGGCGTGACCTCTGGCGGCTCCGGGACTGTTCATTTATGAGCCATCTGTTGGGCCTCCGGGCCAGGCAGTGGGAAGCAGTGACCAGCAACGCCCTGAATGGCCTTGACCCTGATGTTTAAGTGACGGAGTGTTTGGTTGATCGGGAAAGGATGTTAATGCGTGCTTGTCAGTCTCCCTGACATGCAGCCTTTCGGGTTTTGAAGTGGATGCATATATTTGGTCACACGGCGTCTCTCCAGTCCTGCGCAAGCACGTTGACATGTGTGCCTTTCACTTTCAGGTTTGTCCAGCCGGAAGCCCTGAGGACAGCTGTTCCCACTGGCTCTGCTGACCTTGTGCCTTGGTAAGTGGGCAGTGAGGCCGCCTGACGCAGGGCGCCGTGTGTGAGAGTGTGTGTGTGTGTGTGTGTGTGTCCAGTGTTGGGGTCAGCATTGGGCCTTGATACCTTGTGGATCAATTTTTCTTAAAGGGTATGTATTTTAACCTTTGCTTATGATCAACAGAATATTTATTACGGTCACTTCTCATTTGTCCAAAACCCAGATGATAAAGTTCAGGTAACTTTGTTCTCTTCCTGCAAGGGATGAGCTGAGCTCAGAGGGGCTGAGCTACAAGTGACGCTGGGCTGAGGCGCCTACCAGGGCACAGCGGACATGGGAGTCACCTCACAGGGCTGCCCCGGCTCTGTTAGCAGCCCAGGAAGTCCATCCCTCTCCTGGAGACCGACTGGGAGCCGTCTGTCTGGGATGGGGCAGAGGTGTGGCCCGGGGACAGCTGCACAATATCCGTGCGGAGCCCAGCTGGCTGTTGCTGGAGGGTGCCCTGCTCCTGGGGGTCGGTGCCCTGCTCCTGGGGGTCAGTGCCCTGCTCCTGGGGGTCGGTGCCCTGCTCCTGGGGGACGGTGCCCTGCTCCTGGGGGTCAGTGCCCTGCTCCTGATGGTCGGTGCTCCTGGGGGTCGGCGCCCTGCTCCTGGGGGACGGCGCCCTGCTCCTGGGGGTCAGTGCCCTGCTCCTGAGGGTCGGTGCTCCTGGGGGTCGGTGCCCTGCTCCTGGGGGCCGGTGCCCTGCTCCTGGGGGACGGTGCCCTGCTCCTGGGGGTCGGTGCTCCTGGGGGTCGGCGCCCTGCTCCTGGGGGACGGCGCCCTGCTCCTGGGGGTCGGCGCCCTGCTCCTGGGGATCGGTGCTCCTGGGGGTCGGCGCCCTGCTCCTGGGGGACGGCGCCCTGCTCCTGGGGGTCGGTGCCCTGCTCCTGGGGGTCGGCGCCCTGCTCCTGGGGGACGGCGCCCTGCTCCTGGGGGTCGGTGCCCTGCTCCTGGGGGACGGTGCCCTGCTCCTGAGGGTCGGTGCTCCTGGGGTCGGCGCCCTGCTCCTGAGGGTCGGTGCTCCTGGGGGTCGGCGCCCTGCTCCTGGGGGACGGCGCCCTGCTCCTGGGGGTCGGTGCCCTGCTCCTGGGGGACGGCGCCCTGCTCCTGGGGGTCGGTGCCCTGCTCCTGGGGGACGGTGCCCTGCTCCTGAGGGTCGGTGCTCCTGGGGGTCGGCGCCCTGCTCCTGGGGGTCGGCGCCCTGCTCCTGAGGGTCGGTGCCCTGCTCCTGGGGGTCGGTGCCCTGCTCCTGGGGATCGGTGCTCCTGGGGGTCGGCGCCCTGCTCCTGGGGGTCGGTGCCCTGCTCCTGGGGGACGGCGCCCTGCTCCTGGGGGTCGGTGCCCTGCTCCTGGGGATCGGTGCTCCTGGGGGTCGGCGCCCTGCTCCTGGGGGTCGGTGCCCTGCTCCTGGGGGTCAGCGCCCTGCTCCTGGGGATCGGTGCTCCTGGGGGTCGGCGCCCTGCTCCTGGGGGTCGGTGCCCTGCTCCTGGGGGTCGGTGCCCTGCTCCTGGGGGTCGGCGCCCTGCTCCTGAGGGTCGGTGCTCCTGGGGGTCGGCGCCCTGCTCCTGGGGGACGGCGCCCTGCTCCTGGGGGTCGGTGCCCTGCTCCTGAGGGTCGGTGCTCCTGGGGGTCGGCGCCCTGCTCCTGGGGGTCGGCGCCCTGCTCCTGAGGGTCGGTGCCCTGCTCCTGGGGGACGGTGCCCTGCTCCTGAGGGTCGGTGCCCTGCTCCTGGGGGTCGGCGCCCTGCTCCTGGGGGTCGGCGCCCTGCTCCTGAGGGTCGGTGCTCCTGGGGGTCGGCGCCCTGCTCCTGGGGGTCGGCGCCCTGCTCCTGAGGGTCGGTGCCCTGCTCCTGGGGGACGGCGCCCTGCTCCTGGGGGTCGGCGCCCTGCTCCTGGGGGTCGGTGCCCTGCTCCTGGGGATTGGTGCTCCTGGGGGTCGGCGCCCTGCTCCTGGGGGTCGGTGCCCTGCTCCTGGGGGACGGCGCCCTGCTCCTGGGGGTCGGTGCCCTGCTCCTGGGGATCGGTGCTCCTGGGGGTCGGCGCCCTGCTCCTGGGGGTCGGCGCCCTGCTCCTGGGGGTCGGCGCCCTGCTCCTGGGGGACGGCGCCCTGCTCCTGGGGGACGGCGCCCTGCTCCTGGGGGACGGCGCCCTGCTCCTGGGGGTCGGCGCCCTGCTCCTGGGGGTCGGCGCCCTGCTCCTGGGGATCGGTGCTCCTGGGGGTCGGCGCCCTGCTCCTGGGGGTCAGCGCCCTGCTCCTGGGGGACGGCGCCCTGCTCCTGGGGGTCGGTGCCCTGCTCCTGGGGGTCGGTGCTCCTGGGGGTCGGCGCCCTGCTCCTGGGGGTCGGTGCCCTGCTCCTGGGGGACGGCGCCCTGCTCCTGGGGATCGGTGCTCCTGGGGGTCGGTGCCCTGCTCCTGGGGATCGGTGCTCCTGGGGGTCGGCGCCCTGCTCCTGGGGGTCGGCGCCCTGCTCCTGGGGGACGGCGCCCTGCTCCTGGGGGTCGGTGCCCTGCTCCTGGGGATCGGTGCTCCTGGGGGTCGGCGCCCTGCTCCTGGGGGTCGGTGCCCTGCTCCTGGGGGTCGGCGCCCTGCTCCTGGGGATCGGTGCTCCTGGGGATCGGTGCTCCTGGGGGTCGGCGCCCTGCTCCTGGGGGGTCGCCGCCCTGCTCCTGGGGGGGTCGGTGCCCTGCTCCTGGGGGTCGGTGCCCTGCTCCTGGGGGGTCAGCGCCCTGCTCCTGGGGGGGTCGGTGCCTTGCTCCTGGGGGACGGCGCCCTGCTCCTGGGGGGGTCGGTGCCTTGCTCCTGGGGATCGGTGCTCCTGGGGGTCGGTGCTCCTGGGGGTCGGCGCCCTGCTCCTGGGGGTCGGCGCCCTGCTCCTGGGGGGTCGGCGCCCTGCTCCTGGGGGGGTCGGTGCCCTGCTCCTGGGGGTCGGTGCCCTGCTCCTGGGGGGTCAGCGCCCTGCTCCTAGGGGGGTCGGTGCCTTGCTCCTGGGGGACGGCGCCCTGCTCCTGGGGGGGTCGGTGCCTTGCTCCTGGGGGTCGGCGCCCTGCTCCTGGGGGTCGGCGCCCTGCTCCTGGGGGTCGGCGCCCTGCTCCTGGGGGTTGGTGCTCCTGGGGGTCGGCGCCCTGCTCCTGGGGGTCGGTGCCCTGCTCCTGGGGGTCGGTGCCCTGCTCCTGGGGGTCGGTGCTCCTGGGGGTCGGTGCCCTGCTCCTGGGGGGGTCGGCGCCCTGCTCCTGGGGGTCGGTGCCCTGCTCCTGGGGGTCGGCGCCCTGCTCCTGGGGATCGGTGCTCCTGGGGATCGGTGCTCCTGGGGGTCGGCGCCCTGCTCCTGGGGGTCGGTGCCCTGCTCCTGGGGGTCGGTGCCCTGCTCCTGAGGGACGCGCTCCTCAGGAAGCCCTGGGTTTGGCGGAGAGCATGGAATTGCCTGGCCGTTGAGTCACTGGGTGGGCCCAGGGATGGGGCAGCTCCTCCTGTGCTCCTGCAGCCCGTCCTCATAGGGCCCCTGCCCACTGCTCCCGTGTGTTCCACCCCCGTTCCCAGGCCTGCTGCTGTGGCTGATGAGGCTGCAGGTCCCTTCTGGGTGGCCCTGGACCCTGTGTCCTCCCACTGTGGCTGCTTTCTGCCCGGGAGGTGTCTCCTCCAAATGCTGTCGGCAGTGATCAAATCCCATCCCTGATGTTCCAAGGCTTCCAGGTGTAACTCACAGGCCCAGTTCTTGGTAGGCAGGTGATTTAGCCTCCTGTGTCCCAGTCACAACCCAGGGTGTGTTGAAAGCTACCATTCGATAAAAATCAACATGAGCAAGATTGAAGTGACCAACACCAAGCTCGGGCTTTCAGAGATGTAGTCATGGCTGACCTCAAACAGCGTTGCTGACCATCTGAGCTGGGTGCTGAATGCCTCCATAGTTTTCAAATTAAAATGACTGTATTTAGTGTCTCTTTTTTTAAAAAAAGTATTTATTTATTTATTTATTTATTTATTTATTTATTTATTTATTTATTTTGAGACAGTCTGGCTCTGTCGCCCGGGCTGGAGTGCAGTAGAACGTTCTCGGCTCACTGCAACCTCCACTTCCCAGGTTCAAATGATTCTCCTGCCTCAGCCCCCTGAGTAGCTGGGACTACAGGCACCCGCCACCACGTCCGGCTAATTTTTGTATTTTTAGTAGAGACGGGGTTTCACCATGTTGGCCAGAACATGGCCTCTATTGCTTGACCTCGTGATCCACCTGCCTCGGCCTCCCAAAGTGCTGGGATTACAGGCGTGCGCCACTGCGCCTGGCCTAGTGTCTCTTTAGGATTGTTTTATTAAGACTGCTTATTTGATAGCAGATAACTATGAAGATACTAACGATACTATAAAGACACAGTGGCAGCTCCCAGCTAACTGGCACTCTGAGCTCTCCTCTAACATTCTGGATTCACAAAAGTTTACTTGCTGGGTTTGTTCATTGTTGATTTAATACTTTGCCTGTGGTTTAAACTGTTAAATTGTTGCAAATTGCTATTCTGTGCAAAAGAAACTTGAACTGTCCTGCACCCCCCAGTTCAGCTCTCACTGCATTCCCGCTCTTCTGCCTGTCCTTTGGCTATTGTTGGACTGTACTCAGGGCTGAGAGGAGGGCATGGGGCTTCTGCAGTGACCACAGGGCTGTGGGAAGGCCACCAGCAAGGGCTGGGGGGCCAGAGGGCTTCTGATCTGTCAGGTGCAGGGTGTGGCGCACGTGGGCTTGTGCTGTGGACGAGGTTTTGCTTCTAGGGGAGAAACCGGCCAAGGCGCGCCAGGCATCAGCAGACCTCTCCCAGGAGGAGGACATTTTGAGAAGATGAAGATGGAAATCGGTTTGATCTCCTTTGTTCCCTTTCTGGGGACAGGGACATCACGGTTTTGTAATAACTGAGGTCTGGGAAAAAGATCGGAAAGAAGGGCAGGTTGGAAACATTGCGTCTTTTGGGGCTAGTAATAGCTGCAGAACAACCCAAATCCGATTTACAACCAAGCTTCCAGGGTGAGTAACTCGATATTCACAAAACCGGGTGACTGTCAGTGATGGCATGCCACGTATCACTTTTGGGAGGGAGGAGAGGTTGCAAAACTGAGCAGACGGTGTGGCACTGCAGCTCCCCCCTGCCCAAGCTGGTGAGTGTTAATATCGAAATCTATAGCAAAATGTTTGTCCATGACTTGCACCAGTACCTCTCGAAAGGTGCCCAAATATCTAATAAACATCTGAAAAGGCATGCAACTCAATTGGTTATCAGAGAAACGAACTTTTAAAACCAGAAATGTTGTATCACTAGACAGTCAGCGGATTGGCTAAAACCAACGAGACAGATAAGGCCAGAGTTGATGAGGAGGTGGGATGGGGCGTGATGGGACGCTTGTTCCTCATGGTGGCTGTGACCTCACCTCTTAATTTTGGAAAACTTTGGCAATATCTTCTAAAATGGAGCAAACCCATGGCTTGTGACCCAGCAGCTCTGCTCTGAGGCGTGAACCCACAGCCGGGCCCGAGAGTGTCGCCGGAGCCCTGCGGAGGTGGACTGGGTGAACACACTGCCGTGTACTTGCCCAAGGGAGCAGCATGGAATGAGCTGCGTGGAGACACCCGTGCTCCGCCTGGGCGAGCCGACACACACATGCTGGGTGGAAGAAGCGCAGTGGGTCAGCACATGTGCAAGGCCCTCGTAAGTGCAGTGCAGAGACAGGCAGACCTGGCAGGGGGAACAGGAAGGGCAGCTGCCCTGGCAGGAGGCAAAGGAGGCCTAGGGGGCTTCAGGGGCTGTCGAGGGTCTGTTTCTTTCCTTTCTTTCTTTTTTTCTTTTTGAGACGGGGTCTCTCTCTGTCTCCCAGGCTGGAGCTCAGTGGCGCGATCTCAGCTCACTTCAGCCTTGAGCTCTCCTGGGCTGAAGGGATCCTCCTGCCTCAGCCTCCCGGTAGCTGGGACCACGGGCATGGGCCACCACACGCGGCTTTTTTATTTTTTGTAGAGACCGGGTTTTGCCATGTTGCCCAGGCTGATCTTGAACTCCTGGGCTCAAGCCCATCTGCCGGCCTCGGCCTCCCAAAGTAGTTGGGATTCGTTTCTTGATCTGGGTGCTGCTGGTCAGAGTGGATCCTCTCTGGAATTTCATCCAGCCGCATGCTGAAGATTTATGTACTTCTCTGTATCTATTACACTTTAACAAAAAGTTTCCCATAAAACCGTGCCATACCAGGTATGGTGGCTCACACCTGTAATCCCAGGACTTTGGGAGGCCGAGGCAGGCGGATCACGAGGTCAGGAGATCGAGACCATCCTGGCTAACACGGTGATACCCCATCTCTACTAAAAATACAAAAAATTAGCTGGGCGTGGTGGCGGGCACTTGTAGTCCCAGCTACTCGGGAGGCTGAGGCAGGAGAATGGTGTGAACCCGGGAGGCGGAGCTTGTGGTGAGCCGAGATCGCGCCACTGCACTCCAGCCTGGGCGACAGAGCAAGACTCCGTCTCAACAACAACAGAAAAACCGTTCCATGTAAGCTTCCTAAGAGCTTGCGTTTTCGGTTTCATCTGATTCCCTCTGTGAAAAATACGGGCTTCTACAAAACAGCAGACTCAAAAAGCAACAACAACCAAACCCCCAAACCCAGCAGACCGATACCATGTTAAAGCCACACGTGTGTCGATTCCCCTGCTCGGGTGTTTGCACACCCTCTCCGTCGCACGGCTCCGTGTGCTGGAGACCCCGGGGGACTGAACATTCCCCACCCTCGTGGAAGCATGTTCCCGTAATAGCAGAGCAAAGGGATGATGGTCTTCGGAGGAGGGCGCTGGCTCAGGCACCCCAGGGACGCTTTCGTGTTCCGTGTGCTGGAAGACCTGAATGCTTCAGAGCCTAAATTATGTGGGAAAAATGTGTTTGTGTTCCAAAGCTGGAGTGAGATTTCCAAGGCGTGTATGAGGCACTTGGCAAGCTTCACTTGTGCCCTAAAGCACAAAATACCAGGGCTTGGGATGAATTTGGTGATATCCAGAGCTGGCAGCTTTGTTGGGTCTGGTCACTCCCCAGCCCTGAGGACTCTGGGGAAGGAATGCCTGTCCTGAGCGGAACCAGCCAAGTTCACACATGGCCACCTGCCAGCCTGACCTGTATGTTGAGCCCCGGCCCTTCTCGATCAGAGAGGAGGTGTCCCGATCAGGGGGAGCACATGGGCTGGGAGCTTGTGGAGCCTGGTGTGTATGACTCGCTGCGTGATTCACAACAAGGCATTTGCTTTCCTGGGCCTTGGTGACCTGTCTGTGAAGTGGGCACAGGAGCCCAGCTCTTGCATAGACAGAAGGTGAGGGCATGGGGTAGGGGGAGTGGAGCCGTGGGGGTGGCACTAGAAGGACGAGAAAGGACCTATGGCCTCCAGCTCCTGGTTCAGGGCTGTGTCCACGTTCAGGGGACTGTGAAACACCAGCAGCTTCTAAAACCTTTGGGTTCTTTAAGAAAAGGCTAATTGCAGAGGATGCTCACTGACAAGGGCGAGGATCAAAGCCCGTGCTGCGTCAGCGTGGTGGCCTGCCAGCTCCAGGCTGCAAAAGTCCCTCGTCATTTCATTTCCTTCCATCCCTGTGGAGCGAACCCTGTTGTTTGCATTTTTTGGATGAGGATACAGGCTCAGGCTCAGCTCACACGGTCCCCGGATGCCCCTGCTGTGCTCCGAGGTTGGCCTGCGTCTTTTGCTCCTGGGTCCTTATGTGCCCTGTCACAGCCAGCCCTGCCTTGGAGAGAGAGGCCACTGGGAAAAACCCCGAGAGCAGCCGGGCCTCACCTGAATAGGACTTCATTCGTTGATTTTAATTTTTACTTACTATTTTTTTTCTTTGTACAACAAACATTGTCTGATAAGGGACTTCACTCTTCCAACTTCAAGAAAGGCTCCTCCTGGGTCTGGGTGCTCCAAGGGCCCCATTGGGCCGATCCTCTGACATCACTTGGTGTGGCTTCCTCGGAAGCTACAGGCCCCTCGGTCCATGGCCCCTTCATGGCAGGCAGTGGACTGGCCAGTGGTGGGCCACTCATTTTTCATACACATTTTTTTTTTTTTTTTTGAGATGGGGTCTCGCTCTGTCGCCCAGGCTGGAGTGCAGTGATCTCGGCTCACTGCAAGCTCCGTCTCCTGGGTTCATGCCATTCTCCTGCCTCAGCCTCCCGAGTAGCTGGGACTACAGGCGCCCGCCACCATGCCCGGCTAATTTTTTTGTATTTTTAGTAGAGATGGGGTTTCACTGTGTTAGCCAGGATGGTCTCGATCTCCTGACCTCGTGATCCGCCTGCCTCGGCCTCCCAAAGTGCTGGGATTCCAGGCATGAGCCACTGTACCCGGCCTTTTCATACACATTTGAAGAGGACTTTAAAGTGTTCTTGAGTCTTTCCTGGATAACAAAAGGTATCCGGATGGTGCTGTTCCATCATATTTGTCTCAGGTCTCGTTTCTCCTTGCTCTGCCCTCGTTGTAGGAGAGCCTGGCTCCCAGGCCTGCAGGCCGGCTGTGGATCTCCGAGAAGCCACTGGGTGGGACTTTGTTCTCTGCTGCAGGGGGAAGCTGTGAGGGAGCACTGGGCCCCCGCCCTGAGCGTTAGTACACCGTCCTGCAGGGTCTATCTGAACGCTAGCCCGGTGGGGAGCGGGGCCCAGGCCTCATCATGGAGAGGGTGGGGGTGAGGAGTAAGCCCCCAGGTCTGCACCAGGGTGCCCCAGGACACCCTGGACTGTGAGTTTAGGAGACCTAGGACGCATCCTGGGGAAGTGAGGCAGGTGTGTGGTGTCTTGTTCTTTCCGGGTTAAAACCCACAGCATGACCCGTGGCAGGGATCCCCCAGTTCGTGAGTTCTCAAGGAAGGGGAGCCTGCAGGGTGTGACCCACACCTATCTCAGGAACACAGAGGACAGAGAGGGATGGAGACGGCCTCCCTCTGTGCTCCCGGCCTCTTTCTAGGGAGTGTGTGTTCAGCCCTGATGGCAGCCAAAGGTTTGTGCCAGGCTGGTCCTGCGCCCGTGAGAGGGTGCTGGTCTGCAGAGATTGGTGACAGATGCCCTGGAGGAGGGGAGTGCAGCCACAGGTGTCTCCCAGCGGCTGTGGCCGCGCGTATTGCCAGCAGCAGTCTAGGGTCCTAATACAGTGAGGTGAAGGAGGAGGTGAAGTGCTAATACAGTTAAGTGAATTAGGTGAAGTCCTAATACAGGTGAATTAGGTGAATTAGTGAATTAGGTGAATTAGGTGAATACAGGTGAATTAGTCCTAATTAGGTGAATTAAGTGAATTAGGTGAAGTCCTAATACAGTGAGGTGAAGGTGGAGCGGAGGGCCGAGGAGGGCCGGCCTTCCCTCTGGAAGCAAGCGTGCTGTATGCCCACGCGGGACTGGAGGAGGTGGGTGTTCCAGGTCACTGCAGTTCTTACATCTTTGCTGTGTGTGGGAGGAGGAATTATCTTTGTGCTCTGAAGTGTGATGTATATGAGGGGAGAGCAAAGGGCTCGGACTTTGATCTGCCAAGCTGTGTCTCGTGAAGTCAGGTATTCTGCAAGGGAAGCTTTTTTCTTAAGAAACAAATCTCATCAGTGTTCAGGACAAGGCTGTACTGTTCCAACCACCGCAGAGATGGAGGGTTGGAGGTTAACGCGCACAAGTTACGTTTTCATTATAAAAGTAATACATGCTTATGAAAATTAAACACAGAGCCAAATCTAATAGATAATTAAAATTGCATTCTTTACTCCATCCCAAATCCCACTCGTTTTCCTGCAGGGAACCACTGTAAGCGGTTTGTGGTTTATCCTTCTAGAGTTTATAAAAAATACACATAAGAACATACATACACCGACAGAGTTTCCAAAAATGCACCTACGTGCCATGACATCTCTCTGCAAAACCTGACTTTAATTTGTCTTGGGAAACTTTTACTACACGTAGATCTACTTCATTTGAAGAAACACTTCCTCTTCTATGCATGTTCTGAAGAGATACCTGTAGACACACACACATGTGCATTGTAAGAACTGTCCGTGTGATAGTTCTGGAGCACAGTTACCTGATTATCAGTCTACTAGAACCCGAGTGTGCTTTAAAGACTTGAACTGTGTTTGTGTGATTTGGAAAGTGTCCTAGAGCTGCACTTTTATATTGAGGGGCTGGGCAGGGTCAGAAGCAGCCTGTCCAGGCCAACGCAGCGAGGCCTGTCCGGGAAGATTGCAACACTGGCCCTCACAGCTCCCTGGTCTCTGGGTGACCCCGCCTGGCCCAGATGCCGCCTCGCTGGAAGGCAGACTTTGCCTCCTGCCTGCTCTTTCTGTCTGTCTGGTGCCGTTCATAAGTTCATAAAGGTGGCAAGGAGGCCCTAGGTGCTCCGTGGCCTGGGCTGCAGACTCCTTTTCCACTCTGGAGCTGCTGTGCTCTGGAACATCCCGCACGGGGTTCCTCCCACTGGAACACAGGTAAAGGGCTCTATGCATGCACATTTCTGCGTGTTTTATTGACCGGGTCATCTGTGTTCATTAGCTAGCAGCTCCCCTGCAGTCCTCTGAAGTGCAGAGCAGCAGAGACGGGGGCAGTGGCTTTCGTCTGACCATGCCTAGTCACAAGGCTGCTGTGTGTCTGTGCGTGTGTCTTCTCTCAGACACTGCCTGCCTGGCACCCCCTTACCTCTTGGTGAATGTAATTCAAAGCAAAGGCTGCCCCTGGAGCTGCCAGGCTGGGCCCCAGCGCGTCTTGCTCTGCTGGTTTGGCATTAGGTCAGGGGGTCCTGGTGGAACTCCACAGACTCATGGGCATGGTGGCACTGGGAGCCTAGAGGTATCTTAGTCGTCCTCACAGGCTCAGCTTGAGCATTGCCCTAAGTGTTCATCTCAACACTTCCATGTGAATTGGAATCAGGAGGTGTGTCCATGGCAACACGTGGGCCCGAGCTGGATGGGACCACTGTGTGCCTTCAGTCCAGCCTGCCAGAGTGGCAGAGGACGATGCCGGGGCCATGGGGCAATCCTGGCACGCGAGCAAAAGGTGGGGCACATGTGAGCCACGTCTCCTTTTATCGTGGCCTTGTCTCCCTTCCCCATCTCTCCCAAGTGAGGATGAATTTCTCCTGAGGAAGGCGCTGGCCATGGCGCAGATCTGGCGAGGATGGCAGGCAGCCCCCGTGGGCACCAGGGGTGCTATGGCCATGGCCGGGAACTTGTGGATTTTCCGTGCAGATGATTGTGTCATGTCCAAATGATGAAAGCTTGCTTTGTTCTTTCCAATCTTTGTTTCTCTCCTTTACTCGTCCTATGCCAGTGGCTGCAGGAAGTGCCCTGAGGAACGGGGCCTCATGCCTACTTCTTTCTTAATCAGTGGTGCGTGGCCATGGACTTCAGCATCTGCTTTTCCTGAGTCTAAATGCAAATCATCCTGTTGCTTTTCTCCTTTTATCACTTATCGTCAATAGTCCTGTTAATTGGTCTTCTATAGTAAACCATTCCTGTGTCCCGGGATAAACCATATGTGGTCATGATGTTTTGGTAAAGTTCTGGCTGGAGTCAGTTTGCAAATGTTATTTACTGTGGGTATTCCATCGCTGTGCATGCACGAGGCTGGCCTTTTAACTACAGGGCACTCTGCCTTGTCCCTGACGGTTGCTGCGGTGCCTCCGGTGTTTGCCCAGCGAGTGAAATGCTGACTGTGGCCTGTGAATGAGCACCTCACTGGAAGTTCAGTGAGTGTGTTCTCCTCGGAGAGGCAGACATTGAGGACGTGTAATATTTAGTACTGGCCCCTGCTTTACTGAGTGTTTTTATTGGGAAGCAGGGTTGAATTTTGTTGTGCTGCCTGTCAAGCCTTCTTGTTAAGGAATCAGATGAACTTTGTTAGTCAATTTCCTCATAGCAAACCATCCTTGCATTCATGAAACAGATCCACATGGTCATCATGTATGTGTTGGCTTTTTAATGTGCTGTTAGCCCTGTTTGCTAAATTTTAAAGAAATTTTTGCATTCATAGTCATATGAAGAGCAGTGGTTCTCAAACCTATGGGCAGTTTACACTCTTAAAAAATTACTGAGGGCCTGGTGTGGTGGCTCATGCCTATAATCCCAGCACTTTGGGAGGCCGAGGTGAGCTCAGAAGTTTGAGACCAGCCTGGGCAACATGGTGAAACCCCGTCTCTATAAAAAAATACAAAAATTAGCCAGGCATGGTGGTGCACGCCTCTAGTACCAGCTACTTGGGAGGCTGAGATGGGAGGATCACCTGAGCCCCAAAGGTGGAGGTTGCAGTGAGTTGAGATCACCCCACTGCACCCCAGCCTGGGTGACAGAGCGAGACCCTGTCTCAAAAAAAAATTATCGAGGACCCCAAAGAGATTTTGCTTTTGAGTTGCGGCTATTGTGGTCCTTAACTGGGGTGACTCCCTTTGTCCCTTGGCGGACATTTGGCAATGGCAGGAGATGTTTTTGGTTGGCAGCTGCTGGGAGACAGTCACTCCTGCATCAAATGCACAGAGATCAGGGAGGCTGCTGAATCCCACAGGGCACAGCCAGCCCCGCAGCAGAGTTATCCCATCCAAAATGCCAGGAGTACCGAGGTCGAGAGACCTCTAATATGGTGTTGATATACACTAGGTAAGAAATTAACAGTGAGAACATTTAAAAATATTTAATAATTCATTTCAAAGTCCAATGCATACAAAAAAGTATTTTTTTTCCTGTGTCCTGGGATAAACCAGCTTTTGTAAGGAAAACCCATAGTTTCCAAAATTAGTAAGGACAGTGGCCCTGTTTTCTATTTTTATCAGTCTCTTTGATGTCTGACCTCAGAGGCCACGGCTGACGTCTCTCTGCCTCTGTAGGCAGCCTGTTGCGCTGTGTCGTGGTTGAGGCTCATAAAGAAAATTATGCTGCACAAGGCTATGCGCTCATGAAGAAGGCTGTTGGAACCCCCCTGCCTGCGAGGCCTGGGGCCCCCTGGGGTCCTTACGCCACAATTTGAGACGGTGATTTAGACAAATTTCCTTCTTCCCTTCCCTCTGCACTCTTTCTCCTTGTGAATTTTATGTCAGTGTTGCTTCATTAAAGGGATTGGGACGTCTTCCTTCTTTATGTTCTGGGAAAGTTTAATGTTAAAATAGTCTATTCTTATAGGATTTGTAGAATTCACTTGTGAAATCATCTGCCTTTGGTACTTTTGTTAGAGGTAAATTTTAAAAAACTGTTTAATAGATATTTTAATTATTTTTATTTAAAAATTTTTTAAAATATGAGATTCCATGTAGAGGTTTTTTTTGTTTTGTTTTGTTTTGTTTTGTTTTGTTTTGTTTTAGAGCTGAAGTCTCAATCTCTTGCCCAGGCTGCAGTGCAGTGGTGCGATCTTGGCTCACTGCAGCCTCGAACTCTTGGGCTCAAGCAGTCCTCCTGCCTCAGCCTCCCAAGTGGCTAGTGTGCCCCACCACGCCCAACTAATTTTTAAATTTGTTGTAGGGATGGGGGTCTTTCCATGTTGCCCAGGCTGGTTTCGAACTCCTGGTCTCAAGTGATCCTCACAGCTCGGCCTCCCAAAGCACTGTTATCACAGGCCTGAGCCACCATGCCCAGTACTCAGATATTTTAATTCTGTAAAAACAAGTCTTTCTTAATTCTATAAAATTCTGTAAAGATAGTTCTGTTTAAACTATCTTTTCCATGGCCACACTTTATAATTAATTTTTCTCCTAGTAAATTATCCATTTTATCTAGATTTCAAAATTTATTTGCATAGAGATATGCAATTATTTCTGTGAGTTTTTAAAAAATGTATTTTATTTTGATAATTATTTCCTCTTTTGTTTTTTTGAGATGGAGTCTTCCTCTGTCACCCAGGCTGGAGTGCAGTGATGCAGTCTTGGCTCACTGCAACCTCCAAGTTCAAGTGATTCTCCTGCCTCAGCCTCCCGAGTAGCTGGGATTACAGGTGCGCGCCACCATGCCCGGCTAATTTTTGTATTTTTAGTAGAGATGGGATTTCACCATGTTGGCCAGGCTGGTCTCAAACTCCTGAGCTCAAGCAGTCCGCCCTCCTCAACTTCCCAAAGTGCTGGGATTACAGGCATGAGCCACTGCGCCTGCCCCCCCGCCCTGTGTTCTTATTTTGTATATTTTTATTCTCCATTTTCTTGATTAGCTTTTTTTTTTTTTTTTTTTTTTTTGCGACAGTCTGTTCTGTTGCCCAGGCTGGAGCGCGGTGGTGCGAACTCGGCTCACTGTAACCTCCGCCTCCCAGGTTCAAGCGAGTCTCCTGCCTCAGCCTCCTGAGTAGCTGGGATTACAGGCACGCACCACCACGCCTGGCTAACTTTTGTATTTTTAGTAGAGACGGAGTTTTGCCATGTTGGCCAGGCTGCTCTTGAACTCCTGACCTCAAGTGATCCACCCGCGTTGGTCTCCCAGAGTGCTGGGATTACAGGCATGAGCCACTGTGCTGGGCCTTGATTAGCTTTTTTTAAAAACTGCTATAAGTAGCTTACTGTTTTGTTGATTTAAAAAAATTTTCAATTTAGCTATTAAGATTAAAAAAAATTTTTTTTGCTTTTATATTTATTAATTCCTTCAGTTACTTTGTAATTTTCAACTTTTTAAGTTGGAGGCTTCATTCATTCTCTTACTGTCTTGCTTTCATTTCTAAAGATGTAAAGTAATCAATGGGTTAAATTTTCCTCTAAAGCACTGCTTTAGTTTTATTAGTATGGTTTCTAAAAATTCTTCAGTTTTTACTTCTATTTTCCCTTTAAGAGGAATATCTAAGAAGATAATGTTTAAATTTCAGTGTAGAAAACCCTGTTTTCTGATTTTGTTACTAATTTCTAGGGAATATTGTTTGTATTTTAATTATTACTTGGTATTGGTTGAAAATTTCTTTGCTGCTTAATATATGGGTGCTGTTTATGAATGTTTCCATGGGATACTGAAAAAAGAAAGGTGTGTTCTCTCTTACCAAGTACAGAATTGCCTCTTTCTCCTTATGCGCTGCTTCTTTAATTTTGTTGTTTATGTGTCTGACAGCCTTGTGTGCTTATTTCTTGCCCGCGTGTTCTGTCTCGGGTTGGAAGGGACATGCACGTCTCCTGCCTTCACATGCTGAGATGGGTTTGTGTAGCATCCCCAGAATTTCTGCTGAATGAAGTGTGTCGGGTTATTTGGTACGAGCAGATCGAATGACTATATCTGCTCTAAGAATTTTAGTTTTAGCGTTACATTCCTGATGTCTCATTTATTTCATTTGGCCTGATATTTTATTGTCTAATATCAAGATACTGAACCCTTTTTTTTTTTTTTTGCATTTTTCCAGTATATATTTATTTCATGTATTTTTAACTCTGCTGAATTTCTCTGTTTTAGGTCTTTCTCTTCTATCTGCAGAGTTGGGGTTTGTTTTAAGCCAGTGCGAATGTTGTCCTTTTAGTAGGTGATTGGAGGCTTTTTGTATCGGTAGATATGATTGGTGTGTTTGGACCAGGGCTGTGGTCATTTTGTGTATTTTAGGGAGTTGCAGATAAAATACATGCACGTTCGCACACACCGCACGGACGCCTGCATCTTCCCAGGCGTGGTTTCTGCTCTTGCCTCTCTGGGTTTTTGTTTCACTTCGGTCGAGTTTTTGGTGGTGTTGAGCGGATAGTCGGGGAAGTTGGAGTCTTGTTCATGGCCGCCTCGTGCTCGTGTCTGTATCTAAGATCCTCAGGCTGCTCCTTTTTGGGTAAGGGCTGTTGCTTCTCTAGGAACAGTGACAGTGGCAGAGCCTGTGGCCCCTCGCTCCTGTCCCAGAGCCAAGCTGTTTCCTCTCCCCACTCCCGGGCACCCTGCGGGCAAGTGCGGGGGGCCCACTCTGCCCTGGCCTGCCCCACCCCCCCATTTGCTGGGTTGTCCTCAAAGCACACGGTAAGCATCCCCACCCCCACCCCCCACACACTGTACCGCTGTCAGCCTTCTCGCTCGTCACCTCCATCCAGGGCACATCCGCCCCTCTGGGTGCTGGGAGCCTGTTGCCGGCGCGGTCCCGCTGCTCCTCCTTCCGCTGCCCTGCACTGCCGTGGCACAACCCTCCCTCCGGGTCTCTGCTGAGCCCTCCAGGCGCTCAGGTCTGCCGTCTGGTTGCAGGTGTTTTATAGAGTGCAGCTTTACGCTCCCACCCCAGTCATCTCCACGTTGGTGTCCGTCTGTGTGTCCTCTCTGCCTTTAAGTTCTGCCTCTGTGTGACACAGTTTCACAGTTTCTGTGACCAAAACACAGGTTTAGTCGCTTGCTGCTGGCAGAGTCCGATTAACAAGAGCAGGTCGGGTATAAAAAAAGTGACTTTATTCCAAAGCTAGCTTAGGGGAAGAGGTAAAGTGAGGGTACCACTTCGCTTTTGGAGCAGAAAGTGGGCACTTTTAAAGGCGGGGGGATGTGTGGCACACAGGGGAGGAGGCTGGCAGGTGGGGGTCCGCATAACTCGTTTCGCTGCCTTATCTACCGGGTGGTCGAGTTGGCATCTTCACGGGCAGAACTGTGTTGGGGTGTTGTGGGTATTGTGGGGGTTGTGTTGTGGGTGTTGTGGGGGTGGTAGGGGTTGCGGGTGTTGTGGGTGTTGTAGGGGTTGTGGGTGTTGTGTTGTGGGGGTTGTGAGTGTTGTGTTGTAGGGGTTGTGAGTGTTGTGGGTGTTGTGAGTGTTGTGGGTGTTGTGAGTGTTGTGGGGAGTTGGGGTGTAGGGGGTTGAGGTTGTAGGGGGTGTGGGTGGTGTGGGGGTTGTGTTGTGGGGGTTGTAGGGGCTGTGGGTGTTATGGGTGTTGTGGGGGTTGTGGGTGTTGGTGTTGTGGCTGTTGGGGTTGTGGGGGTTGTGGGGTTGTGGGTGTTGGGGTTGTGGGGGTTGTGGGTGTTGTGGGTGTTGGGGTTGTGGGTGTTTTGGGAGTTGTGGGTGTTGGGGTTGTGGGTGTTGGGTTGTGGAGGTTGTGGGGGTTGCGGGGGTTGTGGGTGTTGTAGGTGGCCAAAACTTTCCAGGTGGAGAGAGTTAGTTCATAACAGCACTTTGGGTGTGGATCAATTGTTGTCTCTAGAGGTAGCCACCTGGTGGCTGAGGGTTCCCCTGGAGCTCCTGAGCACATGGTTAGGTGAGCTTGCCCCATCGGCAGTGTCCAGTGAATGGAAGGGAAAAGGGTATAATTGCATTTCTAAAGGGCTATGTAGGAAGTGGGGAACAGGGGGAAATGGAGACAAGAGAAGAGAAGAGATAAAAATAATTTAGAAACAGAAAAATGGGGGACACTTGGTTACATTTTAGCTTTGTGTGTCTCTGTAAATCTAGCAATCTGGCAGACTGCTGGCTTTTTTTTTTTTTTTTTTTTTTGAGACTGACTCTTGCTCTGCCACCCAGGCTGAAGTGCAGTGGTACGATCTTGGCTCACTGCAACCTCCGTCTCCCGGGTTCCAGTGATTCTCCTCCTGAGTAGCTGGAATTACAGGCGTGCGCCACCACGCCCAGCTAATTTTTCTATTTTTAGTAGAGATGGGGTTTCACCATGTTAGCCAGGCTGGTCTTGAACTCCTGGCCTCAAGCCATCTGCATGCCTCAGCCTCCCAAAGTGCTGGGATTACAGATGTGAGCTACCCCTGCCGGCTGACAGCTAAATTTTTAAATGCTGTTTATACTTGTGATTATTTATGTATTTAACTTTTTTTTTCTTTTTTTGTCTTAACTTTCTACTTTACCATCACCATCATTATTACTTAACATTCTTTTCCTTCACTTTCCTGCTTGCTCTGAGACTGGGTGAAGTTTGTTTTTATTTCCTGTTTCTCCTACTGCAGAAGTCACACGTCTGTCCATCATTTATATTCTTGGAGTGTCGTCCTTAAATGTTAGGATGCATGCTTGACGTCGCAAAAGTTTACTGGTGTCTCTATTTTCTTTTTTTTAAAACTTCACTAGTGTGTGGGGTACAGGTGGATTTTGGTTATGCGGACAGGTTCTTTAGTGGCGAATTCTGAGATTTTAGTGCACCTGTCACCCGAGCAGTGTACACTGGACCCAATATAGAGTCTCTATCCCTCACCCCCTTCCCAATTTCCCTGTCCATTATATCACTGTATGTTTTTGCGTTCTCATAGCTTAGCTCCCACTTATAAGTGAGAACAGTTTTTGGTTTTCCGTTCCTGAGTTTTTTCACTTAGAATAATGGCCTCCAGCTCCATCCAAGTTGCTGTGAGACATTATTTTGTCCCTTTTGATGGCTGAGTAGTATTCCGTGGTGTATATGGACCACGTATTCTTTATTCACTCTTCGGTCCATGGATGCTTTAGGTTGGTTCTGTATTCTTGCAATTGCAAATCATCTTGCTGCAAACATGCATGTGTCTTTTTCCGCTCATGGCTTCTTTTCCTCTGGTAGATACCCAGGAGTGGGATTGCTGGATCGAATGGTGGATCTACTTTTAGTTCTTTAAGGAATCTCCATGCTGTTTCCACAGTGGTTGTACTAGTTTACATTCCCACCAGCAGTGTAGAGGTGTTCCCTGTTCACCACATCCATGCCAGCAAAAAATATGGAATGCTTCACGAATTTGCATGTCGTCCTTCTGCAGGAGCCACGCTAATCTTCTCTGCCTCGTTCCGGTTTTAGTACACGTACTGCTGACGCAAGCATGGGTGTCTCTGTTTTCTTCCCAAATAGTGTAAAGATCTTGGAGCCGGGACTTTGGTTCCATGGTGTTTTCACACCGGCTTTCCTGGTGTGTGGGTGCCATGCGGGCGTCTGCATCTCCATGCTTGGAGTCCGCGGGGGGTCTCCAGACAGGATCCTGGTTGTCACCTGAAGCTTGGAGAAGGGACAGGAGTGCACTGCAGGCGGGGGTGTGACCACGTCCGCACCCCTCCCAGAGTGCGAGGCTGTGTCTTTTTAGTTCATTTCTTCCCCCACTGCATGCTGGGACACTCATCATGTCTTCAGCCCTGTGTGTGTGTGTGAGTGTGAGAGATTGTGTGTGTGTAAGGGTGTGTGTAAAGCGTGAATATGTCAGTGTGAGAGTGTGTGTGTCTGCGTGTGAGTGTTGAATGTGCGTGTGAGTGTGACTCAGGGCTGAGAGGAGACAGCGCAGCTGGGCAGGTGATGCTTGGTGAGTGTGATAGTGTGATGTAATCAGAAACATACTTTGGTCTCTGGCCCTGGCTCTGGGCACACAGCTCCTACAACCTTTAGTGCTGAGTGTCTTTTTGTTTGCTAATGAGGTGACTGTGGCTGGGGCTCCAGGACAGCCTCCTGGGGGACTGGTTGTCAGGGCAACCGACCGCGTGATTAGAGGTTGGGACTCCACCCGTGGACCTCTGGGGAGGGGAGGGAGCCCGCAGAGGTGGAGTGGATCACCAGTGGCCGGTGTTCTGCTCGATCGTGCCTGTGTAATGAGGCCTCCACAGACTCCCTCAGGGACAGCGTTTGGGGGCTTGCAGGCTGCTGAGCACGGGGAGGTTCCCGGAGGGTAGAGCCCTGGCGAGGGCACAGCAGCTCCGAGCTCCCTGCCCCATACCTCACCCTGTGCATCTCTTCATCTGTATCTTTTGTAACATCCTTTATAAAAACCAGTAAATGAGGCCAGGCGCGGTGGCTCACGCCTGTAATCCCAGCACTTTGGGAGGCTGAGGCGGGCAGATCACGAGGTCAGGAGATCAAGACCACGGTGAAACCCCATATCTACTAAAAATACAAAAACTTAGCCGGGCGTGGTGGCAGGCACCTGTAGTTCCAGCTACTCAGGAGGCTGAGGCAGGAGAATGGCGTGAACCCTGGAGGCGGAGCTTGCAGTGAGCCGAGATTGAGATGGGGCCACTGCATTCCAGCCTGGGTGACAGAGCAAGACTCCGCCTCAAAAAAAAACAAAACAAAACAGTAAATGTGTCTCCCTGAGTTCTGTGAGCTGCTCTGGCAAATTAATTGAACCTGAGGGGGAGTCATTGGAAACCCACCCTGTAGCTGGTCGGTCAGAAGCACTGGACGCTCCTGTGCCCTGGACACCCCAGGCCTCGCCCTGTGCTCCTCTCCGCCCAGCTGTCCATCCGGATCCTTCGTAACACCCTTTATAATAAACCAGTAGACGGTGTTTCCCAGAGTTCTGTGAGCCGTCCTAGCAAATGACCAAACTCAAGGAGGGCACCGTGGTAACCCCAGCTTAGCCTGGTGGTCAGGAGCACAGGTCACAAGCTAGGATCAGCATCCTGACCCGGTGGTCAGGAGCACAGGTCACAAGTGGGGCAGTCTCCAGGGCGAGCCCTGGCGCCATGGGATTTTCTGATGCCGAAATCCCCACCCGTTTTGGTGAGCAGAGCATTCTGTGTTGAGTGTTGAATGTGGGGACAGAAGGAAAGAAGAGTTTGTTTCCTGCGGGTGAGACTCTGGGCTGCACCAGGTGATGAGCAGCCCTGGAGCGCTTGTTAGTTTTGTGTTGCCTTTGAAGTCACTTCGCTGGGTCCGCAATCAAAAGCCGGGGTTGGTGGTGGTTCTTTTGTTAATCAGTAATTAGCTCCACACTGTTGATTCTCTGAGCTCTTTTTTTTTTTCCCCCAGGGATAAAGCGTTAATTACTTTTTAAACACGATGCTAACCTCCTGACAGCCTCCCACCCCAAGCTGGGTGTCTGGGGACGGCGGGCCTGTCTCCCCCACCAAGGTGTGGGGTGCGTGTGGAGAGGATATTTCACAGCTCCCCGGGGGTCACCGTCAGTGTGAGTGTTGGGACATTCTTTTCCTGATTTCTCTGTCTCTCGATGCCATTTTTGTGAAGGTTTAGCAAATACTCGATAGATTGTTGTGAGAATGTGGGCTTCCTTATTTGGGGGAGATTTTTTATAATGGAAAAGGTTTCCTTTTTTGGAAGTCACCTGGGGACGGGGATGAGTCACCCGGGGGCCTTGGTGCATGTGGAGGCCCAGGCTTGTGGGGGAGTCGCACAGAGCACGTGTGTGATGCATTTATCAGGGCCTTTCTCAGCCTGGGGACGAGGAGTGTATGTGACAGAGGAGGCTCCTGTTCTTGTGGGGGTGGCGAGGCGAGGATGGTGAACACATCAGCAAACAGGAAGCGTGGGGGGAAGCGTGCGTGCGAAGGAGTGCAGCCCCCAGGACGCTGGGCCGAGCCAGGCAGGGACCTGCTTCATTCCTCGAAGGAGGCTGCCGGCTTGTGACCCTCCTTAATCCCACCCTCAAGGCAGGCAGCTCGTGGAGGAGAGTGTCCCTGGGACCCTTCTTAACCCCACCCTCAAGGCAGGCAGCGTGTGGAGGAGAGTGTCCCTGTGTCCCTGGAAGAGAGGCCTGCATGGCAGGGGGCACAGAGACGCTGGGCCTGGGTACCCCCCCGGCACAGGCTGTGACCTGTGACCAAAGGCTGAAGGCTGGGCTGGAGCCACCTGCTCTGTGGGAAACAACAGTGTGCTCTGGGCTTCCACGGGGTCTCCCAGCTCAGGGGCTGTGGCTCAGGAGCCACGTGCCAGGAAGGCACTCCGTCAGCATAGGGGCTGCCATGAGGATTGGCTGCATTTTTTCGCTGTGTGATGTGACTGGCTGCCCAGTGGTGGTGGCAGAGCCGGCCTGGGGTCTGGGCATGGGGCGCCTGTCCCCAGCAGGGCGGGCTCTGGAGTGCGAGCGTCTGTTCTGTGTCAGGAGTCCCTGTTTCTTTCTCCCCACGCTCACACAGGGTTTTTAGACTTTGTGAAGGGTGTGCTTCCCAAAGAAAACCAGCTGCAGGTGTCTGCGCTGGCACAAGGAGAAGAAACCCAGAGAGCACTGGGTTCTTTCCTAGAGGGGGATGGAATCCAGGCCGGGCGTGCCATGAGGCTCGCAGCCTCGGGGACCTGTGCCCACCAGCACACCACCAGTGCCCAGGGCTCCTTGTGCTGCAGGAAGGGACACTGGCATGAAGTAGGGGGTGGGGGGAGTCGCTGTCTGGGGGACACTCCATGTACCTCCAGATTCATGCACTCGGGGACCGGGCAACGCCTGGGGAAGCAGCCTGCGCTGATGTCAGGATCTATAGTTTAATACTCGTTAGTTTGTCCCCTGTGAAAAGGAAAAAAGATTTTCTCCCTACTGCACTCTCATACTCAACACAGAACACTTCTGCCGTGAGATGCGTGGATGTTTCCCCACAAAAAGTGCTCCAGGGCACCCACCCAGGCGCCCTCCAATTCCATTGAGTTCTGACGCGTCAGATCCCCCAGGGCCAGGGCCCAGTCCCACAAGACTGCCCCACTGTCAGATGCCAATCCCAGGTTGTGACCCATGACCCAACTGGCTGGAAGCTGGGGTTCCCATGATGCCCTCGAGTTTGAACATTTGCCAGGACAGCTCACAGAACTCAGGGAAACACCAGCTGTGTCTGCTGGTTTCTGGTAGAGGGTGTTACGAAGGATCCGATGGACAGCCAGGAGGAAAGGGGTACAGAGTGAGGCCTGGGGGATCCTGGGTACCAGGGCTTCTGTCCCTGGGGAGCTGGGGTGCACGGGCCTCCCAGCATGTGGGTGAGTTCACCACCCTGAAGTCTATTGTACAAGAGTTTTGAGGGAGCCTGGTCTCCAGCCCCTGTCCTTCCTGGAGGACGGCAGGGGGCTGGGGAGTGCTGTCGAGGGCCCCGTAAGTCTCCTGTCACTCAGGTGGGATTGAAAGGGCTTGTTAGGAGTAACAGTAGATGCTCCCATCCCGTAGGAAATGTAAGGTTTTTTTTTGTTTTTTTTTTGAGACGGAGTCTCGCTCTGTTGCCCAGGCTGGAGTGCAGTGGCGTGATCTCAGCTCACTGCAATCTCTACCTCCTGGGTTCACGCCATTCTGTCTCAGCCTCCCGAGTAGCTGGGACTACAGGCGCCCGCCAGCACGCCTGGCTAATTTTTTTGTATTTTTTTTTTTTTTTTTAGCAGAGACGGGGTTTCACCGTGTTAGCCAGGATGATCTCAATCTCCTGACCTCGTGATCCGCCTGCCTCGGCCTCCCAAAGTGCTGGGATTACAGGCGTGAGCCATCGCGCCGAGCCAGGAAAATGTAAGGTTTTAAGAACTTTGTACAAGAACCAAATAGAATAAGAGATGCTCCTGTCACCCTTCCCACTCAGGAAATTACAAGGAATTTATGAGCTTTGTGTCAGGAACCAGGGACTAAGACCAACAAATACCTGCTGCTTATCACACAACTCCCCAGGTCCGCACCCGTGAGGAGCAGGCTCTGCCTTTGCAAGCACTTTCACGAACAGCAGATCCGTCTTCCTCCTGTTAGCAATCAGGCGGTCAGGGTGGCGGCCACTTCCCTGCCATGCCGCAGAGACCCTGGCCTCCTCCGACATCATGCTCCGGCCCCGGCTTCTGTCCTAGCTGTGGCTCGCTGGTCTCAAGATGGCTGCCTTGCCCCGGCTGTTTCATCTGCATTCCAGGCAGAAAAGTCGAGAAGGGCACGCCTGGGCTTTTCTTTTGAAGACTCCCCCTGAGCCCCACCCCGCCGCAAGGGGCCTGGGCTGTCACCCTGTGGGCTGAGTCCAGGGCTGCCGTGTTGGAGAGGCGTGTGGGAATGTGCGTTTTGGGATGGCAGCCCGAGCCTCCTACAACTTGGCAGAGTTGTCAGGATTTCAAGCCCTGTGTGTCTTTGACCTTTTACCTGAGCTGTGTGAGAAGAGGCATTTTCTTGTTTCTTTGCGAGTCCTTCCTCACTGCACTTCAGCCAGGGCGCCGACACATGGTCGTTCGACTTCTGGCTTGGCCTCTTTTGTGAGTGTGGGGCCTGGTCATATCCTCTTGGTCAGTGTCTCTGTGATGATGAGAACGGGAAGACGGCCACGGCGCCCACCCTGGCAGGACTCTCTCCCCTCGCTGGCGCTGGCTCAGCTGCCGTGAGCAGCCGTAGGCACTGTCCCGGGCCCTCCTGTGGTTGCTCCCAGCCACGCTGCTGGCTGCTTCTGCCGTCCTGGCTTGCAGAGACTCTGGGTCATGGGGGGAAGGGGGCAGAGTCCTCCTCCCTGCTCGGGCAAGACAGGATCCAGCAAGATTTCTTCCTCCCCACCCTCCTGCCCCTCCCAGTCTGGGCAGGCAGATAAAAGCCAGGGCCCCAGGCTTCTGCCACCTCCTGCTGCTCACACACTCCAGCCAGGGACCTGCCCCCTGGGTCCAACAAGGTAAGGACAGCGGGGCTGCCCCTGAGCAGAACTCTCTGTCTTCCCCGGCTGACTTTGAGGCACCTGAGTCATTGTGGGTAGACAACAGGGGGAGGGAGAACGGGAGCTTGGGGTCCTGGTGTCAGACCCCGTGCCGTCTCCAAGTCTGTGCCCTCTGGGCTGGACTCTTCCTCAGCCCCAGCCCCAGCGCCTCCAGCTCCGCTCTGTCCCCTCAGGGGGCGTTGACCCCTTGTAGCCCCGTGGCTTGTTGCCCCTGCACCCCGTAACCCTGTGTTGACTTGGGCACCTGTGACATTCGTGCATCTGGCCTGCGCCTGTCTCCAGCGCCCACATTCCCACACAGAGCTCTGTCAGGGCGTGCCACAGCAGGACTCCCAAGTCCACTCCGCCTTCTCCGTCAGGGCAGGCCAAGCCTCGTCTGCTGCAAATGTCCTGGGAGTAACAAACCCAGAGCTGGCCTCTCTGGTGTGGTGGCCGCCGGCGCCATGTAGCTGGCTGCCCAGGAGAAGCGGCGAGGCCCACGTGTGAGGCCCTGAGAGCTGGAAATAGGTACTGGATTTCAGTGTCCGATGGAGAAGGCTGTGATATTTTGGATATGTTGGATTAGGTAAAACACATCGTTAAAGTTAATTCCACTTTTCTCTGTGTTTTTACTGTGGCCACTGGAGCATGCAGTGGTACGGTGGCTGCGGCTTGCCTTCTCCCGCTGGGTCAGCACCAGGGTACAGGTCATCTGTAGACTTTTGCCTGAGACACAGACGCCTGCTTGGGACATGGACTCCAGCCCCTCAGCCCTGTCCTCCAGCAGCGGTGAAATCTGGAGTGTTCTTGAGTAACGTGCTGGCGCCAAGGGGCTGCTGAGCCTTCGCTCTGCCGTCCTTGGCTGAACGAGCTGTTTCTCTGGGGACCACGTCAGGTAACACATAGGACAGCGGGGCGGTCCAGCAGGGAGGGCGTGCGCATCTGTGTGGCAGGACTGGGGGTGATTTTATCCGGGATCCCCTGGGGTGGCCCAGCGTTGGCTCGGGTGTTTCATTCTCACAGAGAACAGGCAGCTTCAGGGGCCATGCGTGCACGAGAGGAGCCCCCAGCCCCCACGGCGCGATCCTGGGTTTCCATGCTGCGGCATTTAAGAAAAGAGCTCTGTGTCATGCTGCTGGGGTCACTTCCGTGAGCTACGCTGGCCTTTTTTTTTTTTTTTTAATAAAAAGGAGGGCTGGGCATAGTGGCTGATGCCTGTAATCCCAGCACTTTGGGAGGCCGAGGTGGGTGGATCACTTGAGGTCAGGAGTTCAAGACCAGCCTGGCCAACCTGGCAAAACCCCGTCTCTACTAAAAATACAAAAAGTTAGCTGGGCGTGGTGGAGCATACCTGTGATCCCAGCTACTTGGGAGGCTGAGGCAGGAGAATTGCTTGAACCCGGAGAATTGCTTGAACCCAGGAGGTGGAGGTTGCGGTGAGCCAAGATTGCACCATCTCACTCCAGTCTAGGCGACAGAGGAAGACTCTGTCTCAAAAAAAAAAAAAAAAAAAAAAAAAGAGACAGGGTTTTGCCATGTTGCCTAGGCTAGTCTCAAACTCCTGATCTGCCTGCCTCAGCCTCCCAAAGTGCTGGGATTACAGGCGTGAGCCACCAGCCAATACCAGATTTGAACAGTGGTCAGTCCTGGGGATGGAGACGGGGTGAGGGCTGAGCGTTCCCTTCTGACCAAGTACCTCGTCTTGGTTTAAAATTTTTACAGCAAGGTGTATTACTCTCTTTTATAAAATATCATCAATTTACAAAATCTTGTATTTTTAATTTTTGTGGGTACATAGTAGGTATATATATTTATAAATTTACAAAATCTTTAAAAAAGAACCCCACAGAGTTAAAAGTTGGAGTGTTTTTTGCTTGAAATGTTCTATTGCAGCTGAAGGACTGGGTGGGTCTGTCTCCCCCAGGCTGTGAGGCTGTCAGGGCTGGTGCTCCAGGTTGATTGGAGGGCTGAGTTTTTGTTTCTTCCCAATCCATTGAGACCTGATTTTAGAAGTTAGCAAAAGGAAGCTCTGTGTCAAGTGCCCGGCGCCTCTCTGCTCTTCCCGTCTTAAATCGCAGCAGGCTTCTTTCCAGCTAGAGGCTGAAGTGTTCTCAGCTGATGGGAAACCTCCTTTCCAGTGAAGATGTGAGATAAGCACTTTGGTTGGGTTTTGATCCTTGGCTCCTATCTATGGGAGCAGTGACTTTGTGGTGAGATGGCTTGGGTTTTGAGTCCTGATTCTGCTACTGATTTGCTGTGTGGCTTTGGGCAAGCTGCTGAACCTCTCTGTGCCTCAGTCTCCTCATCTGTAAGGTGTAAGGGCTTCCGTGAGGAGCGAATGTGTGGGGCCACAGAGCTGCCAGGTTGGGTCTGGCCTGCAGAGGGGACTGGTGAGGGCGACCGACGTGCCTGGGGACAGGTACCCCAGCCTATAGGAGGCCACACAATTCAAGTTAGAACGCCTTGCCCCAAATTCTGGAACTCTTTCTGTTGGTGTTGGAGGAGAACACACCCTCCCTCTCCAAGGAGCTGGGCCTGTTGCATCCTGGCAGGGCTGACGTGGCACCTGCTGCCCCATGCCCCGGGAAGCTGAACCAGCCGGACGCAGCTCCCGGACGCAGCAGAAACGGAATAACCACTCGGCCCACCGGAAGCTGTGATCCTTGCTGGACATGGAAGTCTCCGCTGCACAATAAGAAGCGACGGTTTCAGGCAGGCCAAGGGCATGATGGTTTCAACTCCAGCCACAGGGGCCCTCTTCTCCGGGGCCTGCAGGTGTACCCCTGCCCTGAGTTCGACACGGTCACTGTTTTGAAAATGCCTGCTGAAAAACGCTGACACAGCGTTAAGGAATATACACACAGGCAAGGTGGCAAGCCCCGTCATTCCGGGGGGCAGCCGAGTTCTGTTTCCCCACCCCCTCACCCCGAGGGAGGGAGTGAAATAGGGTAAGGTTCACCAAGACATTCTGCAGACCAGCGTGGGCAGCAGCACCCTGGAGGGGTCAGTGCCTCCCACCTGGGGACAGAGGCCTCTGCTTCTCCCGACCCGTAGGCTGCAGTGATCCATGCAGTTCACTGCTCTGTCTGAAGGTTTGACTTAGGTTTTAAGTGTTTTTACTCAGAGCAAGCTGATACATGCGCATTTTAGTAATCGTGATAATTGTTCCAACAGATTTCACGTCTGAAACTACATCTTGTTTAGAAATCACTTTCCATGTAGGAGTTTTCCTTCTGGGATGCATTTCAAGCTGGGGCACTCGCTACTGGAAATGTCATCGGATTTACTGAGGAGGGTGTGTTTGCGTGTGTTTGGCTACCTACGGATACTACAGATAAGGCGCTGTCTAATTTTGTTTCACAATGAGCTGAAATTTATCCCCACGCCAATCCTCTTTTTGCCCTACGGAGTTTGTGCCTTGGCCCCACCCTAGGTGGCTCCGGCAGGTTCCTCAGCTGTGTGTACCCACCACCCCCACCTTGTCTGCATGTGACTGTGACTGACTTTAGGAGGCCACACAATTCAGAAAGCAGAGTGTGCAACCCTGGCCAGACATACCATATTTTGAAAACTCTGTGCATTCTCGTTATTTCAGTGTGAGGTGCCTGAGTGGCAGGGCCCCGATAGCCAGTCCCCTGTAACCTTCAGAAGGAGGCCACTGCTCCCGTAGTGGGTGCCTCATGCGGGTGGGGAGCTCTGTGTGCCCACCTTTCATGGAAGCAGGGCATGTACAGCCGTGCGGCGGCAGCAGCAGCGTAAGATGGTTCTGACAGGCTCCAGAGCACAGGAGACGGGCCTGGCTCTGGGCCACATGCGGGCTTGTGTGCTTTGTTTGGTTTGCATAGTAACCCGCGCCCTGTCCCCATGTGGATTGGAAGGACACTCTGTCAGCCGCTCCCTGCCATCACCACACACTCCTGGAGCCTCTGCCACCACGGCCCGTGCTGACCCCAGAGCGAGTCAAAGCCAGGAGCCTTCCCACGGTGGGACTTCTATTTTTATGTGTGTCCTTATTTGTTTATTGAAAGATGTGAAGGGCAAGTGGGATTGGCACACAGAACAAGACGGTGCCGCCTGCTGGCCACAGCAAAGCCACCTCCCCCGGTCGCCGCTGTCCTGGGCAAGGCCTGGTCCCTGCAGAACCGGACGCGGCCTGCCAGAGCCAGTGTGCGTGGCAGGACGGGGGATACCTGCAGAGGCTTGGCCTGTGGACGCTGCTCCTTACTGGGATGGAGGGAGAAGGCGCGGCCCGCATTCCTCAGGCTGGAGGGTGGGCAGGATGGGCAGCAGGGGCTGTGGGGCCCGTGAGTGCTGGGCCTCGACCCTCTCTGTTGAGGTCCTGCCTGTGTCACTGGCCTGGGGACAGCTCCCGCCTGGCTGAGTGCCGAGCTAAATCCAGATAGACAGGTTGGTGAGATGGCGCTCCCAGCGAGCTCACAGTGTCTCATTAACCTCATAAATGCAGCGGACACTGTCTGGGCTGCAGGTGACAGATGCGTTCTCTGGAGCACCGACAGCCCAGGCGTGCCGGAGAGAGAGGACTTGAGTGACTGTCCTCCTGGAACCCAGGGTGCCTTGTCCCGGCACTTCTGTGTGCATCATCCAGCCCCGTTTTCACGTTCAGGAAGTCACGAATCCACAGTGTCTTTGAAGAAAGGGGAATAGAGTTATCAACCGTCACTCTACGGAGAGTCTAAGGCAGAGAGAAGTTGGGTTCCCCTTCCACGGTTCCCTGCCCCCGGGGACACAGTTATGGGAGGTCTCAGGGCAGAGACGCCGCACGGTGGGGTAGGGGGCTCTGGTGCCAATACCAGTGCAGCCCGGTTCCCTGTCCTGGGCCTGCTAGTGACTTTGTGGTCCTGGGCAGGATTATTTTCAGAGGCAGTGGAGCTAGCGGGGCAGAGCTATGCTGAGCGCTGAGGGATCATTTGTGTAAAGCACCTGCCACTGAGTGTGACCTCAGGGTTGCCCGTGCGACCTCAGCGTGGCCCATGGGACCTCGCTGTGGTGTGTCTCAGCAACATCATCTTTCTTACTGTCCCTGTTCTCTGGGCCTCTCTCAGACCTTGGGGGCAGCAAGCTCTGCCCCGTGAACTCAGAGGCTGCAGCTCCTGATTGTGGGTGTCCACAGTGGGCAGGCCTGGGGGGGTGAGGGTGGGTGGGTGTTTCTGTCGGGATGAGGGGAAGGCGGGGATGAGGTGGGGGTGCACACCTGGGCTGAGGGGAGCAGAGGGAAGCAGGGCTTGCTGGCACATTCCCAGGGGGCTGCTGTAGGGGCCAGTGTCCCCTCCTGGGGTGGCAGGAGGTGGCTCCTCACGGTGGCCGGGGTGGCCCACAGCAGGCCAGCGTGTGGTCCTCAAGCTGCTGGTGACAAACGCAAGGGGCCTGCTGCCCTGTCCCCTCGGGCAGGCGCCACCTCCTTCCTGCATGTTCCTGTTCCGCATTACGGATAGTTTTTATGGCCCCCCCACGTGAGATCCTGGGGCAGGGGCTGTGGGGGCTCCAGAGTAGGGGTGAACGCACGTCTGAGGCTCATCAGGGACTCAGTGTGGGGCCCTGGGGTGGGTTTGCTGTTGCCTTTTCTCGAGGGCCCCGTGACTGGACAGCCCAACTGCTCTCCAGGTCAGTTTTCTTGTCCAGACCCGGGGTCAGGGCGGACACTGGACGAGGGGGAGTGTCAGTGAGGGAAACAGAGACCTTTTAGAAATGGTGTCACACTGACACCTGCGTGCTGGTCCTCCCACGTTCCCCGCATCTGGTGCTGGGGTGAGGGAGGTTAATCACACCTGGAGTTTCGCTCGGTCACTGGCATGAGACAGGGAATGTGGAATCTTCATGGGGTTTATCTGAAGAAAGATTTTATTGACATCCTAAAAACACTCTATTTTATGTTGTGGCTCTGAGGAGGCCTCCAGGAAATTGAATCAACATACTCGGTTCTTCTCTTTTAAAATTTTTGTATAAATCATTAAGTTTTCATGTCCAGGGAAATAATCAGGAGATATTATATTCCTATGACATTTGTTTGGGCGATATGTTCAGATGAGCTTTGTTCTTCTTAACCTTGAAAAAGGGATGTGCAGGTAAAAACCGAAGAGCCACGTGGAGTAGGACGCCACATCGGCCCCGTTAGTGCGACTCCCAGGCAGAGAACTGCCGCGTGCTTCAGCTTTGATTGACACTGAGCATCCCCAGCCACCGGCAGTGTCGTCAGGATTCAGACAGTGCAGCTCCCGTTCATCAGAAACACCACCAGAAGGTCTTATGCCAAAATCCATTATTTCAAAATAAGTCAAACCATGATTCTAAACATTCTAGGTTTGCTGTAAAGAGCATGATGAAAAGCTGCAGCTGTCTCAATGTTCCATACAGGTTGAGGTTTTGTTTCCGTTCTGCTTTTTACCTGAAGAGGATCTCGTGTGTGTGTGTGTGTGTGTGTGTGTGTGTACACCTACCTACTACCTATTTGTCATCTGTCTATAATTGACAAAATATGATTGTGTATATTTATGGAGTAGCATGTGATCTATGTATACATTGTAGAAAGATTAAGCTAATTAACATAGCTGTCAGCTCACCAACATCGTTTTTGGTGGTGTGGATGTTAAAAATCTATTCTTTCCCTGATTTTGAAACATGATACGTTATTGTTAACTGGTCGCCACACAGCGCGGTCGATCACGAACATGTCCCCTCCAGTCTAACTGAAACTGCTCCCTTTGATCAGCACCTCCCTTGCCCGTCCTTGCACAAGCCCCCAGCCCCTGGTAACCACCGTGCTCCTCTCAGTTCTGGTGAGATCTCCGTTTCTGATTCCTCGTGTGAGTGAGGTCGTGCAGGACTTGTCGTTCTGTGACTGGCTGATTATCCACTCAGTGTCGGGTCTACCACGTTTGTCTGTGATGTTGCCAGTGACAGGACTTCCTTCTTCCTTATGGCTGAATAATAACACAGCGTTACGCACCGCACGCTCGCTATCCATTCGTCTGTTGGTGGGCACCTGGGCTGCCTCCATCGCGTGGCTGTTGGGGGTGATGCTGCAGTGAACATGGGCGTGCCGGTGTCTATTTGACACACTGATTTCAGTTCCTTTAGATACACACCCAGAAGTGGGATTGCTGGACCTTATGGTAGTTCCTTTTGTTTTCTTGAGACGGAGTCTTGCTCTGTCGCCCAGGCTGGAGTGCGATGGCACGGTCTCGGCTCACTGCAAGCTCCGCCTCTTGGGTTCAAGCGATTCTTTTGCTTCAGCCTCCCGAGTAGCTGGGATTACAGACGCCCGCCACCATGCCAGGCTAATTTTGTATGTTTAGTAGAGATGGGGTTTCACCATGTTGGCCAGACTGGTCTCGAACTCCTGACCTCAAGTGATCCACCCGCCTTGGCCTCCCAAAGTGCTGGGATTACAGGTGTGAGCCACCGCCCTGGGCCAGTAGTTCCATTTTTGACTTTTGGAGGCACCTCCAGATGGTTTGTATAGTGGCCACACTGATTGACGCTCTCTCTCCCCCACAGCGTGCCAGGTGCCTTTTCTCTGCGTTCTCGTCAACACCTGTTACATTGGTCTTTTTGATAATAGCCAACTGAACGGCATGAAATGACACCTCCCTGTGGCTTCGATTGGCTTCTCCCTGATGGTTAATAATGCCGAACAGCTCTTCGTTAACCTGCTGGCTGTTGGTGTGGCTCCTTCTGAGGCACAGCCGTTCGGGTCCTTTGCTGTTTGCTTTCTTGCTATTGAGTCTGAGCCCCTTTACCCCGTGGATGCTGGGCCTGCATCGGGCATGTGGTCTGCAGGGTTTTCTCTCCCTTGGGGGTCGTCTCTTTACCCTGTCGCTCCCTTTGTCATGCAGAAGCTGTTTAGTTTGCCGTAATCGCAGTGGTCTATGTTTGCTTTTGTCGTGTATCTTTTTTAAAGCTCTGCCATCTGTTTTCTCCATGGGGAAAGATTTGGGAATATCGATGATGTCATCATACTCCTGGCTGCTTCTTGGCATTTTCCATGCCCAGCATTGTTCTCAGTGCGCCCCGGGGGTCTTTGGCTCTCCATAGCCTGCTGGCATCCGTGTGTTGTTATTCTTTCTTTATGGTTGAGGAAACTGAGGTGCAGCTTGGAAGCGGTTGGCACTGGGGTTAGGCTCCAGTAGTCTCGGCATGTAGCAGCAAGTGTGGGAGGGGCAGCACATGGGAAAGGTGAGGGGAGAGTCAGGAGAGAAGGACGCCGCATACCAGATGCCCAGAGGCTCCGGCGGCCTCCGTCCAAGCACAGGCCCAAGCACCAGCTGCAAGAGCCAGAGGACGGCGCTCCCGTGCCTGCCACGAGCCTCACGTGGAGAGTGGACAGTGGCATGGAAACGCCAGACGGTTAGAACTGAGCAGCAGGACGGGGTCTGTGGGTGCACGAGAGGAGGCCCTTGGTCTGGAACAGCCTGGGGTCCCCATGTGCTGGCCCCGTGTGGACTGGCCACACCTGGTGTGCCGCTTCCTTTCTCAGTCATGACCGGCTGCCGTATGCCATACCAGGGCAGGGGCAGTGGAGCAGGTGTCTGCCCCACATTGCTCATCCTTGGTAGTTTGGGTGGTGAGGTTTTGAGACCTGGATGCTGGAGAACAGGCAGACATGGGTGCCTGGCACGCCAGCTCCCCGAGCACCAGCTCCCCGCCCGAGCACCAGAACCTGAGCACCAGCTCCCCTGCCGAGCACCAGCCCCACCGAGCACCAGCTCCCCCCCACCCTGAGCACCAGCACCCCCATCCCGAGCACCAGCCCCCTGAACACCAGCCCCCCGAGAACCAGCTCCCATATGCCAGTCCCCTGAGAACCAGCTCCCCGAGCACGCCAGCCCCCCAAGTACCGGCTCCCACACACCAGCCCTCTCACTGCAGTGTGCCTGTCCCCACCTCCCAAGGGTGGAAGGAGGGGCCTCCAGGCCTCGTCTCCCTTCACTGTGCCCATGCTCAGAGATGGTGACTTCATAAGAGGCCACAGAGGCTCCGCAAGTCCCCAGGCTGTCGGCTGCCTGGCCCTGGCCTGCGTGGCAGCGCAACCTCGTTGGTAGAGTCAGGAGGCTGGGCCTCCACTAGGATGTTATACAGGCAGCATGGCTTAGGTGTCAGAGACGGGAAAGGACCTGGAAGAAAAGAACTGTTTCCTTTAGGCCCCGTGGGGTAACCAGAAGGTAAGACTAGGAGGTGTGCGATGGTGATGGGGCGGAGGAGGGGACAGCGGGAACCTGTGGAGGGGCGGGCTCAAGCCCTGGTCGTGAGCAGGATGACATTCAGATAGCTGGGAGCACGAGGAGGCCACATGCCCATGGTGGAGGAGCCACAGCACAAAGCAAGCCACGCCATGCCACCCACGTGCTGCCATATCACATCACGCCACTCACGCCACCCACGCCACTCACACGCCACCCATGCCACCCACACCACCTCTGCCCCTCACATGTCACCCACGCCACTCACATGCCACTCACATGCCATTGACACGCCACCCACGCCACTCACATGCCACCCATGCCACCCACACCACCTCTGCCCCTCACGTCACCGACGCCACTCACATGCCATTGACACACCACCCACGCCACTCATGCTACTACCCACGCCACCCACACCACTCACATGCCACACACAGAACCAGTGTGGAGGCTGGACAGAGGGGGCTTCTCACCTGAGAGCATGAGGAAGCAGTGGGGAGCACCTGGCAATTCTGGAGAGCTCAGCCAAGTCACCAAAGTGCCGTGCCGCGCTAGCACGCTTTGCTGTGCGGGCATCAGTTGTGTCACACACTGGGCCGTGTGGTGGCCTTGAGTGGCGAGGGAGCAGGAGGCAGGCTCAGGACACACCACAAAAGCAAATGTCAGAGCTGGGACCCAAGGGCAGCGCCCTCCAGTAGCAGCACCCAGATCCCGCCTCTCTGCAGCCCCGGGGAGGCTGAGCTGGCGTCCCCAGCTGGGAGTGCCCCCAAGCGCCTGGCCCTGGCAGGCATGAAGCCGTTCAGGAGGAGGGCAGGGCCAGCATAGGCCCCACAATGTCCCCACAGTTTTTACAGTGAGAAGTGGCCTTAGAGGTCAAGTCCAGGAGCGGCCTGCAGGGCGGCCTCTGCACGCAGTACTGGGCATCGGCGCCGCCGCGGAGCTCGGAGAGACTTGAGGCCGGGCCCACAGATGCTCACTGCTCGTAGGGGCATTCTGGGGCCTCAGGGCTGGGTCCGCCTGGCATTTGGGGAGTCTGTTATTCAGACATGGAAAGGGAACGACTCTCCCAGGAAGGGATTTTTTTTTTCCTTATCACGAGAAAGGCAGTGACCCAGGCGTGGGGCAGGAAGGACAACCTGGCTTCATCATCCCAGGCGGCCACGGAGGAGCTCAGACTCAGGCCCACAGCACCTCAGCTACTCTGGAGATTAAGGAGTGGAGAAGCCTCAGCCAGGGCTCGGGGCTTGGGGCAGTGCCCTGGCTCTCCAGGTGCGCTAAGCACACAGATCATGCCAGGCTTTTTCCCTGATGGCGGCTCGAGTCGGAAGCCAGAGTGTAGAACAGTAGCGGAGCCCGCCTAGCTGTTCCTAAGCCAGGCCTAGGCCCCACTGCACGGTCACACGGAAGGCTCACACGCTGCAGCCCTGGCCCCCACACCTGCAGCTCGGGCACCCCTGGGGACAGCCGTGGTGGTCAATCTGCTCACTTCAAAGAGGAGGAGCCAAGGCCAGAGAAGTCAAGTGACCTGCCAGGACCCCAGCTCTGCAGCCCAAAGAGGCCAGGACTGAAGCAAAAGCAGGGAGAGGGGAGGACAATGCGGCCCCAGCCCCTTGTGCCTGACGTCCCGCCAGGCTGGCACCAGGCCTCCAACCCCAGCCGGGTTCCTGAGCCTCCCCTAGCAGTGGCGAGCATGGCATTGTTTACCGGGGGCTGTGGACTTTTCTGTGGGTGCACCTGCAGTGTTCGTCTGTCTGAGAGCAGACTCCTCTCCTCCGTGGGGCCAGTGCCTCTGCCCTCCTGGCACACGGCCACAGTGCCTCCCTCCAGAAGAATGGCCTGGGAATCAAAGCTGCAAGTTTTAGTTGTCTCCTCATGTACAAGGATTTCTCCGGCAGAGGAAGACACAGTGAGAGAATCAGGTGGCATGCCGGTAATGCCTGTGTTGAAAGACCTGCTCGTGAATGAGCTCTGCCCCTATAATGCTTCTGTTCTATCACAGCCGAAAAGCTCACCCGACTGCTGCCCACAGAGACTTCAGATACCTTGGCAAAAACATCCTTTCCTTTTCCCGACCGCAGCTCTTGGATGGAGACGCGGAGGCCTAGTGCTTCTGAGTGGAGCCGTGCCTGGCGCCAGCCTGGCTCTCCCGTGTCAGCTCCGCCTAGAGCAGCTCCCAGGCCTCTGTGCCTCAGCGAAAAGGGCTTCCCTGTGTATTTGCAACTGCACGGCCTGTTTCCTTGCCCTAAAATTTGTTAAAATCTTCAAGATGTGAACAAGCTTTTTTCCTCTTAAAAAACAAACAAACAAAAAAAATGACATATTTAGAGTAGGCTGTGGGTCCCTGGGATGCTGGTTCCCCCAAGTATTTTTCTCTAATAGAAATCTTTGGTTTTGTTTTTAAAAGGAATTCTCCATTCACTTACTGTTCTGAATGGTAGCCATGTTTGCTTTAAGAAAAAAGAACACCCCGCCTGCAAACCTGAGTGGGGCTGGCACTCCTGGGTGGGGGAACGTTGACCCTGTGGCTTCCTGTGGCCCTGGAGAACACTCAGGCTTGCTGTTATCACAGGGGTACCCATGAGTGACTTTTGGATTTTGGGAAATGTAAAGCATGTAGATAAGAAGTTGGTCCCTAGATATGTGTGAGTCCCAAAGGCCCACTGGGTGGGGCGCTGGTGAATTGAGCTGAAAGTAGCAGAATCTGCCTTGAGCTGACCTAGGTGGGAAGCCCCAGGGGTCAGCTCCTCTACGCTGGCCTTTACTTGGCTTGGCGGAGGCACGCAAGGCCCCTGGCTATATCCGTTCCTCCTCTGGGCCACCCTCTGGGTTGCTTTCCACTGTAGGCCTGTCTCCTCGAGGTGACATCGTGGCTGCCTCTGCACCAGCCATCACAACTTGATACAGATAAGTCTGATGTCAGGAAAAGGGAGTTTTTTTGTTTTGTTTTGTTTTTCTGGAGACGGGGTCTCCCTCTGTCACTAAGGCTTAAGTGCAGTGGTGCAATTGTGGCTCACTGAAGCCTTGAACTCCTGTGTTCAAGTGATCCTCCTGCCTCCGAAAGTGCTGGAATTACAGGCGTGAGCCACCATGCCTGGACAGGAAAAGGGAAATTTCTTTTTGCAACCTTTTGTCAGGGGCTGAAACCTTTCTGGAAGCTCCAAAAGACTCCTCTCTCTCTCTCTCATTAACTACCTCTAAGGCAGTCATTAGGACGCATCCCATGAAACCAGATGACTTCTGCATAGCCATTGCCTTCTATACCTCAGGCAGGGTCTTGTTAGAAGAAGTGCCAGGCAGAGGTTGTGTGGGCAGCCAGTCATATTTGCATATTTTGGGGTGACTTTGCAGACAGTGCTGGACTAAGGAAGTTGTCTGGGTCCTCGCTGCAGAGGGAGGAGGAAGCAGCTCACACGCTTGCTGTTGTCTGGTGGGAGGGCTGCGTTTCTCCTCTCTCCCCCACTTTCTCTCTCTCTCACACACACACACACTCACACTCACTGTTGGGTTTCTTGGGCTGCTAACAGGATTAAATGAATGTCTTGGTTCCATGGTGTGCATTTCAAACTAGAGAGCTAAGTTAGTTAACATCGCTCATTGGGATAGAAGGAACGTACTGAGGATTAAAGTCAGAATTCTTGAATCTGCAAATCATTTTTTTTTTTTTTTTTTGAGATAGAGTCTTGCTCTTGTTGCCCAGGCTGGAGTGCTCACTGTAACCTCTGCCTCCCGAGTTCAAGCGATTCTCCTGCCTCAGCCTCCTGAGTAGCTGGGATTACAGGCATGCTAATTTTTTGTATTTTTAATAGAGACAGGGTTTCACCATGTTGGCCAGGCTGGTCTCAAACTCCTGACCTCAGGTGATCCACCAGCCTCGGCCTCCCACAGTGCTGGGATTACAGGTGTGAGCCACCGTGCCCGGCCTGCAAATCTTCTATTTTGTTCAGACACTAACTCCAGCCCTATAAATAGTCATCCAATACTTCCAGTAAATGGTGCGCCTCATATTGATCTGCCTGGTTGCCTTACCGTGTTTGTTACATTGCTGTGTAACGAGTTACCCACAAACTTAGCAGCGAAAACAACAGACATCTATTATCTCACACAGCTGCGGAGGGTCAGGAATCCAGGAGTGGCTTAGCGGGCGATTCTGGGTGTCACGTGGAGTCACATGGGGTCAATGTGTTGGCCGGGGATGCAGTCACCTGAAGCCTTGTGAGGGGGAAGGAGGGGCTCCCCCAGGCCTGGGAAGGCTGTGGCTGCCCCATCACGCTCTCTCCGCCACCAGGTTCACAGGTTCACAGAAGTAAAGGCTGAGCATGTCAGGACTGAGCTGAGCGGTTCCCACCTCTCAGTCCACAGTTTCCCACAGAGCACGCAGGGGCCGCACCAGGGCTGGGACGGGGCTGCGACCAGGCTAGGGGAGCATCCTGGGCAAACCCTGCTGGGGACGGGTTCTTTGTGTCTGATGCCGTGGGAGATGCACAAGCAGTGACTTTCACTTTATCCCACTGTGGCCCCGTGACCCTGAGCGAGAATGCACTGGCCGGGCCTCCAGGGGGCGCTCCCTTAGTAACACCCCATCCCCGTCCCCGTGTGCTGTCGAGGGCCTCTAGCGGGCGCTCCCTTGATAACACCCCACCCCCATCGCTGTTGTTGTCGGGGGCCTCCCGCGCCCCAGGAGGTTTCCCAGGGCGATGCTCTGGTCCCTGGGTCCTTTGATCTCATCTCCCTAGTTTAGCCTTTGAACTCCATTTCAGATTGAGAGGTTTCAGGCTGGAGAGACATGGAGGGACGTGCCTGACTTCTGGAGGATAAGAGGCGGCCCACCTCACAGCTCTTCCAGCGTGGGAGCTCTGGACATGGGACCCGGAGCACCGCCGTGTAGCAAACCTTGCTGCAGTTTGGAGAGAGTGTCGCGGGCACCTGGCCTGTCCGGCAGCTGGGTGGCTGTTCTCTGTTGAGCCCACAGCCATGCCCCACATGCAGGACGTTTGCCTATCACTTGGAGGCCTTTCAGGGATCTTGCTAGCCCACGGCTGAGCACAGGGTAGACCTCACCAACTCACCCACAACCTGGCCCCTTGACACACTGGTGTTGTGAGGAGGAAGATGTGGGCACTCTAAGGTCCCTGGTCCTAGGGGTCTGTGCCGGGGTGGGGCTCGTTGACCTGCATCCTGGCTGGCCCTGTGACTCTGCCTGTTTACAGTGAGCAGCTCCTGGCCAAAAGCTGCTTATTGGATTAGCCGGTGCCCCGACGGCAGAGCCCGCAGCTGTGCGCAGGAGGACGGGCCCGTGTGTATGTCCTGCTTCAGCGCGCTCCTGGGGTCCCTTGAGTTGGTCTCTGTGACTAGAAGGACAGTGCTGGCCACGCAGGTGGCACCCTGGGGGTGCCCAGCACCCACTTCCTGCTGAGCAGATGCTGTGGGTGGCCACGGCCCCTGCCAAGCCTGGGCAGCTCAGGCCAGGTCCTAATCCCTCCGCTTGAGCTGGGCTCCTCACCCTTCGGCCAGGCTGACACCTGCTCCCCGCAGGTCCTTCTCGCCGGCTTCAGGCAGCACAGGACCGAGGGCTGAAGATGCTGAGCAGCTACCCGGCCTGCCTCTTCTCAGGGATCTGTGTGGCCCTGCTGGCGGTGGCTTTGGCCTATTACTTCTACTGGTGAGTGAGGCCGGGGCCTGGGGGCCTGGGCAGTCCTGGGGGCCTTTACTGTGTGCTCCCCTCCTCTTCCAGCTCTGGACCGTTCTCTGCATGTCAACAAACCCTGCCTAGCCCTTTGCAGGGGAACTCCTGGGAGGTAGGGAAGCAGGGGATGGCAGGAACTCATTCTGATCCCTCCTGGGGTCCTTGGGCAGCTCTCCCATCCTTCTGCAAAGGGGTTTTTGTTCAGAACATTCCTGAAGGAGCTGAGCGGTTTCATACCATCTGGGCGGTGTTTGTAGATGCCTGGCATGTCCTGGGACGGACAAGTGCCTGATGTATGGGCACAGACTCCCACTGCCCCCCAAGGCAGGTGCTGTAGGGTGGCTGATTTACATGGTGATCTGCACCCTGAGCAGAAAATGCGTAGTTACCATCAAAGTGGCGCTGCTCTGTCACACCCATTGCCTGATGGGCTGGTTTATGGTGATCGCAGGCGATTTCCCAGCTGCCCTTGACCAGAGTCCCTGCCAGCTCTTACTGCAGAAGCTGAGAATCAGCAGGCGTCACAGATCACGCTGGCCTAGGATTTCAGAGACTCGGTCCCAACCCCGCTGTGTCTCCGGGCTGGGATTAGATGGGGTGTTTGTGCTCCAGGCCTCCAGTGCTCGTTGGTAAAACGGGACACTGATGCCGCCTGCTGTTTCTGCAGAGGGTCAAAGGGCACAAGATGCATGCCAGCCTCTGTCCATGGGGTGTGTGATGATGGTACCAGGTGGTGCAGGGGGCAGCTGGGGGGACCCAAAAACCCCAAGTCTGGGTGCCGACTTTATTTTCTAGAGCCGGAGAACGGGGTGATTTCCTAGGAAGAGACCACAGCTCCCCTGGAGGTTCCACGCTAGATTGTGTTTGTTTTTCTTGGTGCACACTTGGCCAGGAGCTGCTTCTCTCTGATCTGGAAGCTTTCTCTTCTATAGATCCGATTAATGCACTTCCATTGCTAACAGCGGGGAGGGTCACTGCAGGTGACACAGGCAGGAGGATGCCCAGTCTTCCCCATGACTCAGTTTATGTAAAAACGATCAATACTATTTACAAAGAGGTTTACCCAGAGCCAAAAGACAGAATCCTAAGGCTGAGGCAGGAGGATCCCTTGAGCGCAGGAGGTCAAGGCCACAGTGAGCTGTGATTACGCCACTGCACTCCAGCCTGGGCAACAGAGCGAGACCCCATCTCTAAAAAACAAACAGAACCTAAGTGTGGAATTTAGGAGACAAATTAGCCTGGGATTTGGGGCCTCTGAGAGTTTGAGCAAGGGGGTCGGTCATTGGTGAGGGTTCCAAAACCCCAGGAACAACCGCTCACTCATCCTTAACCTGGGGCTACCGCGAGTGTCACGGGGGCCATGTACACAGGGCAGGCTGGCCCCGGCGAGCGGGCGACTCTGGCAGCTTCCACGGACCGTTCCTGGCGCCTGGGCGGAGAAAGGGTATCAAGTCATTTCTTGGGATTCGTGAGCTATGCAGTTTCACAAATGCTCAAAATGATGAAAGACCTATTATGTGTTGGGAAAAGAGCGCCTCTGTCTGGGAAGAGTGCAGCATTGCGCCTGAGCAGCTGCTCGTAATTGGCTTATGCCAAGCCTTTCAGCTTCAGCCTGCTGACCAGGTGGCAGGGGACTGGCTGTGCCACCTCCTCACCCACAGCGTTTCCAAGGATGTGCATTTCTCCTTTGCCCTCAGGTCTTCAGTAAGTTAGCTGTGGAATTCGAGGCCTCAAGTGGTGGCCTGCGCCGTGGCAGCGTACCCACAGGTGCCATTTAGTGGCACTTGCAGTACGACCTGGGAGCTTCCGGAACCTGTGGGCTTGTGAGGTCCCTGTTGATCCTGTTTGACCTGGAGGGCCACAGAGGCGGCTTGGTTTTTTTGTGGGGACAGAGACGTTGAGCCTCACGGTGGGTGCTGGGCCTGTAATAGGAGCGATTCTGCATTGATGGCACCACGGGTCCAGGGAGGCCTCGCCAGCTCCCTCCCAGAGCAGGAAGGAGGGCTGGCCACTCACCAGGAGCCTGGGAGTCTGGCGTCCTTCATGAGGCACTCCTGAAGCACCTCTGCCCACCCTGCATTCGCCACACGTGCCCAGGCACCAGGCGACGGACAGCAGGGAGCCCACAATGCCAGCTCTTCCTGGAGACGCCCGCCCCTGCGGTGGCCACTGGTGTTCAGTATGTGACTCTCTGAGCGTGGGGTTCTGGACCAGGAACCCTCTGTGCTCGGTCCACATGAAAAGAGCAGCTTCTCGTTCATCTTCAGAGACCTGTTCTTAATGGGCAGCAGGGGCTCCGAATGCTGAGAAAACCCCACAAGTGGCAGCTGGGTGCCTGGCCCTGCAGCCACGCCTGCCAGCGGTCACCCTAGGGTGCAGCAGTCACCCTGGGCTGCTGTGGTCAGGTGGGGTCTTGTCTTTAGCCCCCTTCGGTGGCTCACTTGGCGGGAGGAGGGTGGCAGGGCGGTGCCATTGCCTCATCTGGGCTCAGGGAGACCCAGCAGGACCTCTGTTCTGTCTCCCGTCACCTGTGTTATATACAGAGAAAAAGCCGTCCTGGCAGCCCTCAGAGCCCCTTGCCTGTTGGGGATGGAGGAAGACAGGCCTCGGAGCCTTGTTCATCTGGCATTTCCACAGCAGAGGGAGGGAGGACCGCTCCCCAGGGCCGGGTGGCCAGGGTGCGTGGTCATGCTGGGACATCATTTTCTTCTTTTCTTTTTTTTGGGTGGGGGCAGGGATGGAGTCTTGCTCTGTCGCCCAGGCTGGAGTGCAGTGGAGTGATCTCAGCTCACTGCAAGCTCTGCCTCCCGGGTTCACACCATTCTCCTGCCTCAGCCTCCCGAGTAGCTGGGACTACAGGCGCCGGCCACCACGCTGGCTAATTTTTTGTGTTTTTAATAGAGACGGGGTTTCACCGTGTTAGCCAGGATGATCTCGATCTCCTGACCTCGTGATCCACCTGCCTCGGCCTCCCAAAGTGCTGGGATTACAGGCGTGAGCCACTGTGCCCGCCCGGGACATCATTTTCTACTTGTAAACCAGAAACCTCCTTCCTCCCTCCTGCTCCCCCATAGGATTTTATCGATCGCCTACTGTATACCAGGCACTGGCTAAGCCCTGCACGCACAGTGGTGAACAGGCAGTCCTCACCCTCCTGGGGCTCGATTTCCCAGAACCCTCAAGAGAAAGCCAGTCCTCAGGGGTCAGCAAGTTTCACATTCAGCTTCGGCTTTCGGCCATTCCTGCCACCAGGCCATGCTGAGAGTCTGCTGGGGCACCTTGGTTCCCTGCGCCTGGCCTGCCAGGCCTCAGCCGCCACGGCCTGTGTCACGGAGGAAGGGGGCTGCAGCTGCACCCCCGGGAGGGGAGGTTGGAGTCGGGGCGGGGTGGGCCGCGTGCTGTTGGTGTAGGATGGGCGATGGCAGTAGTGGCAGCTTATTACCACATCAGGAGAGGCCGGAGCGTTTTCAGCAAGGTCAGAAGCCTGCGCTGTGTTTAAAATCAGGGCGAGAGGGAGACAGGGAGGGAACGTTCCACCGCCTAAACCACTTTCCCGCCGCGTCTTTCACCTGGAGTGGAGGGGCAAGTGCCTGGGCCCAGTGGTGGCAGCTTCGGGAGGGTTCCATGAGGCTGCCTCGGGAAGCAAGGGTCCCGGCGGAGCTGGGTGTTCTCCTGGGCCCCCTCAGGACAGCAGCATCCACTTCAGGTGCCGCCTTTCTAAGGAGCCACACCTCCCTCTCGGGCCAAGTATGGAAACGAGCCACAGCACCACGTGTGCTAGGGCCCCAGCATTTTACCCACGTGGCAGAATCTGTGCCCCAAATGTCACAGCCCCTCCCCACCTCGGAAATGCAGGCTGAGTGGAGGCCCCGGCCCTCGCCACTCTGGAGCGATGGCTATTTCAGGCTCCAGGAGGCCACTGAGTGGTTCCCGTGCTGGCCCTGCATTGCGGCTGGGCAGGGGCCACATGTCCCTCCCCCGTGGGCCCTGGTTGCCTGGAATCTGGAGCAGAGAGAGAGAGGGAAGGTAACAGCGTGGCCTGTACATCCCTGCCTGCGGGCACTGGCCTCGCTGTCCCCGGGTGCTGCCTGTGGACTCCAGGGCACTCTCTTTCCTGGAGAGGAGGCCGCGGGAGTCATCGCGGGGCAGATCCTGGAGGCCAGCAAGGCCGCCCCTCCTCCTAAGTGGCACTGATTGACAGGGGAGAAAGACAGAGGCTTGTTCCCCAGAAAAGCACAGAAAACCAGCCTTGTTCCTCAGACAGGAGATGCATGTGCCGGGAGGCAGGCAGGGGGACGGCTGTGCTCGGCCTCTGTGCAGTGGGATTATTAGGGACAAATTCCAGAACAAAACTTGGGTTTCATCTAAGCTTTTTGGGGATTTGGGGAAAGCAGAAGAAAAGAGGGAGCCCAGGAGGAGGTCAATACACCGTGCCAGGAAATGAGGAAAAGCTCAGATGTGCAGCGTCAGCGCTTTTCCATGAATCACCTCTTACCTCTAGAACAGCAAGTGCGGGAGGTGTCCAGGTGCGGGGGGGCCACGTGCCCTCAGGGGCTTCCCTCCCCAGCCCGCCTGGAGACATCATCACTGACTCAGCTCCGGCAGGCAAGGGTCCCTCGGGGTCTACCACTGGGATTGACGCCAGCAAGTCGGACCCTTTCTCAGAAGCCCAGATGGAGGGCAGAGCCGTAGCCACAGTTTGGAGGCATCTGCTGGGCTAGTGCACGTTTTAACAGCACCTATGACAAGGTGAGGCAGCATGGGTGGCCCTGCAGGTGGCGGTTTGCATATGTGCACATCCAGCCAGCTCCGTTTTCCAGTCTGGGGACTATGGTGACAGGAAGTAAAAAGCCTGCGATTTGGCCTACGGGGTCCCAGGGTCATCCCGGGGTCGCACCTTGGCTACCAGCCTTGAGGGTTCTGTGTGCGATTTCAGGAGAGACACACAGCCCATCGCACACCTGACAGCTGTCACCCTAAAGAAAATTCGGCTGAACTATGCACACTGGGGACTGTGGAGCATTTTCATTCACATTACACATTTCATTTCACTTCACGTTTTATTGGTTTGAGTAATGGTTTAGAAACTATCTTTTACTTCAAAATGTTTGTGCATCTGAGATTTTTTGACTTTATATCCGGACAGGGCACCGTAATGATAGACGACGGCCGAGTTGCAGGGAACCCTGGTTCTGTGGGTCAGGACAGGTCCGGCCTTTCTGAGCCCTGTCCCCGCAGAGAGCCCCCTTTCCAGGCACCCGTGTCTTGGGTCGCCGCTGGCCCTGTGAGGTGACACTCTGCAGCTCTTGCACTGTCCAGGCCAAGGGTGGCTGTTCTGAAACCTCAGTTTATTCCATCTTGAATCAATGCATTTTTTCAAGTCCGTGCCTCAGGGTGCCTGTAGAATGACAGATGTGGCATTTGAATCCGTAAATAATGAGTACACCTTTAAGGTCCAGGCACTCTTTGTTTAGAACATTGTGGAATGCCTGCATCACCTCACGCTTGCACAGGAGCGTGGCTTTGTCAGGACTCATCCCCAGGCAGCCCTGTGGGCACCTGGTGGGGGCTGGACAGGGGTCACGAGGAGAAGCCAGCAGGAGGGTGGGCCCTCCACCTTGTCCCCGCAGGGCTCCCCTCTCTGCCCAGACACACTCAGCCTCCACCAGGACTCAGGGGTTCCAGCCAAGCTCCTCTTACCAACAATGCCCCGTGACTGCCCCAGGGACGGGAGGGCTCAGTGCCATTCCCCTGCAGGCCCTGTCTCCCCCCAGCTTCCAGTTGGTTGTCCTGCAGCCTCAGGTCTCTGATGGGATGAAGCAAAGTCGAGAACTTACGGTTTGTCTGGCTTTATTCTTGTGAGAGTGGGAGTGACAAGCTCTCTACATCCCCAGCAGAAACCAGAATTCCACCTCCTACATAACTTTGTAAATTGCAAAATATAATGAAAAGTGCATAAGGCCAGGCACAGTGGCTCACGCCTATAATCCCAGCACTTTGGGAAGCCGAGGTGGGTGGGTCACCTGAGGTCAAGAGTTCGAGATCAGCCTGGCCAACATGGCAAAATCCCTTCTCTACTAAAAATACAAAAATCAGCCAGGCGTGGTAGCCTGCACCTGTAATCCCAGCTACTTGGGAGGCTGAGGCAGGAGAATCACTTGAATCCAGGAGGCAGAGTTTGCAGTGAGCTGAGGTCATGCCACTGCATTCCAGCCTAGGGGACAGAGCAAGACTCCTTCTTAAAAAAAAAAAAAAGTGCATGAGACATTGATGACCAGTTTAATGAATAAGTATGCAGCAAATATCCATCTGTTTCTATAGAGTAAAAGTAGTTATTATAATGCATAGTTCGTTGTAAGAAAATTATGTCTAGGTCAACTTAGCTGTGACTGTTTTATGTGTGCATGCATGTATGTGTGTGTGTGTACATGGGTGTGTGTGTGTTTTGGAGTGTGGTCCCCACAAATCTGCCACCCTTGGAGAATGCTCTTCTGCCCTGGCGCATGGCTGTGCCCTGGCATGGGAAGCGCCCGCTGTGTCCTGCAGGCCCGCAGACTTGTCACAGGTCCATTGTGCAGTCATCAGGCCCTGGGAGCTTTCCACATCCCTCCACCTCCCACCCAACATCACCACTCTCCGGCCAGTGAGACCGTCACAGCACCCCAGAGGAGACAAATTCTGGAGCTCAGAGAGCTGGGGTAGGTGACAGGAGGGTGGGGGGCGGGAGGTCCTTGGCCAGCAGCCTTCCCATCCTGGGCCACCAGCACCCTCATCCTCCCCTCGTCCTGCCCAGCTCCACCTCCTCCCTGCCCTCTTCCTGCCAGGGTTTGCAGTTTACACTGGCAGTGATGCAGTGGCAGACACAACTTGGGGAAATAACTCTAGGACCCTGGTCTTTAGTTCCGATTCCCGGTGAGACAGTACCTGGCGGGGAGCTTCTCGCCCTCTTCAGAAGTGGCCTGGGGGCCCTGGGGCTACTGATCCAGCCCAAAGCTGCAGTCAGGAGAGTGTGCAGCCGTGTGGGTCTCATAAGAGAGGCCGACCAGGGCTGCCTGGGCGGAGCTTCTGTTTGGCCTCTACCTGCTGGAGTGACGCCCCCGGCATCTCCAGCAAGGCCTGGAAACGTCGCAGTCTCCTCTTCACTGAGTCCAAAGTCACTTCCATCTCGGGCCCGTCCAGTGTCTGTCGGGGCCTTGATTCTGAGATGAGATTGTTTGCTGAAGTGCTCCATGGACTCTTTCAGGAGTGACGTTGTTCTTTCAGGAACTGTAAACGGAGGTGGCATGTAACCAGTGTGGACTAAGAAGCCATGCTGCTGTTTCTTTTCTTTTCTTTTCTTTTCTTTTGAGACTGAGTTTCAAAAAAAACTGCCTCCCGGGTTCAAGCGATTCTCCTGCCTCAGCCTCCTGAGTGGCTGGGATTATAGGCGCCTGCCACCACACCCGGCTAATTTTTTGTATTTTTAGTAGAGACGGGGTTTCACCATGTTGGCCAGGATGGTCTCAAGCTCCTGACCTCAAGTGATCTGCCCACCTTGGCCTCCCAAAGTGCTGGGATTACAGGCATGAGCCACCGTGCCCAGCTTATGCTGGCTGTTTCTCACAAATGTATATTGAATACGAGCCATTCGCTTAGAAAACATTGATCAAGCATCTGTATTCTATGCCCGGCCCACGTGAGTAAGAGTAATAGCTGTTGATGATGTAAGCTGTGTTTTTGGCCAAAGGTAACAGAGATAGTGATTTAAACACCGTTACCTCTTGTCTTCCCCGCCTCTTGAAGAGGGCAGCTGCTGGTGTGACCTCAGCTGCTCCCCAGACCCTAAGGGGATCTGGGACCTTCCACCTTCTACCAACAGTGTTGGTCTTCTGTCCTCACGCCTATGATTTCACACTCCCACAGTGGCTCCTGCACCTTCAGACACCGCCTCCTCACCGAGGGAGGGAAGAATGACAAAGGGGATGACCAGAGGTATTTGTTTCTTGTCTTAGGAAAGCAAAAGCCTCCCTTAAAGCCCCCGCAGACTTCTCCCTGGCTGGACCCAGGGCACATGCCCATCCCATCCCTGGATCACTTGCTCAAAGAGGGGATGGGATTACCTTTATGGCTTAGATCTGGGGCTGGGCTTCCCTCCCATATCCAAGGGTGTGCGCTGCCATAATAGCAGGAGGTTCTGTTACCAGCAAAGGGGGTAGTGGCAGGTAGGTAACTCACAGTGACTTGCATGTTGCAAAAGGCAGGGTTCTGTTATCTGGAATTGGAGGAGTGGTTTTAGGTATGTCATATAATTATGCCTTTAAATCCATTGGTTGAGAAAACAGGCAATGCTAAAAGATTCTCATGAACCTAGTCGTGGTTTTAATTTTGTATTTTATTTATTTTATCAGTATCTAAATACAATAGAAATATAAATACAATAGAAATGGAATGGATCATGTGAGATGTGTGTTGTTGACTAACGTGTAGTCAGTGCTTCGTGCACATGGGATCCAAGTCCCCAAACAGTGGCTGCAGATCCACACCCTGCTCCAGGTGCTGAGGTGCCCCAGACAGCTGCTCCTAGTCAGTGAAGCATTGACTCTTTAGTCTCAATTGTTGGTCTGCATGTCTACTGATAAGCCAGTACTGTGCTATTTTAATTATTGAGGCTTTCTAGATGTTGTAGTGTATTTTAGGGCTATTTTCTTGTTCTTTTTCATGATTTTCCTGGCTTTTCTTCCCTGTTTAGTTTTCCATATGAACTATAGAATCAGTATGTCTAGTTCTGGGGCTGGGGGGGAGCTTTTGCTATTTTAATTAGGATTCAGTTATATATTTAGGTTTATGTATCATTTACATATTACTATTTAACAAACCACCTCAAAATGTATCAATTTAAAACAACCACCATGTCGGGGGGCCCTCAATTCTGTGGGTCAGCAATTTGGGTTGGGCTCAGCAACATGGTTCTTCTGCTGGTTTCCCCTGGGGTCATTGGAGTGACTGTCGTCAGCTAGAGCTGCCTGGAGAACCTCAGGTGGAATGGCCCATTTCTGGTCCATTTCTGCTCCATGTGGGACCACCTTCTGTCAGACTAGCCCAAGCCACCACCTCTGATGGCCACAAGGGTGTAAGGGAGTGGCAAGGCTCTAAAGACTGTCTTGGAAGTCCTGTGACACCAATCCCACCACATTCTATTGATGGAGTGAGCCCTGAAGTCAACCTGGGTTCAAAAGGGTGGGGAGTAGACTCCATGTCTTGGCAGGAGGAGCTGCACGTTACTAAGGGCATGTGTTCAGGGAAGGGGTGGTTGCAGCCTGGTCACACGGGGTTTTTCCATTTGTTCAGCTCTGCTTTTGTATCTTTCAAGATGTTCTGTGGTTTCCTCATAGAGGCTTTATTTCCTCTGAAGCTTGTGTTTAGGTATTTTCTCTTTCTTATTGCAATCTGCGCTCTCCTTCAAGACACCTCCTGCTTTTGTGTGTTCCTGTGGAGGGGTGGTCTGCTGGGCCCCTCTCCTTGGCTCCTGAACACACAAGGGGATCATATATCCATATCCTCCCAAGCTGTAAGCACTTGCGCTGGGCTGCAAACTTGCATCCTACTTGCCGTAGAGGGCAGCCCTTCCCCTAAACTTCCAGTTCCCCCCTCTCCCACCTGCCTGAAAGGCACCAGCCAGGCAGTCTTGGAAGCCTCGTGTTGAAGGTGGTGGAGCCCCCAGAGCCTGGGCCCAGATGACCATGTGGGACAGAGCCACCAGTGACATGGAGCCATTAAGAGAGCAAGAGATAAACTCTGTGATTGTCTTGGTCTCTTCTGACTGATTCGGAGGCCACTGCAGTCTGCATGTTGTACATTATTCCTGTTAGCATCACTATCAACTCTAGTTCCTGTTGTAGTAGATTTGGATTCTCCTGGGTATTGAGGCTACACAATCGTCTGCACAGACTGACAGTTTCACCTCCTCCTGCCAGACTTTTAGTCTCCTGCTAATTCCAAATGCTGATAAGGTTGGGCTGGCAACAATTTCATGTTTTTCAGGCTTATGAAAAGGTAAGGTGGTCTCTGTAAGTGAATTTACCCAAGAACTGAAGTTTGCCCTTTAAACCTCAAAATAGGATTGTGTTTGTTTCATCTAAAATTTTAGTTGAATGCTTAGTAGTATCTTCGCTGCTTACCAGACTTCTCAGATAATGTGGTAACTATGAGGCCACCCTCTCTCAGCATTCCGACGAGATCAGCGTGGGCCACAGTCACCGCATTGTGCCCTCATGCGTGATGTCAGAGAGCCTGCAACCGCGCCCTCGCTGCTCAGTGGCCTCCAAGGGGCCTCAAGTCCTGGGCTCGTTTCTGCCCCAGGTAGTGCTGTCAGCGGCATGCCTGCCTTCTGCAAGCCCCTCTTCCCTGTTCCCCAGCCCGCACTTCCAATGAGCTGTGGGCCAGGAAACCAGCCCGTCACACTTGTCCACGCTGCGTTTAAAGCGGGAGGAAGGAGGACCCAATGCAGGGCCCGAAAGGTCCACTGTGAGTGAAGTCTTTTTCCTTATGGGACACCTAGGCTGGCTTCTCAGAAAGTGTGTGCAGTTTATTTCCGGGTTCTTGGCGGTGTTCTGAATAGTAAACGTTGCCACCTAAATGAAGACCCTTTGAGATATCGCTGCGTCTCTACTGTTCCTGATGGTGGACTTTCTCCTCCAGCGTCTGCTGACAGTAACAGTGGAGCTTTCCCCAGCACCCAAGAGCCCGGGGCTCACCGTGGTCCCCTCCTGTGCAGCCAGCACACAAGGCCCTCCCATGCCACCACCTCGCAGGGGCCAGGTCTGCTCGGCCCACTACACCAGAGCACTTGGGTGCGGGGTGGGTGGGACAGAGAAGAGGAAGGGGGGAAGGAGGGAGCTGACAGCCGTTTCTCAGTTCCCCATTATGGACTTGGATTTGGATCACTGAAATCCATATGGAACTAAGAAGTTATCTTTATCCCACAACTCAAAACTCCTGTCTAGAGCATCAGAAATGATGTGCTTTTGGCATCCTGAAATGTCTTTCTCCTCCGCCAACTGCTGTCTGCTGAGAGCTAGCCTTGCTCTTGGAAGGGCGGCTTGGGCAGGGCAAAGGGAGAATTCCAGGGTTTGGGAGCGTCTGCTGATCCCAGAATAGTTGCCAGTGATGACATCTTCTTCCTGGACCCCAGGACCCAAGGACAGCAGGTCCCATCCCAGCTCTGCCCAGCTCCTGCCCCTGCACAGAGCAGGACGCCAGCTGGGGTGGGCACTCTGTGGCATTTTGGGAAGATGGTGCTATATTTCAGAGGCTGTGCCATCTCCTCTGGGGGATTTCAGCGCTGGTGACAGAGGCATGAAAGGCTCATGGATAGAGGAACTGGTGTTTACCCCTCATAGAAACGAAGTTGCCGTCCTATGTGTGCAGAGAAAACCAGGGACTCCTCTGTTCAGAAGGAAGAAATGGAGGGGCCTGGTGGGCCTGGCAGCGGCGCGGAGGTGGTGGGCTCGGAACTATAGTTTCCATTCCATAAAAAGGCGTCTTCGGAAAGGTTGGGGATTTTGGCAAAGAAGGGGGGTCTCTGGGGAGACTGCCTGTGGGTGAGATCCTCTGCCTGGCCGGTTTTGGAGGAAGAGGGTCACAGGGACCAGCGACGGGGAGGAGGGTCGCATGCTGCAGCGAAGGACCTGGGGCAGGCAGGGGGTGGGCTGGATGGCGGAACACGGGGATGGGCCCGTACCTCTCCAGAACTACAGACCTGGGATAAGGCGGCCTGTGAGTGCGATTGGGCTGTGTGACGGCACCAGAGGCGGGGCTGCAGCTGCAGGCTTTTGTCGTCCTGTGGTCCTGGAGGCTGCAGGTCCAAGGTCAAGGATTCCTTCTGAGGCTTCTCACCCGGGCTCTGACTGCAGGCGGTCTCCCTTTTTCATAAGGACACCGGTCAGATGGAATCAGTGCCCACCCTGATGATATCATTTAACTTAATTACCGTGTTAAGGGCCCTGTCTCCAAATAAGGTCACATTTTGAGGACCTGGGCATTACCTTTGTGGAAGGAACTCAGTTCACCCTAACAAAAGGTGGCAGAGTTGGGTGTGGGCGTGTGGGGCTGGGCTCTGATTGGCAAGCAGTGCTCTGGCCCTGCCCAGGCAGAGGCAGCCTCGTGCCTCACCTTTGCTCCCCTGATCTAAGAAGGTGCAGACCCCGGTAGCTTGTGCAGGGGCCAGGACAAAACCCAAGAAGCAGCCATCACGCCCCAGGACCAAGATGTGCTGGCGCCAGGCTTCCGGGCAACCTAAATCTGTTGTTTAATGAAGACGCGCTGGCACCAAGCTTCTGGGCGACCTAAACCTGTTGTTTAATGAAGGGGCTCAGAAGCAACTCAGTGTCCTCGGTGTCTCGGTGGCATCTGAGCAGCCATGAAAAGGTGCCATGGGGACTGGAGAGGCCCGCTGTCACACCTCCCAGCCCCAGCCCCAGAAATCAGATGGAGCCCCAGAGGTCCCACCCCTGAGGTCCCACCCTGTGTGGCTCTTCTATCCCAGGCGTTCTCCAAGGTCCCCAGGGTGCTGGGGGCTGCCCAGGCTATCTGCTGCGGTCAGGGTGTCAGTGGTGCCACCATCACCAAGTGAGGCGAGGTTCCACATCGCCGGCCAAGTGGCTTTATGGGCCTCCAGTGGGATGTGGCAGGAAGTACCCAGCGGCTCTGCCATGCATTCTTGACCAGAAATGTTGAACCCGAGTTAATTGTGAGGAAACGGACAAATCCAGGGTGTGGGGCACGCTGCAGAGAGCTGCCTTAGCCGCTTCAACACCGTCAGGCCAGAGTAGGCGGGGAGCGTCTCGGGGAAAGGGGACAGAGAGACGTGCCATCCAAATGCATGTGTGTCCTCCACGGGGCCCTGCATCCCCGAAGCTAGGAAGGTCATCTGGGGACAGTTGGTGAAATGGAAACAGGGACGGGATGTTCGGCAGTATTCTGTCGGTATTCATTTCTTGGGTGTGCTCATGGTGTCCTAGTGAGCAGGCTGTCCTGATTCGTAGGAGATGTGGACGGACATGGAGGGAGTGCCGTGACGTAGCCCAGGAGACCTTTTTAGCTTGAAGCCTGTGCATAAGAAATATGCAAGTGAGTTTTAGATGTTCATACATATTTCATTGCAGAATATTAGTTTAGGGTGATCAATAAAAGACTTTCAAGCCTAATGTTAAGCAAAAGAGACTTTTAATGTATTCCACAATGATAAAATCCTGTGGAAGAAGGGCAGTGGGAATGCAGATTCCAGGAGCAAATGGAACGAAGCCAGCTGTCCAGAAGAGCTTTTTTTGTGGGGTTTGAAAACAGGTGCCAATGGTGGCTGTCAAATCATGATGGCATTTAGGTTCTACTAGCTACATTGGAGAGAAAGAAAAACACTATGCTTTACAGAGTCAAAATCTACAGTATGCCAGACTTTACACCCCTTGCATATTTAAACTTGGGCTTAAAAATGTAGAAGCTGGCTGGTTGCAGTGGCTCATGCCTGTAATCCCAGCACTCTGGGAGGCTGAAGCCAGAGAATCACTTGAGCCTAGGAGATCAAGGCTGTGTGAGCCATGATGGCATCGCTGCCCTCCAGCCTAGGTGACAGAGTGATATTCTGTCTCTATAAGTAAATACATGAAAAATAAAACATAAAAATGTAGACGTCAACTTCACATTGTCTGGGGATGCATAATTTCCTAAAAATCGCTCTCATGGGCTCACGGGCAAATGCTCTAGGGGGCCACTGAGTCCAGGCCCCTCCCAATGCTTTCCTGCTCTGCCAGCCCAAAGGACTTTGAAGCTGGAGGCGGGGACCGGTGTGGCCAAGCAGGGCACCTTCCTCACCGTCACCCTTCTGCAGGGAGGGAGGCGGCCTCTGCCTGCTGCCATTGGAGGTTTGTGCAGTCAGGTTTATCAAGGAGGTCCAGGCGGGCTGGGTGTGGGGAGGTGGAACAGGGTACCTGCGAGGTCTGTGAGTGAAACTACACTGCTGGCTGGACAGAGACATGGCAATGACCCAGGGAAACCGTGTTGAGCGCTCTTGTGGGGGCAGGCGGGCGGGAGAGGCCCCTGAGTTCCGCTAGCTGGAATTAAGCAGGTGAACAGCAGATGTTTCTTGGAATGGAGTCTGGTCCGTAGTAAGTGATGAAGGCATGTTTTGACTCCGTATCTAGGACCTCCAGGACGTAGAGGTTGATGATCCGGGCAGGTGGCCTTCAGCGAGGGAGCACGTCAAAAGGCTGTGGGCCGTGCAGACAGCTGGGGGACACTGTCCCGGGTGTGACCTTGGGCCACACAGCAGGGTGGTGGACTTGCTCCTAGAATTGGGCTCCAGGGCTGAAGCCAGCCCCTCTGATCTGGCACTGGCCGGCTCCATTCACCCTTTTTGGGGCTTACTGCCGCAGAGACTTCCTGCGAGGAGAGCTGGACCCAAGACGCCAGAGTTCCGGGGGCACTGAGTGCTGTGTGGCACCCGGGCCAGGAGAAACATGTGCCAGAGGGCAGGCGTGGGCTCTCCGGGGAGTCTCTGCATAGACTTTCTAGCCCAGAGGTTCAGGTGATGGACCAGGGACTGGCCGCTTTGTGACACCGAGGACGGTTGATAAAGTGGATTCTCGAGGGGAAGCTGCATCCACACAGAGGCTAGGACGTGAATGTGCATCACAGCTCTATCTGTGGCCCCCAAAGGCTGGGTGCCAGCTGCCTGTCAGCAGGGAGCGTATCACCGTGGCACATCCATGCCGTGGGGGTCACTCAGCAGCCACGGATGCGCCCTGGGTGCTGTCCCGGGGCCGTCTCAGAAGCACCGCGCTGGACCGGCTGGGCCAGATGCCATGGGATTCTGTGTTTGTGAACCTCTAGAAAAGGTAAATTAACCTATAGAGCTGGAAAGCTGACCTGCATTGTCAGGCTGGGTGGGGAAGGACTTGGATGGAAATGTTCCCTGTTGCAGTGTGGTGGGGTCACAGGCGGCTCAGCTTGTCAACACCCATAACACTATGCACGGACACTCGGCAAGCCCATCTTAATCGTGTGTTATTTATTCCTGGATGAAGTTCTTTTTTTTTTGAGATGGAGTTTCACTCTTGTCACCCAGGCTGGAGTGCGGTGGTACGATCTCAGCTCACTGCAGCCTCCTCCTCCCAGGTTCAAGCTATTTTCCTGCCTCGGCCTCCCAAAGTGCTCAGATTACAGGTGTGAGCCACCGCGCCCGGCTGAGAATCTGATTTTTAAAAATAAACGTCATGACTGGGTGCGGTGGCTCACACCTGTAATCCCAGCGCTTTGGGAGGTCGAGTTGGGCGGATTACCTGAGGTCAGGAGATCGAGGCCCGCCTGGCCAACATGGCGAAACCCCATCTCTGCTAAACATACAAAAATTTGCTGGACATGGTGGTGCATACCTGTGGTCCCAGCTACTCGGGAGGCTGAGGCATGAGAATTGCTTGAACCCAGGAAGCTGCAGTGAGCCAAGATGGCACCACAGCACTCTAACCTGGGCAACAGTGAGATAATCTGTCTCAAAAAAAAAAAAATATCAGATTCCTGTACTTTGCGCCCTAGCAACAGAATCAGCAGGTCTGCTGTGGAGCCCGGGCATCTGCTTCTCAGAGCATCACAGCTGATGTGCTGGCCCTCAAGCAGGCTTCTTGGGACCCTGGTTCTTCTGGGCCAGTGTGGAGTGATGTGTGCCCCTGGGTGAGGACCACCTGGTCTCCTGGGGCTCTGCTGTGTGCCAGGTGGGGGCCAGGTGATGGGCTGCAGGGCGGCCCCCACCCTGTACAACTCAGGATCTGGTCGAATATATCGTCTCTAGCTCAAGAAAGGCGTTCTGAAACAGCAAGCCTGGTCTGCCCAGCGTGTCTGAGGCTCTGCTCTAAGGGGCCCCTGCCCACCCTGGGGGGGCTGCAGTGTGTCTGGGCGAGCACTGACTTCTGAGCCTCGCTGTCTGGACTGGCACTGGCTTTACTGCTGACTCCCTGTGTGGCCCCATATGATGCACGAAGCCTCTCTGTGCTTCTGTTTGCTCACCTGTCAACTGGGGCAGTGATGGCATCCTGCTGGGGTCATCTGAGAGTCTGGAATGCGTGAGAGGTGTTCAACACAGACCGTGGAACAAGTTAAGCCCATAAAAAGTGTTTTTGTTGCCCCCTTGTCTTTTCTGTCCTTTCTAACTAGGGTATTAATTTCCTGTTGCTGCTTTAATGAATCAGGCCAAAGTGTGGTGGCATCAAACAGTACAACTCCTTAACCCCACAGTGTGTGGAGTCAGCAATTCAGGAGCGACTTAGCTGGGTGCTGTGGGGTTGCAGGTGAGCTGAGGCCAGGGCTGGGCTCATCTGAAGGTTTGACCAGGGCCAGAGGGCCTGCCTCCCAGGTGGCCCCCTCAGGAGTAGGAGGTCAGCCCCTTCCGCGCAGGAAGGACCTGCCGCTCACACATCCTTGTGATGTGGCCATCCTGGGAGCAGAGCCAGGCAGAAGCTGTCCTTTTTGTGACCTAGCCTTGGCAATCACGTAGCACATTTCTGCAAGGCTGTTCATCAGATGAAATGACCAAGTCCAGGCCATAGTCAGAAAGGGAAGAAGACCCTCCACCTTTCGAGGGGAGGAGCGAAAGCGTTTCAGGCCCATTCCTAAACCATGACCAGAGCTCTTGTCCCCACGGTTTCTGGGGAGCCAAGGGCCCAGTGTCTGGGAGAGGTGACTTTAAATGCCCCATAGGTTGAGAACGTCCAAGGGTGGTGGGAGTGACACTGGCATCTGTGGCCCCCAAGTGCCATTCAAGGCAGCGCCTGCAAATCCCTGAGAGGCAGAGGGTGGGGGCCTGTATGGAGGGTGCTCTGTGGAGTCGGGACAGGGGGTTTCATGGGCGGGTGGGGTGGGCGCCCATGGAGAGCCTTGCTCTGGGTGCAAGAATGGCCACAGTGGGGGCAGCTGGCGGTGTGGAACAGGGGCCGCCCTGGGAATGTGGAAGGCCAGCTGGCGCCACTCCAGAGCCCGCCCCTTTGCCCACCATGGGAGTGCACTCAGCGCCCTTCCAGAGGACCAAGTCAGGGGTTGGCAGCACCGCCAGCCTGACTGCCAGGGTTTCCCCTCCACACGGGGGGTCTCGGGTTTCCCCTCCACACGGGTTTCCCCTCCACATGGGGGTCTCGGGTTTCCCCCTCCACACGGGGTTTCCCCTCCACACGGGGGTCTCGGGTTTCCCCCTCCACACGGGGTTTCCCCTCCACACGGGGGTCTCGGGTTTCCCCTCCACACGGGGGTCTCGGGTTTCCCCCTCCACACGGGGGTCCCGGGTTTCCCCCTCCACACGGGGGTCTCGGGTTTCCCCTCCACACGGGGGTCTCGGGTTTCCCCCTCCACACGGGGGTTGTAGGGCCGCTCAGTAGGAGTGCTGCCAAGAGTGGAGGGGGGCCACTGGCTTCCCTGCTGAAACTGTGAGACGTGCGTAGAAGGAAAGGGGGAGCCGGTGGAGCCCCTGGGGAGTCGCTCCTTTTGTGCAGGAAACCAGAACAGAAATCTTTCACGCTTCAAATATGCACACGAGTGTGGGAGTTGAAAGGCATTGATTCCCACACCGAGGGGTTCGTGAGGCCTCCTGGCTCTGTTTGCAGAGATTGATTGTGCAGTTTGGATCTTTTAAATGAGATACTAAATCAAATAAAAATTATGATGCCTTCACCGCGAGTTAATCACTATCAATATTTGGGTGTATTTCTTCTAGTCTTTTCGTTTTTTCTTTCTGGTTTGCATGGGAGAGTGTGTGTGTGTGAGTGTGGCATGTTTATGTGTATAGTGTGTGTTGTGTGTGTGAGACTGTGGTGCATATGAGTGTGCATGGGGTGGGGGGATGTGTTGCAGTGTGTGGTGTGTGGTACAATTGTGTGTGTGTGGTGTAGAGAGTATGGGGCTGTGTGCGGCAGTGCGTGTGGGATGTGTATGTGTTTTGCACTGTGGTGTGTGTGGTTTGTGCTACAGTGTGTGTGGTTTGTGGTATGGTGCTTGCAGTGTGGTATGCACCATATGTGTGAGCGTGTGTGTCGTTTGTGGTGTGTGGTGTAGCATGTGTGTGGTGTAGGTGTGGTTTGTGGTGTGTGTGGTGCATGTGGCGTGTGTGTGGTTTGTGGTGTGTGTGTGGCATGTGTGTGGTTTATGATGTGTGGCATATGTGTGGTTTGTAGTGTGTGTGGCGTGTATGTGGCTTGTGGTGTGGTGTGGTATATGTAGCATGTGTGTGGTTTGTGGTGTGTGGTGTGTATGTGGCATGTATGTGGTTTGTGGTGTGTGTGTGTGGTGTGTGGTTTGTGGTATGTGTGTGGCATGTGTGGGGTTTGTGATGAGCTGTGGTGTGTGGCATGTGTGTGGTTGGTGTGTGTGTGGTGTGTGTGTGGTATGTGTGTGGCATGTGTGGTTTGTGTGTGTGACGTGTGTGTGGTTTGCAGTGTGGTGTGTGTGTGGTTTGCAGTGTGGTGTGTGTGGCATGTGTGGTTTGTGGTGTGTGTGTGGCGTGTGTGTGGTTTGCAGTGTGGTGTGTGTGTGGTTTGTGGTGTGTGTGTGGCATGTGGTGTGTGTGTGGCGTGTGTGTGGTTTGCAGTGTGGTGTGTGTGGCATATGTGTGGTTTGTATGTGTGTGGCACGTGTGTGGGGTTTGCAGTGTGCTGTGCAGCATGGGTGTATAAGCGTGAGGCGTGTGCGGGGTGTGCAGTAAGCAGTGCCCCGGTGTTCCTGTGAGGGTGTGGGCGTGGCCACCCTGACGCTGTCCCTGTCCCTGTCTTTGCAGGACGGCTGTCCTCAGCGAGGGGCCGTGCACCCGCTCCTGAGCAGCGCCATGGGCCTGCTGGCCTTCCTGAAGACCCAGTTCGTGCTGCACCTGCTGGTCGGCTTTGTCTTCGTGGTGAGTGGTCTGGTCATCAACTTCGTCCAGCTGTGCACGCTGGCGCTCTGGCCGGTCAGCAAGCAGCTCTACCGCCGCCTCAACTGCCGCCTCGCCTACTCACTCTGGAGCCGTGAGTGTCTGCTGGGCCAGTCCCTGCCGCCTGGGGCTCCCGTGGGGGTGGCGCGCGACCATGGACGGGGCAGCCGTGGGCTCTCAGGCAGGAAGTGAGGGCTGTGCAGGAGGTGCCGAGGCCATCTGGCTGGCAGGCTGTCGGAAGGCACCTGGCTACCTCTTTTTCTTAGCTTGAGCTGTGTGACGTGCCAGTCTCACCATTCTGACCCACAGCAATGGCAACTTCCCACGGTTTACCAGAGCATATGGGAATGTTTAAACAAAAGTAAAGAGAATGTTGAGTTCTGTTTACCCGTTACCAAGCTCCAACAGCTCCCTACGTGGCCCCTCGTGTGTCCTGCCCACACTGCGCCAACACCAGAGCATGCTGACGCGTATTTCAGCATGCATCCCTGAAAGAAAAGGTGTCCTGCCTCCCTGCGTATCAAACACATGTGTAGCTGTGTGTCTGTCCGTATGTGCCTCTGTGCGTATGTGTATTATACATAGAGAAACCGATCTGTACCTGTCATGTGGACAGAGACTCAGAGGCTTGGTAACAACACCCACTGTGGACAGGTAACCGCTCACACCGGGCGTCGTGGGGACATGAACAGGCACATCTCTGGAGGGTGGTTTGGCAGTGGCCATCAACAGTTTAAGTGGTTGCAATTTTCAACTCAGCAATTCCACAGAATAACATGCAACCTACAGAGACGTGCAAAAGTATGCAACTGGACAGGTGTTCTCATTTTATCACAGGTATTCTCATTATTGTATTATTTTTATAGTAGCACAAAACTAGAAGCAACCCAAGCACCTGTCACTGGAGACTAATTATGCGGCGCCCATACAGGGACCCTCTGCGGCCATCATGGAGAGCCTTCAACTTGCCCGTACAGTTTTAAGCGAAAAAGGAAGTATACAACAAAGTCCATAGTATGCTATGATTCATTTTGTGTCTTAAGAAAGGATGCTGTGTGTGTGGTGTGTACATGTGTGGAAAAATCCCAGAAGGGGCTGGGCATGGTGGCTCATGCCTGTAATCCCAGCACTTTGAGAGGCCAAGGCAGGTGGATCACCTGAGGTCAGGAGTTCAAGGCCAGCCTGAGCAACATGGTGAAACCCTGTCTCTACTAAAAATACAAAAAATTAGCTGAGCATGGTGGTACACACCTGTAATCCCAGCTACTCAGGAGGCTGAGGCAGGAGAACTGCTTGAACCTGGGAGGTAGAGGCTGCAGTGAGCTGAGATCACACCACTGCACCATTCCAGCCTGGGCAACAGAGCAAGACTCTGTCTAAAAAAAAAAAAAAGAAAACAAAAATCTCAGAAGGATGCCCGAGAAAACTGTGTGATGCTGATATCCAGGGAGTGGGGAAAGGAGGGGATTCTTATGTTTTATTTCACACTCTCATGCTGTTTCCATGTTTTTGCATGAGCGCATAGACACTTCGTCTCATATGGGAAATGGTGAGCGCATAGACACTTTGTCTCGTGGGAAACGGTGAGCGCGTAGACACTTTGTCTCACGTGAGAAATGGTGAACCCACATACACTTTGTCTCATATGGGAAAGGGTGAGCGCATAGACACTTTGTCTCATGTGGGAAAGGGTGAGCACGTAGACACTTTGTCTCATATGGAAAACAGTGAGCGCGTAGACACTTTGTCTCTTGGGAAACGTGAGCGCGTATACACTTTGTCTCATATGGAAAACAGTGAGCGCGTAGACACTTTGTCTCATGTGGGAAATGGTGAGCGCATAGACACTTTGTCTCATGTGGGAAATGGTGAGCGCATAGACACTTTGTCTCATGTGGGAAATGGTGAACCCACATACACTTTGTCTCATATGGGAAACGGTGAGCGCGTATACACTTTGTCTCATGTAGGAAATGGTGAGCGCATAGACACTTTGTCTCAAATGGGAAATGGCCGGCCTGTAACCTTGTCTCCACGATCTCCTTCCAGTTCAGGAGCAGGTAGCACTGCTGAAAAGGCTGTTTATGTCAGCTAACTTTCCATGCCTGTGACACCCCACTGTCTGCAGAGAGACTAGTAACCCAGCCCTTAGACTAGCTTGTCTTAAATGTGTTATAGCTTCAGTTCCTGGTTTGTTTTTTCTCTTTTTTTTTTTTTTTTTGAGACTGAGTCTCGCTCTGTTGCCCAGGCTGGAGTGCAGTGGTGTGATCTCGGCTCACTGCAAGCTCCGCCTCCTGGGTTCACGCCATTCTCCTGCCTCAGCCTCCCGAGTAGCTGGGACTACAGGCACCCGCCACCACACCTGGCTAATTTTTTTTGTATTTTTAGTAGAGACGGGGTTTCACCGTGTTAGCCAGGATGGTCTTGATCTCCTGACCTCGTGATCTGCCCACCTCGGCCTCCGAAAGTGCTGGGATTACAGGCGTGAGCCACCGCACCCGGCCAGTTTGTTTCCTTTTTTAAATGAAAGGCTGCTGCTTTTTTTTGTTGGAAGGGAGAATTGGAAATCCTATAATATAAAATATACAAATGAGTTATTCATGAGTATAACTGGATAAGATGAATACATACAAAAAGGGCAAATATTAACTGATGAAAACTAAATTACAGACTCCTACTTTCTAGCAGTATTCTGAAGCTAAAATACTACAAAACAGCTAAATCCTGCCTGAAACTGGCTTTTTAATGCATTTCTGGGCTCACAGTAAGGAAACAAAAACCTCTCAGCTCCACCCTTCCACCACATCCCTTTAGCAAAAACCAGGGTGTGCAGAAATGGAATGTCAGCACTGCCTTTCAGGAGCCTAACCCTTGGGCAGCTGTAGCAGAGGGCGCTGAAGCTAAACCAGGACTCTTGAGCGAGGGCGTGAGACAAGCTAGGGTTAACAGTGACCCTTGGGTTTCAGCAGAGGCAAACGAAAGTACACTCTGGAGAAAGTCTCATTCAGGCCTGAAGAATCCCACAGATTAAGGAAAATTAAATATGAATTCATAATCAAGAATGACAACGTAAACAGCAGATGTGGACTGAAGATGACCCACTGTGCCCCGACTTGAAAGAGAACCAAGTAGAACTGCTCTCAGTGAGAACTGTAGATATTTTAAAGCAAAAACTTACAGACGGGTTTTGTATCAGATTAGACACAGTTAATGAGAATGGGTACAGAACCAAGTAGAACTGCTCTCAGTGAAAACTGTAGATATTTTAAAGCAAAACCGTATGGATGGATTTTGGATCAGATTAGACACAGTTAATGAGAGAATGGGTACACCGGACATCAATGTGAAGAAATCATCCAGTGACAGCAAAGGAGGTGAAAAATGTGAAATAGGCGTGAAAAGATGTAAGGACAGAATGAGAACCTTCATAAAATAGGGCTTTGGCCCCCATCCCCAAAGGAGAGAACAGGAGAAGCCTCCTGGGAAGAGAGGATGCCTGAGGACCTCCTGAACTGACGAAGGCACGATTTTTCAGATACAGGAAGCACATGTACACCAAGCAGAGCGAATGCACAGAAATCCACACCTAGGCAGGCCCTGGGGCATCACAGACCATCAGAGACAAGGAGGAGCCGGGCGCGGTGGCTCACGCCTCTAATCCCAGCATTCCAGGAAGCTGAGGCGGGAGGATCCCCTGAGGTCAGGAGTTTGAGACCAGCCTGGCCAACATGGTGAAACCCCATCTCTACTAAAAATACAAAAATTAGCTGGGCATGGTGGCACATGTCTAATCCCAGCTAATGGGGTGGCTGAGGCAGGGGAATCGCTTGAACCTGGTCGGTGGAGGTTGCAGTGAGCCGAGACTGCATCGCTGCACTCCAGCCTGGGTGACAGAGTGAGACTCTGTCTCAAAAAAAAAAAAAAAAAAAAAAAAAAAAAAAGATAAGGAAGTCTTCGAATCCCCGGAGAGGAAAGCTGGAGAACCACACTGGACGGTCAGCAGTGAGGCCGACAGCAGATTTCTTACGGCAGGCAGCAGTGGCGGGAGAAGGTGGAAGATCCTCAATGTGCTGGAAAATCACCAACCTAGCACCCTGTGTTGTTCAAGAGTACAAATGAAATAAAAAGGTTTTGGTAAACAAAAAAATGAGAGCTTTTACTGCCCATAGATCTTCACTTCAATATTTTTTAAGGATGTGTTTCAGTAAGAACAAAAATTATAAAAGTAGGGTCTAATTTTCAAGAAAGAATGGTAGCCAAAGAAATTAGGAGATGGATGAATCTAAACCGTATGTAAAATAAAAACAGTGCTCAGCCGGGCGCAGTGGGTCACGCCTGTAATCCCAGCACTTTGGGAGGCCGAGGTGGGCAGATCACCTGAGGTCAGGAGTTCAAGACCAGCCTGGTCAACATGGTGAAACCCCATCTCTACTAAAAATACAAAAATTAGCCTGGCATGGTGGTAGGCACCTGTGATCCCAGCTACTCAGGAGGCAGAGGCAGGAGAATCGCTTGACCCTGGGCGGTGGAGGTTGCAGTGAGGTGAGACTGCACCACGCTCAGCTAATTTTTTGTTTTGTATTTTTATTAGAGATGGGGTTTCACCATGTTGCCCAGACTGGTCTCAAACTCCTGACCTCAGGTGATCCGCCCACCTTGGCCTCCCAAAGTGCTGGGATTACAGGCGTGAGCGCCCAGCCCAGGTTCAGATTTTAATGGTAACTTTGTTAAGTATAGGGTAGGAAAAAAGAGAGATCAAACATAACTTCCAAAGTATTAGAAAAAGATAAAGAAAAAAAGGTAAATCTCTTTTTTTAATGCAAGAAAGTAGAAAGAAAAGCATTAAAATAAGAAATATTGAGGTATACATTAAGATCAATATAAAATTCCCAGATACTTGGGATGACCACAAATACACAAGAAAAGCACCTCAGTAAGAACAGAAATAATCGGCCTCTCCATCTGCTGGGCTTGCGTGGGTATGTGAATTCCGTCTGTGACTTGTTGGATTTGGGATGTTCTCCACTTAGATTTATTTCCATGAATATGTTTGTGGGAGCCTTTCTGCAGTCAGAGGTATGTGGAAGCCTTTGCCAGTTCAGGGGCGCATGGTGAGAGCAGACCTCATGGTGGATTTGTTTATGTTTGTTTGTTTTTGAGACAGGGTCTTGCTCTGTCGCCCAGGCTGGAGTGCAGTGGTGTGATCTTGGCTCACTGCAACCTCTGCCTCCTGGGCTCAAGCAGTCCTCCCACCTCAGCCTCCTTGAGTAGCTGAGACCACAGGTGTGCACCATCATGCCCAGCTAATTTTTGTATTTTTTGTAGAGACAGGGTTTTGCCATGTTGCCCAGACTGGTCTCCAACTCCCAGGCTCATGTGATCCTCCTGCCTCAGCCTGCTGGGCTGCTGGGATTACAGGCTGAGCCACCGCACCAGCCACAGTGTCTTCTAATGACCCTGAACCACGGTTTTATTTTCAATTCTTCATTCCTGTTCTCATTCCTTAATGCCGGGTGCCTTCTTGCTGCACATTTTGAACTCACTGCCAGTGTGTCTCTGCTGTCATCTGACATGCAGAGCTATAGGTGCTGCGGCGAAGGGTGCAGGTTTGGAGCCGTTTAAACAGCCTGGCCCAGCCTCCTCACTCCCTGCTTACCTTGGTCAAGGCTTCAGTCTCTAAACCTCAGCTTTCTCATCTGCAGAGCACAGACAAAACCACCTGCCTTTGAGCTGTCTTATAAAGCCTAAATCAATGCGCACAGCAGGTACACAGCAATGCTTGATAAATTGTTACTATTATTGGGTGAATTTTAGGTTTTGTTTTTTTGTTTTTTTGAGACAGAGTCTCTCTGTTGTCCTGGCTGGAGCGCAGCGGTGCGATCTTGGCTCACTGCAACCTCCATCTTCTGAGGTTCAAGTGATTCTCGTGCCCCAGCTTCCCAAGTAGCTGGGATTACAGGTGCCCGCCACCACATCCAGCTAATTTTTTTATTTTTAAGTAGAGATGGGCTTTTGCCATGCTTCCCCAGCTGGTCTTGAACTCCTGGCCTCAAGTGATCCTCCTGTCTCGGCCTCCCAAAGTGCTGGGATTACAGGCTTGAGCCACCACACCCATCTAGAAATTTAGATTTTTTTAAATCCGTGGTTGAAAAATAGGCTATGGCTGGCTTACTCATTGTGCTTTAGGGAAGCATGTATTTGGGTGAAGGAAATGATAAAAGGAATTTCATGTCGGGCCCAGGCGCCGCCCACCCTGCAAGACAGTTTACAGATGCCTGCCCTGACAGCTGTCTGCAGTTAGCCAGCGTCAGCCGAGGGGTCCTGAGATCCGCTGAAGGCCGCCTTTGCATGCCGACGGCAAGGGAAAAGTGCCATATGTCCCTGGGCTTGCCACAGGTGACCTTTGGTTGGGACCATTCTCCAGACAGCGCAGCTCATCTTTCCAGAACACTCATGGGGAGTGTGCCTGTGTCTGGCTGGCTGTGTGGGCTCCCATTCAGTTCATTCCCCTTCTCCAGCCTTTAGGCATGACCCTAAAGGCAGAGGTCTCAAGCACTTGCCAGGGGTGAGCCAGCGGTGGGGGCGCCCGTGCCAGGGCAGGCCTGCTGTGGGGCTTGGTCAGCGAGTCTTCTCCCCACACGCAGGATTTCCTCCCGTCCACTGCCTCTGCCCACAGGTGACCTTTCTCTTTTAAACGAATTGGGGTCCCTTGGTACCCCCACAAACCCTGAGTTCCCTCTCTCCTTTCTGCGTCCTTTCTGCTCGCCTGCATGTGCCTGCAGCATCATGACCGCTGGGAAGACACTTCCCTGCACCTGCACGCTGTCTGCAGGCGTCTCTGGCCATCCTGGGCTGAGCTGCGTGATCTCGGGTAGCGGCCCCTCGTTCACCCGTACAGGATGTCTTTGGAATTGGTCTCTAGTGTCCTTTATAAATAACTGGTATAAAAGAACCCCGGGCAATGGCCTTGCAGAAAGCCCACACTTCAGAGCTGGGCTGGTGTCCAGCGCGAGAAGCCTGAGGCCGTCCTGTGCGGGAAGCCGCATCCTGGTTCTGTGGGGCCGTCCTTCCCGGACAACTGGCTGGGGGGCACGAGACTCTGGTGGCCGACAAGAGGCCCACCTGCTTGGCCTCCCTCTTGTCCTTCCCCACACGGCCCTCTGAACAGGACTAACTCCCTCTGAGGCCCGCGTGTGACAAAGATGCACCGTTCTCACCACGGAACTCTTCAGCCCTGCAGTTCTCCCGAAGGTGAATGAGGGCATCCCAGAGTCCCCATCAGGAGACAGACGATGCTGCGTTCCCAGCATCCCCAGAGCCCTCCCAGGCACGCAGGTCTCCTGCCGGCAAACAGATCTCCCGGCACGAGCCCCTCCACACTTCTGGGAAGAGTGTCTTCAGCTCACCAGGCCGGAGCCAGGGGAAGAGACCGAGGGAGGAGGCTCCAAGACCCCCTGGGTGGGGGGGACAAGCACTCAAAGCCAGGACTGGCACCCCTCACATGCCAGCACCCACGGGGTCAGGTGCGCCCTGCTGTCTCTGGGGGCCCCGCAGGCCTCTGGCCACCTGCCCAGCAGCAAGCCCCGTCGAGCACCCCCCAGCCGGCCTTCCTGGGGGCGGGCTAGGCCTCACATGGCTTTTTTTAAAATATGGAAAACCAGTGTAACCCTAAAGCAAGTTTTAGGAGAAAATATAATTCCTATTACTCTGTCGTCTATAATTCCATTCTGCTCTTAACTCTTCATTTTTTCGCACTGTCTGTTCTGCAGACATACGATGGTTGTTTTCTGCTTCCTAATCATCTAGTGACATTTTTCATCTTCTGCACCTCTCACGGGGCGTGGCTGTGCGGTACTCGGCCACACCAAGGTGCACGTGAGAAGCGTAATTGGGCGTAAAGATCAGCGTCTCCATGCAGAGTGGCGGTTCTCTCCCTTTCTGCTGCTACCTTCCGTCTGTCTCCTCCCAACTGTTGCTTAGAGAAAGTTATTGTAATTTCATGAAACGTCCTCAATGTAAGTCATCAAAACTCATGCTTAGCAGAGACCTCCTCTCTGGACAGAAATACTGTAGGTGTCTCCTGTGGGCGCTCCCTGACCATCCCAGGAGGAGGGGTCCCACCAGTGCCAACGCCCTCCCCCTGTCCGCAGAACTGGTCATGCTGCTGGAGTGGTGGTCCTGCACGGAGTGTACGCTCTTCACGGACCAGGCCACGGTAGAGCGCTTTGGGAAGGAGCACGCAGTCATCATCCTCAACCACAACTTCGAGATCGACTTCCTCTGTGGCTGGACCATGTGTGAGCGCTTCGGAGTGCTGGGGGTGAGCGGGGACCTGGGGAGGGCCACGGGTGAGCAGGAGGGTCCCGGGGAGGGCCGGGGGTGAGCGGGGACCCAGGGAGGGCCAGGGGTGAGCAGGGGGTCCCTGCAGGGCTGGGGGTGGGGTGGTGACTGGGAGTGAGCTGGGCGGGGTCCCAGGAGGGCTGGGGATGAGCAGGGTGGGGTGGTCCTGGGGAGGGCTGGGGGTGAGTGGGGGGTCCCAGGGAGAGGCTAGGGTGAGCACCTTCCAGGGGAGGTGCTGGGAGTGAGCGGCAAGGGTCCCGGGGAGGATCTGGGGGAGTAGGCGGGTGCTGGGGTGAGCAAGAGGGCCCTGGGTGGGGGAGGTACTGGGTGGAGCAGTGGGGGTCCCAGCAGAGGAGCTGGGAGAGCCTTGGGTTTCCCACCAGGGAAAGGGCTAGGGGAGCAGGGGACTCCCTGAGGAGGTGCCGGGGAGGCCCCTGGGGTCCGAGTCCCTGGGTGTTCCTCCTGGGGCATCTCCTTGAGCTCGGCAGTGGTGCCTGGCTGGTTGAGGGGCCCTGGCCCGCAGGGCCTCAGCTGTCCCCGAGCTGTGCCCTCCTTTCTCATCATGGCCTTTGCCTTTGAGGTGACCCCACCTGCGTCCTTGCAGAACCACTTCCGTTAGCTAAGCTGCCTCGGATGAAACCTAAACTACTCCCCGATGCTGGCAGAAGAATTTCATTGCAGTCAAAGCCCCTGTGTGAGGCAGCACCCCCAGGCCACCCCCAGGAAGCCTGGCAGCCTCTGCCTCCGGCTCACCCACCTTCCCTGAGGGCCCTCCCAGCCAAGCCTGAGCCTCAGTTTCCTCATTTCTGGGGCGACCCACTCACCCTCAGAAGCCGCGTCCTGCTTCACAGCAGGCCCCCTGAGCCACAAAGCCGTGACTCCTAGAGCGACACCACACAGGAGCTGGGTGCAGCGGGAGCCTGGCCAAGCCCCTGGCCTCTGTCCGACGCTGAAGTGCCAGGTGCCCCTCCTTCTCCTCCCTCCAGAGCTCCAAGGTCCTCGCTAAGAAGGAGCTGCTCTACGTGCCCCTCATCGGCTGGACGTGGTACTTTCTGGAGATTGTGTTCTGCAAGCGGAAGTGGGAGGAGGACCGGGACACGGTGGTGGAAGGGCTGAGGCGCCTGTCCGACTACCCCGAGTACATGTGGGTGAGTGCGCGGAGCAGCCCGATACCCTGCATGCCTGGAGGAGGCCACGCCAACTCCTGATGCACCGCTGCCCACATCCCAGGCTGGGAAACCCCATGAGAGCCTCTGCACATGGGGTGCTGTTTCCATGGGGCCATGACTCCCCCATCTGAGCTGCAGGCGTGGAGGCTTCTCTTGGGCCACCTGCCTGCTACTCACCGCAATCCCAGCTCTGACCAGGCCATCCTAAGGGGATCTGGCCGGGGGAGGGGGCAGAGCAGGGTGCCCCCAGTGAGCCCCGGCTCTGCCCGCCCTGCTCAGTGTGCATCCCCATTCCTTTTTCTGTCCCTTCTTCCTGGTCTGTCTTGGAAAATGGGCTGCCTGTGCTGTTAGCATTTCTGTTTTTTTGTTTTTGTTTTGTTTTTTCGTTCGTTTTGTTGTGTGTGTGTGTGTGTTTGAAACAGAGTCTCGCTCTGTCGCCCAGGCTGGAGTGCAGTGGTGCAATCTCGGGTCACTGCGACCACCGCCTCCCAGCTTTAAGCGATTCTCCTGCTTCAGGCTCCCAAGTAGCTGACATTACAGGTGCGCGCCACCACACCTGGCTAATTTTTTGTATTTTTAGTAGAGATGGGGTTTCACCATGTTGGCCAGGCTGGTCTCAAACTCCTGACCTCAGGTGATCCACCCACCTTGACCTCCCAAAGTGCTGGGATTATAGGCATGAGCCAGCTTGCCAGCCTGCTGTTAGCATTTCTTTTTTTTTGTTTTGAGACAGAGCCTTAGTCTGTCACCCAGGCTAGAGTGCAGTGGCATGATCTCAGCTCACTGCAACCTCTGCCTCCCGGGTTCCAGCAGTTCTCCTCTCTCAGCCTCCGAGTTGCTGGGATTACAGGCACTCACCACCACGACTGGCTAATTTTTGTATTTTCAGTAGAGACGGGGTTTCACCATGTTGGCCAGGCTGGTCTTGAACTCCTGACCTCATGATCCACCCGCCTCGGCCTCCTAAAGTGCTGGGATTACAGGGGTGAGCCACCGCGCCCGGCCTGCTGTTAACATTTCTAACTCATGCTGTGGCAAGTCGATGAAACCCTCTCTGTTTTCACACTGCTCAGAGGCTGCTGCCCCAACACACCTTCATGTTTCCCTTCTTTCTGGAAAGTTCTTTCTGGAGAGCTCTCCTGTGTGAATGAACGTGTGTGGCTGGAGTGCAGACTGTGGCCCTAGAATAAAAGAACCTTTCAGTCATAACCCATGCTGCTCGCTAAAGCGGTTCCAAGATTTCCACAAATTCAGCCACACCCTTTGCTGCCTGTCAGAGAGGCAGGCCTGGCCTGGACATGCACCCACCCCAGCTGCTCTGTGGAGTGACCCTGTCTCCGTGTTGATCCTAGTTTCTCCTGTACTGCGAGGGGACGCGCTTCACGGAGACCAAGCACCGCGTCAGCATGGAGGTGGCGGCTGCTAAGGGGCTTCCTGTCCTCAAGTACCACCTGCTGCCACGGACCAAGGGCTTCACCACCGCGGTCAAGTGCCTCCGGGGGACAGGTAGGCCCCAGACTGCCCGAGCCGGGGCCGCCGCTGTGCTCACGGAAAATAGTGATTTCTTAAAAAAAAAAAAAAAAAATGAGTGCGTTCCATGTGAAACACAGAAGAACAGAAGTGCAAAAGGAATCAAGTGAGGGGGTCGGCGCCGCAAGGTTCCTGCGTCAGGTTTTGAGGTGATAAAATGCTAATTCATGAGAAACAATTAAAGTAATAAAAAATACATAATGCAAAACCTTATGAAGGGAAAATAATCATTATTATATCTTATTAATCCAAAAGGAGTGAAAATAAAAGAAAGGGACAAAGAACAGAAAACAGCCAGACAGCAGGGTCAGTACCCGTGGGAAACGTCAGCCACTAAATGCCCTCGCCAACAGGGAATGGGGAAAAAAGAGGGGGAAAGAAAACTTGGAGAACAGGTCCTGGTGTGTTCTCCCCAGGACGGGGCCGGGCCCCTCGCACATTCTCCCCAGGACGGGGCCGGGCCCCAGGTGGAACTTGCTTTTCCCTCTGGCAGTGACCATGCAGCCGCCTGGGCTGGGTCATCCACCCTCCCGTCTCCTCCCACAGTCGCAGCTGTCTATGATGTAACCCTGAACTTCAGAGGAAACAAGAACCCGTCCCTGCTGGGGATCCTCTACGGGAAGAAGTACGAGGCGGACATGTGCGTGAGGTGAGGCCAGAGCCTGGGGCTCTCGCGCCGCCCCCATACCTTCATGAGCTTGCGCTGGGCAGCGGCCAGGAGGGTGGCTGGGCCCAGGCCCCACGTCCCACAGCCCCGCGGGGTGGAACTCACACGGAAGGTCTGTCTGCGGCCCTGCCCTGCTGAGCAGACACAGGAGAGGCCCTGCAGGACTCGTCCGGGGCTTGGGATGCAGGCCACGGAGAGGACACGGAGACACGGGGGATGTGTGGGGAGACTCACCATTGCCCACGGTGTGTTTCATTCCTTTGGGGAAATCATTGACCTGGCTTTCGAGGCCACCTCCATCCTCTCCTTCTGCCTCCTTGGGAAGCCCCTGCAGTTCCCTCTGTAAGATGCTCTGTCCCTTCGCGGGCCTTGTCTCAAACCCCACTGGGCTCTGTAAGTCTCCTGGGGCCCGCAGTCACACGACCTGGGGGGCATACGGTGCTGACTTCTCACCGAGAGGTGAAACCCAGGCAGGTCTCTTGGTGGGCAGGACGGGACCCCCTGCGGAGCCCCTGGCCTGAAGCAGCGCTGGTGATGGGAGTGGCTTTCTGCTGGCCCTGGTGATGGCAGCCGCAGCACGCGAGGGACCGCGGTGTCTGAAGGAGACAGTGGTGAAGGGAAAGGAAGAGCCTGTTTGATTTTTTTTTTTCTTGGAGACGGAGTTTCACCCCATCGCCCAGGCTGGTGTGCAGTGGCTCAATCTTGGCTCACTGCAACCTCCGCCTCCCTGGTTCAAGCAATTCTCCTGTCTCCGCCTCCTGAGTAGCTGGGATTACAGGCGCCCACTACCTCGCCTGGCTAATTTCATATTTTTTTAGTAGAGACAGGGTTTTACCATATTGTCCAGGCTGGACTCGAACTCCTGACCTCAGGTGATCTGCCTGCCTCGGCCTCCCAAAGTGCTGGGATTACAGGTGTGAGCCACCATGTTGGGCCGAAGAGCCTTTTTCAAACCCTGTCTTGAGAGTTGGGGCTTCAGTGCTATGGGGCCCCAGTCCTGTCCCAATGAAATAAAATGGGAGTGGCGTGTCTAGACCCCAGGAGGAGCCTGGGGCTTGCTCTGCAGGGTACCAGCGACTTTCCTCGGGGCAGTGTGTCTCTTTCCCCACACAGTCAGGGCTGTGGGTACCGCCACCAAGCCGTTGCTGCCCTTGGACTCTCCAAGCTTCTCTGGCTCACATAGAGGAGAAAATCCACCCAGAAATCCTGTTGACTTAAACCACAGGCTGGGGTTGTGACCTTGATTCCAGCACAAATCATCATTTCAGGCAGGCCTTTGAGGCACGAAGAAACCGTGCGCTGGATGGCCGTTGTTGAGCTTGTCAGTCTCTGGTTTCATTCAAGTGTGTGCGGAAAGGCAGGGCCCTCCTTGCCACGTGTAAAGCTGCACAGAGCCGTCACTATATGTGTTTCCATATTTGCAATCCAACCACCACCAACTGAGTGTGCGTCCTGGTCAGCCTAGCCTGCCCACGGTGGCCACAGGCCCTCTACATTCTCATCTCGAGAGCCTGAGCATGTACAAATTAAACGAAGCAAAACGACACCACCCAGTTCTGGCCTTACTATAGGAGGTTTCCAGGAAGGGTTTGTGAACATAAACATAAGCTAGGTAACACTCCTTTCTGAAGTTCAAGGACTGGCTGATTAGAGGCAGAGGCGTTCTTCTCCCGACCCGGGGTCAGTGGCCCACGAGCCGAGAGTTCTCTCCCTTATGTACCCAAAAGCCCTGGGAGGGAGCTCTGAGCCACTGTGGACCATGGAGGCTGCGGTGACTGACCGGGGCCCTGGACGGTCCAGATGGCAGGCTGGGACAGGACATGAGAGGGGATGATAGCAGCGGGTGGCCCTGTGACAGATCCTGGCCACAGCTGGCCTCAGTCGTCTTCACGAGAGGAGCCCTTGAGGCATGTCTTGCTCTCATCCTTGGGTGGTTAGTGGTGGCTCGAGGCTGGGTGGTCAGAGTAGCTGCCCAAGGTCAGCACTGGCCATGGAGGAGCCCGGCTACCTGCCAAGCTGCACGGCGCCTCCGCCTCGGGTGCCACGCAGCCCCTCACGGAGAGACTCCTCATCCGCCGTCCTCCCTGCCGCTGCCTTTATTTTGCCCGATCATATTTTAATAAATACTCGCTTTGAACTTGTAAGGCTTCAGCTGTTCAGGTCACTCACCGCTTCGCTGTTTGAGGAGCAGCAGTGTCCCCGCGCGCCCCTGCAGCCGTGCCATCACAGCGCCAGGCTCCCCACAGCATGGGGCTGGCCCTCCTTCCTCCTGCTTTGGTGGCGATGCCCAGGGCCATGGGGAAGCAGGGCCAATGTGTGCAGGACGGCTGCAGGGCTCTTCTGTCCCCAGGGCTGGCCCCTGGGCCGAGGGCCTTCAAGTGGCTTGAGTCAGCTCCAGGAGGCAGATGCTCAGGGTGACACCCTGGGGTGCAGGAAAAAAATAGAATTTTTATTTATATTTACTTTTTATCTTATTTTTAATTCTTATGTTTATATGTTTCATAATGTATGTAACAGACATACGATAAAACCTCTATGTGGGGCATGTGTGGGTGTGTGTGTGTTCATGTGGGATGTGTATGTGTGGTGTGTATTATGTATGTAGTATATGTGATGTGTGCATGTGTGGTGTACGTATGTGCACTGTGTGTAAATTATGTGTGTGTTGTATATGGGTGTGGTATTTGCAGTATAGTGTGCATATAAATTATCTATGTGTGTATAAATTATATGTGTGTATAAATTATATGTGTGTGGTATGTGTGTAAAAATTTGTATAAATTATATATTCGTGTGGGGTGATGTGTGTGGTGTGTGTATAGTGTGGCGTGTGTATAAATTACATATGTGTATGGTGTGTGTGATGTGTGTGTGGTGTGTGAGGTATGGTGTGTGTAAATTATATTTGTGGTGTGTGTTGAACTGTGTGTGGTATGTGTGTATAAATTAAATGTGCATGTGTGTGCAAAATGGGTGGGTTTGGTGTGTGGGGTATGTGTGGTATACTGTGTCATGTGGTGTGTGTGTAAATTATATGTGTGTGGTGTGTGTGTAGTGTGTGTATATAAATCGTGAGGGTTGTGTGTGTGTGGTGTGGTGTGTGTATAAATTATGTGTTTGATATGTGTGGTGTGGTGTGTATAAATTATAAATGTGTGTGTGGTGTGTGTATATGAATCATATGTGGGGGGTGTGTATAAATTACAAATGTGCATGTGTGTGTGTGGTGTGTGTGGTGTGTGTATATGAATCAGGGTTGGTGTGTGTGGTGTGTATAAATTGTATGTGTTTGATGTGTGTGGTTTGTATGACGTGGGGCTGTGTGTGTCAGGGACCACAGTCAGCCAGCGTGGGCCTCTGGGCAGGCCCCTCCCCTCACTGTAGACAAAGAAGCCTCTGCGCCTCGGTTGTTCCTCAAATGGCATCTGTGGCAAATCCTCCCCATGCCAGTTGAACCTGGGGCCAATGCGAAGCTGTTTTTATTTACTGGGACGTGATGTTGTCTTCATAGCCATCTGCTCACCGGCATGCGGCAGAGGCTTGTGAACACTGCATGTGTGCTGGTGTGTGCTGTGTGCTGTTGTGTACTGGCGTTTGCTGATGTGTGTGGTGTGCACTCGCATGTGATGTGTATGTGCTGGCATGTTGCATGTGCTGGCATGTGCCAGTGTGTGCACTGGTGTGTAGTGTGTGCTGGCATGTGGTATGTGTCGAGGTGTGCTGGTGTGTGGTGGGTGCTGGTGTATGGCATGTGCTGATGTGTGGTGTGTTCTGGTGTGTGCTGGTGTGTGGTATGTTTTGGTGTGTGCTGGCGTGTGGTGTGTTCTGGTGTGTGCTGGCGTGTGGTATGTTTTGGTGTGTGCTGGCATGTGTGTGGCATGTGCTGGCATGTGCCGGTGTGTGCACCGGTGTCTGGTGGGTGCTGGTGTATGACGTGTGCTGGCATGTGCTTGTGTTGCAATGAGACTCAGCTTTCACTTGTGATGGGGTGAGGATCCATAGGTGGAATCCTCATACACCAAAGCTTTGGGTTCCTCAGTTCCTAGACAGAAGTGTGAGGCGCGTGACCCTAGAGCATGGAGACCTGCCTGGCTGTGGAAACCTCACCCGTGGGCCCCGCAGCTCAAGCCTGGTCTTTCCTGCTCTGAGGTGCGTCGTCGCCCCCTCCTGGGCGCTGGGAGCACTGCAGTTGCCCGTGGACAGCAGGTTCCTACCTGTGTATCTTAATTTTGGGTTTTTTGTTTGTTTGTTTGTTTTGTTTTTGTTTTTGGCTTACAACGCAGCGATTTGCTTCTCCCTCATAAAGGTCCACGATGAGCCCAGACAGTGCTCGGGGCAGCCCAGCTGTCCCCACCTGGTGGCATGGGGCCGCCCTTCCTTAGCAAAGTGATTCTCTGACGGCCGTCGCAGGGAAGAGGCAGCATTGAGCGCCCGCTGTTAAGATGCTCCCTTACGGAAGCGACTTGTAGGAGGCAGGGATATGTGTTTTTCTTTTCCTTTTTTTTTTTTAAGAGAAAGCCACATTTTATTTTTGTTAATGTTGAAGTTAATTTTCAATAAAATTTTATAGAAAATGATTTTTATTTTTTTTTTTTTGAGACGGAGTCTCGCTCTGTCACCCAGGCTGGAGTGCAGTGGTGCAATTTCGTCTCACTGCAACCTCTGCCTTCTGGTTCTAGCAATTCTCCTGCCTCAGCCTCTCGAGTAGCTGGGATTACAGGCGCATTCCACCATGTCTGGCTAATTTTTGTAGTCTTAGTAGAGATGGGGTTTCACCATGTTGGTCAGGCTGGTCTTGAACTCCTGACCTCGTGGTCTGCCTGCCTCGGCTTCCTGAAGTGCTGGGATTACAGGCATGAGCCACTGTGCCCGGCCGAAAATGAATTTAATTTTAATCAGTTTGACTGTAAGGCAAGATTTTATGAATTTCGTGTAACTTTCATAATTGTTTTGAATGAAAGAGTACATTCACGTTCTAAGAAAACTCTTCAGACACATGAGCCAAATTTTGTTCTTATATCAGTGTTTTTAATTTTATTGCTTAATTTATATAAACAGCCTGTTTATATAAACTAATAGCCTGAATAGCCTGTTTTGAATAGTAGCCAACTTGTTCAGATATGTGTTTTTCTTAACTGCCCAGAGGGAAGGGAGAACTGGGCACCAGTGAAAACAGGTCACGCCTACCTGACGTCTTGCCGTGTGGCTCAGTGACGGGCGCTGTGGACGTGGCAGCCCCTGAATCCCAGCTCCTGTACGCACAGTATCACTGCTGCCTTAGTCACCACCGTCATCCTACCTGGCAAACTTGGTGTTCTTATTAAATTGTAAAAGTATTTAAAAGATTTTAATATATCATATGTGAGCGGCTTACCCTGTGTACTTACTCAAATTCCAACTGACTTTTAAAATAAGAGCTGTAACATGTTACTTATTTAAAATTTTCCGATTAGATTTGTCCAATTAGGTAATTTGTAATTACCCTGTTTATCTTACCAAGTAGAGGTGTCAACTTGTGGGCTGCTAATCCATTTGGTAGATTAGCACGTAATCTTGGTAGATTTAGTATGTAAATAAATGAGTGTCCAAACAGAAATCAGCTATTTCATAATGGAGATGAAAATGCCTACATTTTTAATACTTTTCATATTTGAAGCAAGTGGATTTCATTTGTGAAATAATCTTTGCCTAATGAAAGACACTCTCAGTCATGACTGTCTCTGAAGAATGAACATATTAAGAAAGACCAGAACTCTCGGGAGCTCACACATGACCACCCTTCTCATGGGACCAGGGGCGTGGCCTGCCCGGTTAAATCACTCGTGGGCACCCTGGGGGTTAATGCTGCCGCCACCCTGCACAGAAGGCCACATCCTGGCCTCTCGCCGCCATGCCACGCTGACTGTGTACTCAGGCTGGATGCCTGAGGAGAAGCTCATTTAATGTTTGTTTTTAGAAATCGAGAGTGAGAGGCTGGGTGCAGTGGCTCACGCCTGTAATCCCAGCACTTTGGGAGGCTGAGGCAGGTGGATCACGAGGTCAAGAGATCGAGACCATCCTGGTCAACATGGTGAAACCCCATCTCTACTAAAAAAAAAATACAAAGAAAAAAAATTAGCTGGACATGGTGGCGTGTGCCTGTAGTCCCAGCTGCTCGGGAGGCTGAGGCAGGAGAATCACTTGAATCCGGGAGGCAGAGGTTGCCGTGAGCAGAGATCGCACCAGTGCTCTCCAGCCTGGCAACAGAGCGAGACTCCATCTCAAAAAAAAAAAAAGAAAAGAAAAGAAATTGAGAGTGAGATGTGATAGAAGGAGTGGGGCCCATAGGCCACCCTGGCACACGACATGTTCCCCTGTGCCCTCTTTCTAGTGTGAGGTCATGTGGTGATTCACCCTACCTTGAATCTTCTTCATAAAACAGGAGATTTCCTCTGGAAGACATTCCGCTGGATGAAAAGGGAGCAGCTCAGTGGCTTCATAAACTGTACCAGGAGAAGGTAAGCAGGCTCTGCTCCCGCTCAGGGTCCCGGTCTCCTGAAGAGGCTGTGGAAGGGGTGCTGGCGAGCAGGCAGGTGACACGTGGGAACTCCGTGGGAGACAGGAGTGCCACCCAGGTCCTAAATACTCCTGATCCTTCTTTCATTTCTTCTTTCTGTTGTTTTGTTTTTGTTTTTGTTTTGTTTTGTTTTCTGAGACAGGGTCTCACTTTGTCACCCAGGCTGGAGTGCAGTGGTGCGATCCTGGCTCACTGCTGCCTTGACCTCCTGGGCTCAAGCGATCCTCCTGCCTCAGCCTCCCGGGTGGCTGGAGCTACAGGCGCGAGCCACCATATTCAGCTAATGATTCAAAAAATGTATCTTTGTAGAAATGAGGTCCCACTATGTTTCCAGGCTGGTATTCAACTCCTGGGCTCAAGCAATCTTCTGGCCTCGGCCTCCCAAAGTGCTGGGATTACAGGCATGAGCCACCACACCTGGGCCCTTCTTCTTAATGTTTGAGAAATTAACAAACTACAGACAAGTATGAAGGGTAACATGATGCCTGTATAATTATGGCTGGTAACATTTGGTCACATTTGTTTCATTTTCTTAAAAGACATTACAGGTATGTAACAGACATAGATGGTCACTAGACTCCTTGTATAATAGAAACAAATTAGGGATGTTAGAGCATTGCTTTGAAAACCACACTCAGTTCTTATTTCTTTCCCCCATGGCTTACTCAGCCCAACAACTACTTTCTCTTTGTTTTATACACACAAATGCATGGGGCATTCGATTTCCACTGTCGGCCTTGTGGGAGAGGAGATAACCAGGAAATCCTCCCAGGATGTAAAAAATATCATCGTAAATGCATTGATGGGCTCTCAAGAAAATAAGGGAAATCGGTTGGGTGCTGTGGCTCATGCCTGTAATCCCAGCACTTTGGGAGGCCGAGGTGGGCAGATCACCTGAGGTCAGGAGTTCAAGACCAGCCTGACCAACATGGGTGAAACCCCGTCTCTACTAAAAATACAAAAAATTAGCTGGGCCTGGTGGCACATGCCTGTAATCCCAGTTACTCGGGAGGCTGAGGCAGGAGAATCGCTTGAACCCAGGAGGTGAGGGTTGCAGGAGCCAGGATCGCCCCATTGCACTGCAGCCTGGGCAACAGAGCGAGACTCCAACTCAAAAAAAAAAAAAAAAGAAAGAAAGAAAAAAGAAAGAAAGAAAGAAAAAAAAAAACGGGAAATCTCCAGGACTGAAAAGGGAGGTGGGGCTGAAACTCGGTCCTGGGCCTGGGAGCCAGCAGCACCATGCCCACCTGGTGCTTTCTGCCTGCCCCATCCCCTGAAGTCTCGTGCTGTGATGCCTACATGGAAACAGAAGATAAAGATTTCCCCTCATTCAAGGCGGGACGTTAGAACCAAAAACCCCACATGATGCTGGGACCCTCTAAGAATTGGACCCTCAGGAAGGTTAAACTGGAAAAGAAAATTACCTCCCAGCACAGAGAAATGGCCTTGAAACTTGCCTTTCTCCTCTCGGGCTCAAGAAAGTCTGCCTGGGAATTCATAATTACAGGCCTGTCCTCCAACAGGCTTGAAGTTTGAATTTATACAAACAACATAGTTCAAGAAGCACACAGCCAAAATGTGTGTGCCAGGACACTCGGGGACATTCCGGAGGCAGGGAGCTGGGTGCTCAGGGGTGGCCAGGACATGATGACACCTGCCTTTGCACGGACACAGTGTGTGGCTGGCAGGGGGCACCCCAACCCCAGTTTCCAGCAGGAAGCTGAGAACCATGGAGAGATCAAAGAGATCAACTAGAAAAAATATCTTGAAGCCAGTGAGCTCAGTGCTAAGTCTTCAACCATCTTTAAAAGAGAGCGGGTCGGCCAGGTGTGGTGGCTCACATCTGTAATCCCAGCACTTTGGGAGGCCGAAGTGGGTGGATCACGAGATCGGGAGTTCGAGACAAGCCTGGCCAACATGATGAAACCCTGTCTCCACTAAAAATACAAAAATTAGCGCAGTAGTGGGCACCTGTAATCCCAGCTACTCAGGAGGCTGAGGCAGGAGAATCGCTTGAACCCGGGAGACAGAGGTTGCAGTGAGCCGAGATCGTACCACTGCACTCAGCCTGGGCGACAGAGTGAGACTCCATCTCCAAAAAAAAAAAAAAAACAACAAAAAAACGAGAGAGTTGATGGTGCCCTTCACTACTTCCCAAGCATCCTAGAGTCCCACGGGCTGCCCCGCCCAGGGGCAGTGGCTGCGGAGTGTCTGCTCTATCAGGCATGGTGATTTCCTGCCAGCCTGTGCCCTTGACATTCCCACCAGAGACAGAACCTTCTGCAGGTGGCCCTGGCCAGGCTCCTCTCTCCTCCCAGCTCCTCATTAGCCTCCTTTGCCAGGCTAGGAAACCGAGGTATGCGAGGTTAAGGAACTTTACTTGGGCCGTGCAGCTGAGAGTGCGCTTTGCAGGGATTTGCATCCAGGCCGCGGGACTCACACAGGCCACACCTGCCACCCCCACTGCCTCTGGCTCGTGGGAGGTGTGGGATGTGGCGGGTGGCCGGGGCAGTGCTGGGCAGGCAGGTGTTGGTATTCACAACGTTGCTTTCTTGACCGATTATTTTCCTGGGAGACTTCCTCAGTCAAAGGGTTGATATGCTTGCGAGCTCTTGATGCACGCTATCACATTCTCCAAAAACGTACAGCCAGCTTCGCCTGCACCTGCAGCTTCTGTGATTTGTGCTCTTAATTGACGTGGCGCTTTTTTTAGGTTGAGTTGTTTTTCATTGCCAACAATCTTCTCCTGCATTGAAATAATAGCTTGTAAAGAAGCCTCACGCTTCCTTTTTCTCTGTTGACTCTTCTAGGATGCGCTCCAGGAGATATATAATCAGAAGGGCGTGTTTCCAGGGGAGCAGTTTAAGCCTGCCCGGAGGCCATGGACCCTCCTGAACTTCCTGTCCTGGGCCACCATTCTCCTGTCTCCCCTCTTCAGTTTTGTCTTGGGCGTCTTTGCCAGCGGATCACCTCTCCTGATCCTGACTTTCTTGGGGTTTGTGGGAGCAGGTAATGGACACTGTCGCTAACAGCTCACACTCTGACGGGCCTCACAGTATCAGCCACAGGGTCCGGGACCTGGTGACTCATCACAGTGGCTGTGGGAGGCAGGGGCCTGGCTGTTATGGACCCTGGAGCCAGGATCCCCCCACGGCCTGCGGGCCTCAGAGCCTGGATTCTTGCACTGAGCTGAGGGTCGCCTCCCCAGAGAGCCGAACGGCCGCCACCTGGCGCCATCCCCACTGCAGCCCCACTGGCTGGCGCCCTTGAGGATGCCGACGAGAGGGTCCCCAGCCCCCCTGTCTGCTTTTGGGCTCTTAGGGGTCGGGCTGGGCTGGCCATGCGGGAGGTTTAAGCAGGACATCATCATTCAGCTCCTCCCCATTGACCCCCAGCGACTTCCCCACCGTGTGCCCACCCCAGGCACAATGCCAGGCTCACCACGACTCATCAGCTAGCCTGGGGCCGAACAGACACCCAGCCTGTCCCTGTGGTGAGCTCCGGCGCCCACCCACACCCCGTAATTGAGGGGTCTCTGTCCGTGGAGACACAGTCCGTGTGCGTCGCCCCGTGAGCCGACTCCCCAGGCCCAGCAGCTGGGTCAGCTCCTCCCCTGCTCCTGCCGCCACTGCCGGGGGCCTTGGTGGGAGGGGTCCCGAGAGGCAGTGACTGCCACCAGCCTCTCCCATTGGACTACGAGATGACTTGAGGCCACCCACAGAGGACAGGATGTGACCTGCTTACATCCGAGGGTCCTGCTTGTCCACCTCTGTCACCTGTTGGGTTTGCAAGGCCGAGCTGTTAGAATGCCCCGAAGCCCTTCTGCTCCCACCAGCCAAAGACCCAGAGGGGCAGGCAGGGCAGGGTCCACGTGTCCACCTGCCTCGGACCCAGCCGGTCAGAAGACGTGCTTCTCACCCCTGCCTGAGCAGGCCATGGCCTGAGAGGGCTGTCTCCCCGCGGGCCACACCTACTCACTGACAGCAGAGGCCACTGGGTGCGGGGCAGAGGGAGAGGGTCTGGGGCAGAGGAAGGAAGCCCCAGTAACACGTTTTACAGCAAAAAGGCAAAGTCATCCGTCTCACCTCTTCTCTCTCTCTCCTGTCTTGAAAGCTTCCTTTGGAGTTCGCAGACTGATAGGAGTAACTGAGATAGAAAAAGGCTCCAGCTACGGAAACCAAGAGTTTAAGAAAAAGGAATAATTAATGGCTGTGACTGAACACACGCGGCCTGACGGTGTATCCAGTTAACTCAAAACCAGACCAACACACAGAGTGGAGGAAAAGACAATTAGAAACTATTTTTCTTATTAACTGGTGACTAATATTAACAAAACTTGAGCCAAGAGTAAAGAATTCAGAAGGCCTGTCAGGTGAAGTCTTCAGCCTCCCACAGCGCAGGGTCCCAGCATCTCCACGCGCGCCCGTGGGAGGTGGGTCCGGCCGGAGAGGCCTCCCGCGGACGCCGTCTCTCCAGAACTCCGCTTCCAAGAGGGAGCCTTTGGCTGCTTTCTCTCCTTAAACTTAGATCAAATTTTTTGGTTTTTAATCAGTTATCTTGGGAACTTAACCTGGCCCCTCACCTCTTCTGCACCCCCCGCCCCCGAAACTGTCTCGTAATGAATTTCTGCTGTCCTCCTGGGAGTTGACGGCCGGGTCCCGTCCCCCGGGAGCATCGCTCGGCTCAGCACCTTGGCTCCCAGTGGGGGCCCCGTGGAGGGCGCCCGTAGTGATAAGCACACCGGCACGAACATCAGGTCCATTCCTCGAAGTCGGAGCCCTCACTCTGCCCTGTCCTGGGGCTGGCTGAGGGCGAACGCCCCACCTCACTTTCTAGAGCCCTGTCTGCCCTAGCTCCTATTTGACCTTGTGTATAAATGCGTACATCTGTTTTTAAAGCGGATGGGCCCCTGAGAACTCAGTGAAATGCAGAGTTCTCCATGCACCTAAAGCTCCTTTGTCGCTCTCATGGCTGTCAGATCCTGGTCCCTCCACACTGGGTGCTGGGGAGGGAGGACCCTCGGGGCTACCGCGCGCCCCCCCATCCCACAGATCAGGAGCCAAGGAGGGAGAACAGGGCAGCCTGTGGGACTCTAGGATGCTTCAGAAGAAGCGAGGGCACCGTCAACCCTCTGTTTTTTAAAGGTGGTTGGAGACTGTTAACACTGAGCTCATTGGCTTCTAGAGATTTTATTTTTACTGGTTGATCTCTTGGTGGTTTTCAACTTCCTGCTGGAAACTAGAGGTGGGGCACCCCCCACCCCCCAGCCTCGCACTGTGTCTTTGGGGAGGGCCCGCCCCCATCCTGGCCGGTGTCACTGTGGCCCGGCCACCCCTGAGCGCCCAGCTCCCTGCCTCCTGGACGTCTCTGAGAGTCCAGGCAGAGCAGAGGGCAGCGCTCGGCCGGTCATGCTGGCTCCCTTGGCCTTGCAGCGAGCCCCTGGCCCACGCCGAGTGAGGGATGCTTCTCCCTACAGCATGTCCACTCCCCCGGCATGGCCAGGTGGGGCCCCTGGGGCAATGGCAGTGGTAGAACGCTCAACTTGGTTGCGGTACCATCAGCCCACCTGCATTTGGCTTTCGACTTGCTTGTTCTAAGTCACACCCCCCTCATCTTTTTAGCAAGGGAAAAAAACCAAAATGGGTGTTATCTCTGATATATTGAAACCAGCGTTCTGAATAGAGGTAGGTTGAGTTTTCTAGGGGAAAACAAATGGAGAAAAGAGGCATGCAGAAAAGTAAACCGAGAACATAATTAGGCATCGGGCCTAAGTGTCCTGGGGAGATTGGAGGGGACGGCAGCGTTCTGCATGATGGAGGCACTGCTGGGCCCCGGGTCTGTGGGGGCCGTGCTCTCAGGGCGTGTGCGGGACGCCACCTGTGCACACCTGCTCAGAGCACGGCTCCTCACAGGGGTGAAGGGGCAGACCAACGAAACCAGATGAGACCAACGAAACCATGCGAGACACGCTTGCAGACACTGTTGTTTTGGAAATGTGCTTCCCTCCATCTGAAATCTCATCCCTCCACCCGCCCACTCGGGCAGCTGTGCTGTGGGCAGGGCATGCACTCCCCTGGCTGAGCACCCCAGAGATTCTCCTGCACCTTCCTCATGCCGCACGCTGCTCATCCGTCTCCGTGTGTGTTTAGATCCATGCCATTCACTGACTCACTAACACCTGCAAAATCTTTAAGGAAAAAAGCTGAAGGGTACGACCATGCACATATGTGACCTGGAAAATGCAAATTTAGATCTTTTATGATTTAATTGTTATTGTTTCCCATAGAAGTTCCCTCCCTTTGAAATTAATATATAATGTATAAATTCTGCACTGAGCCATGGCGGAGCTGGGCAGCCCCTAGGTTAGAGTGGAGACGGAGGCCCAGGCGCAGGGGTCACACCTCATCTGGTTTCCTTCCCATCTCACAGCTTAGCTTGTGCTTCTCAACACCAAGTCTTTAAGAGCAATAAAAACTACACCATGAATGTTTGGATTTTTTTTTTTTTTTTTTTTGGAGGAGGGTGGATTTTGCTTTTCATCCAGAAGGAAAAGGGGAGGAGAGCTCCTTTACATTTTTTAAATTAAATTCATAAATCCCAGAACAGTCTTTTTTTTTTCTTTTTCCTTTACACCCTACTTCTGAGCTTATTCAGTTGATGTTATGTCCAAATTCAGGCTGAGTGCTCAGGCTGAAGCAACTCTGTAGCCCACAGTCCGTGCTGGCCACTGTCGGGGTGAGGCACATTCTAGGCCTGGCATCGCTGATGCCCTCTGCACCCGGTCCTTGAGCCAGGCCGAGGACAGGAAGGGCATTGCTGGCCTGTAGCTCCTGTTACCCACCCAGAGCCAGGTGCCACACTGGAGGCTCCCAGGCGAGAGGGCCCAGGCCCACCCACGGGCGTCTGGCAGGCCAAGCTCCCAGCCTGGGCCGTGGTCTCCTGGGGACGCCGCTGGCCTCCCAGCTTAGGCCCAGGTGCCAGGTGTCATGGGGTCTCCTGCCCATCTTCCCAAGGATGCCATTGCTGTCTTCATCGTCTTCCCCCGTGTGAGACACTGGTTGTCTGGTACTCGGCGACAGTGTACCAGACGCGCACCCTATGTGAGGTGCTTTAAGGTCCCTGTCCTCAGGAAGCGCAGTCTGGTGGAAGAGATGAGTGCTGAACAAATCACTAAATAACACAAAACAACAATGTAAGCAGCACTTTCTTGTGTAAAAAAAAAAAAAAAAAAAAAGCACGTCCTGTCGATGAATTTTGAGTCTCTCTGCCTTGCCTGTCCCGACTCCCTTTTGCGCACCGTGGCATGAGAATCTTTCCTCACGCTGTTCGTTGCGGTATTGCTGAGCATTGACGTTGATCTGAAGGAAAAGCCGTGGTTGGACCCAGCTGTGTGTTTCACTCACGTGCAATTGAGTAGCTGTTGCCAGGCTGTCCGTGCCTGTTGTGACCACCGGTTGGGGTCAGATTTGGGGTGAAGAATAAGTAACTTTCTGCATGCTTTGTCTCTACCTGAGACACTTATACAACAAGCCAAGTATAATCTCTCCAGCCCTGCAGATTTTCACCTGACTTGTTCAACCCCATGCGTAGACTCCCGCTGCAGGCCTCTGGCCTGTGGCTCACTGCATGCAGCCCCTGGCGTGCAATACTAGTGCTCCACGGCGCGATGTGCTTCTAGCCCTTGCACTGCACCTAGGCTCAGGGTTCAAACGGCCAGCCCGAAACGCCTGCCTGCCTTCTTTCTGGAAACAGCACGTCCCCGGCCGTGTGCCTGCCCCTTTCTCTACTGAGCTAGTCCCCAAACCAAAGGCAAGCCCCCTCGGGCCTCAGGGGATGGGGCCGGCCACACCCCTGACTCCGCCCTGGCTCTGCCCCATACCCCTGCCGTGGGGCCGACCTGGGGGATGCAGACATCCGGCTCCGTATTCCTGCCTATCGGGGCCAGGATGCAAAAACAATTTTTGCGTAAAAGATGTCACACTGATCTGCTGGAGTGGGGTGCACACATGAATTCAGTTTTATCATGAACACTCGCCACTGGCTGCTTGTTGATTCAGGGATAATGGTGGCATTCTTACAAACTGCTCGGGAAATAGAATGACGGGAACACTTTTAGGGAGCCCAGGAAGTTACCAGGGACATTGGTGTCGCCGGCCCAGGCAACAGCAGCGTACGCTTTTCAAAGATCATTGGGTTGTCTTAGAATTTGAAGCTGTGTAATGACAATGTCACCTGGAGTTCGTCTCCATTTCTTAACTTTTTGTTGCACAAGTATTTGGACAGAAGTCGAACTGTGAATGAGATACTGAAATGCACTAAATTGTATTACATTAAACTGGAGTTACTTGATACAATGAAGAAATGCATCTGATCTACTTGTATTTATTGTCTCAGAATTGTACGTTGTGACAATCAAATGTTACTTGCCTAAATGCCAGGAAATTCAACTGGCCTTTTAATCAGCAAGATCGCCAGCAAGTACTGTAACTGTAAAGGAAAATCTCTCTCTCTGGAGAACCCACACAAACCATTGACCTGAGTGCGCATGACAGCCACTGGCTTCTTTTTCTATGATTGAAAATCTGTCATCGCTGACTGTTGGCCAGTTTCAAAGGGACCCATTGTATACAGGGTGCAAATGTATTATACGGATGTTTCCTTTTGTACACTTCATTTTTACAAGTTTTGCTACTCACAAGCTTTATGTAGTGGAGGATAGAGGTATTTTTGGTCTTTAGAAGCTTGTCGGGGTGAGGGCTGCTAACTTACACTTCAGAGGCCTGTGTCCCAAAGGCCTGGCTGCGTTTGCCGTGCTGTGCGAGGACCTGCGTACACAGGCAGGTGTGCGCCTGCCCGAGCGCGAGTAGCTCTTGTGTAGTGGTGAAATGCTGCAGGCATCTGTTTATTAAAATTGCTGCTGTGAAAGACAGGGATAAAATATCCGCAATGTAAGAGAAAGCGACTCCGTGCCTCCTTCTGTTTCTTCATTTCCAGTCTGCACAGATGTCTCCAAGGGGAAACCAGGGCCACCAGGCACTCCTGTCCCATGGGGCCACCCACCTTCAGAGCCCACTCCCACGGGCTCTGTTTTCTTGGAGGCCATCCTGCCGATGGCACTTTTCAAGGCCCTCCCTTCCCTACGAGTTGCTTTCTGGGAGGGGAAATTGAAAAGGAGAGAGGTCACCTGGCAAAAACACAGGGGAAATCAGCCAGTCCACAAAAATACGCAAAATGACCTGATGATGTCCAAAAAAGGGTTTTAAAAGCGATCAAGGACAAAAGGTTTTCCTAAGTGGCATGTATACATCCAAAACTCTTTTTTTGTAAAAACATTCATCTGTGGAGAAAACCAAGGAACCCCTTTCTCTTCTTTATTAAAAAGCAAAACAAAAACTCTTGTTAGAACCAAAAGATATTCCGAGTTCTCGTTTCGTGTCTTCTAAAAATAAGCTAAGCTGAAGAGTCTGGGTGTCCACATGCTCCTGGGAATGGCCCTGGCAACCTTGGTGACATGCTCTCTGCTCCGGGGCTGCCTCCTTCCCTAATGGCATCAGTGAGGGTGACAGGTCCATGCTGGTGCTTAGCCCAGCTCCTGAGAAGCTGGGAAGGCCTGGCTCAAAGTCCCGTGTCCAGATGCCATTTATTTTTTAAAGTATATCCTGAAGTCAGAGCACCCAGAATTTTGCATGATGTTCTGTTGTTTTCTCGGGAGATGAAAGTGAAGTGCCTGGTGCCACTTGGTATGGGGATGTCATGGGTGGGTCAGGCCTTGCCCTCTAACAAGAGGGACTGACTTGCCTGAACCCCACTTCGCCTGTTTGAACACAAGTGCTCACGGGCATTGGGGGGCAGCCATGGAGACCCCTTCGGACTTCATCACCCCGCGCATCACAGGCATCCGGCTCACCCAGGAGAGGGGCCAAGGTTAACCATGAGGCCCATTGCCTGCCTTTATTGGCCCAGATCCCACCTCCGCTTCACCCAGAAGCTCAGTATGTAGGAGTCAGTCCCTGCCACCTGACATTCTGGGACATGTGAGTGTGTACACATGTGCATGCATGCACACACCATGTGTGTGGGGACCTTCATAGCCATACGCATGCACACATGTACACACGTCCCAGCACACACACGGGCACACCTGAAGAATAAGGGGCAGCGTTAGGAAGTGGGCTTGGGAAACCATCCTCTTCATGTCTCTTCTTGTTTGTTTGTTTGTTTTTGAGATGGAGTTTTGCTCTGTCACCCAGGCTGTGGAGTACAATGGTGTGATCTTGGATCACCGCAACCTCTGCTTCCCGGGTTCAAGCGATTCTCCTGCTTCAGCCTCCCAAGTAGCTGGGATTACAGGCACCTGCCACCATGCCCAGCTAATTATGTATTTTTGGTAGAGACAGGGTTTCTCCATGTTGGTCAGGCTGGTCTCGAACTCCTGACCTCAGGTGATCCACCTGCCTCGGCCTCCCCAAGTGCTTGGAATACAGGCATGAGCCACCACACCTGGCCTTCTTCACGTCTCTTCTGAGCATAGTGCCTGAGAACCCGGAATTTCCAGGTGGCTCACACAGCAGCAGGGTTCATGGAGATAAAAGCCCTTCTTGAAGAAAGTGGCCCCCCAGGGCTAAGGAACTTGATGAAGAAATCAAACAGTCCCGTGACGTCTTAGCAAGCTAGCAACGTGGCCTGAGCTTTGCTTTGCTGTTGGATGTGAGCTCTTCCACTGCAGGCGGCCTGCACCTGGGCTGGGCAGGAACAAGTCCAACCGCAGGTACCCTGGACGTGAGCCTTGATCGTCCCACGTGTGGCCAGGGGGCCTGTGAGGGTGCACGTGCACACACATGCACACATAGACACACACGTGCACGTACACCAGCAGGTGCTTGCCCTGCCGCTGAACCCCTGGGGGAGGGACAGGCCCAGTCACAGGGGCAGGCACCAGAGTACAAGGCCACGGAAGGCTCCGCATGGCTTTGGCTGCTGCCCTGCAGTCGGTCCCAGCCTCATAGCACTTGCCAGGTGGAGCCACTCCGAAGTCTTAGGATCCAGGGATGGGAAATGCCAGCAAGGTCACATGTGTGACCTCACTTCACAGCTGCTGGCGCAGCCTCTGCTTGAACCCAGCCAGATCCCAGCGTGCCTCTACTGTCTGAATTGGCCCATTCCATCGATCACAGATGGGGAGCAGAAGTGTGTTTCCGTGGGACAGAGTGTTACGGGGGAGGCTTGGATTTGGGGGTCTGGAGGCCTCTAGATGAAAACCCAAAACTCACTCCTTAGGACCTGTGTGGCCCAGGCCAAGAAGGTTCTTAGCCTCCATGCCCTTCCGTGTTCTAGCCTGTAAGGTGGGGATGGTCATCAGGACGATCAGCGTACCTCCTGAGCTTAGGCCGTGACAGGTGCTGAGCAAGTGGCTACTGTCCCGGCAGACCCGGGGGCATCCCAAACCTGCATCTGTCCTGGGCCCTGCCTGTGCCAGCCTGGAGGGGAGGGGCTGTGGTAGTGGCCTTTGCTTCCTCTCCCCTTGGAACCTTTCATGAGCCCCCAGTGTCTCCTCCTCCCCATCATTCATCTTTTCCTGTCACTTCTTTCTTTCTTTTTTTTTTTTTTTTGAGACGGAGTCTCGCTCTGTCCCCCAGGCTGGAGTACAGTGGTGCAATCTCGGCTCACTGCAAGCTCCACCTCCCGGGTTCAAGCCATTCTCCTGCCTCAGCCTCCTGAGTAGCTGGGACTACAGGCGCCTGCCACCACGCCCAGCTAATTTTTTGTATTTTTAGTAGAGACGGGGTTTCACCATGTTAGCCAGGATGGTTTCAATCTCCTGACCTCGTGATCCACCCGCCTCAGCCTCCCAAAGTGCTGGGATTACAGGCGTGAGCCACCTCGCCTGGTCTCCTGTCACTTCTTAAACCCTTTTGGTCTGGGTGCAGTGGTTCACACCTGTAAGCCTCACATTTTGGGAGGCCAAGGCAGAGGATCACTTGAGCCTAGGAGTTCAAGACCAGTCTGGGCAACATAGCAAGGCCCCATTTCTAAAAAAAAAAAAAAAAAAAAAAAAAAAAAAAAAATTTCTAAATTGGCCAGAAACTGTGGCTCATGCCTGTAATACCAGCACTTTGGGAGGCTGAGGTGGGAGGATCACTTGAGCCTAGGATTTCGAGACCAGCCTGGGCAACACAGCAAGACCCCATCTCTACAAAACAAAAATTTTTTTTAATTGGCTGGGCACCGTGGCTCATGCCTGTAATCCCAGCACTTTGGGAGGCCGAGATGGGAGGGTCACTTGAGCTCAGGAGTTCGAGACCAGCTCAGGCAACATGGTGAGACCCCATCTCTACTAAATATATATATATATGGCTGGGCACGGTGGCTCATGCCTGTAATCCCAGCATTTTGGGAGCAGAGGTGGACAAATCACCTGAGGTCACGAATTTGAGACCAGCCTGGCCAGGTGAAACCCCATCTCTACTGAAAATACAAAAATTCGCCAGGCTTGGTGGTGGGAGCCTGTAATTCCAGCTACTCGGGAGGCTGAGGCAGGAGAATCGCTTGAACCTGGGAGGTGGAGGTTGCAGTGAGCTGAGATTGCACTACTGCACTCCAGCCTGGGCCTCAGAATGATACACCATCTCAAAAATAAATAAATAAAAATTACATATATATATACATACATATATACACATATATATACACATATACATATATACATATATATACACATATATACACACACATATACATATATACATATATACACATATATATGTGTGTGTATATATATGTATATATATATGTGTGTGTATATATATATATATAATAGCTGGGCATAATGGTGCACGCCTATGGTCCCAGCTACTTGGGAGACCGAGATGGGAGGATTACTTGAACCCAGGGGGCGGAGTTTGCAGTAAGCCAAGATTGTGCCGCTGCACTTCAGCCTGGGTGACAGAGCAAGATCCTGTCTCAGAAACAAAAAATCCACCAGGTGTGGTGGCGTGCACCTGTAGTCCCATCTACTTGAGAGGCTGAGGTGGGAGGATCACTTGAGACCAGGAGGGTGAGGCTGCAGTGAGCCATGATCGTGCCACTGCGCTCCAGCCTGGGCAACACAGTGAAATTCTATCTCAAAAAACAAAAGCACCCCTTTTTGCTGGGCTGGGCCTCCTTTGCGGGTGCAGTGCGGTTCATCCCTTAGCATCTCTGAGGTGCGTGCCCCGCCGTGTCCCTCCACACCGCTGTGACACTGCTGCTCTTCTGCAGAGTTGATAACACGGGGCATGGTGACCGACGTCATCCCCCCCAGTAAAGGCGCACGAGGAGGGCGGGCTCCTGACCGGCCTCAGCAGGACTGTGTCCACCAGAGCAACACACCCAAAGCCAGGGTTCTGGCTGCAGCTCCTCAGACCAGTGGGAGGTCATTAGACCCGCAGGAGCGCACGTGACTCCGGGAAGTGGGATGGGACCGTGTTGCCGGAAAAGCCGGATGAGCAAAGGCGGGCAAGCCCAAGGTGTTCAGACCCGGCCGGAGAGGCGGGAGACGGGGAACACGGCAGCTGCACAGCTCTCCCGGGGAGAGTCCGCGTGTGGTGGGAGGGACCCAGCCTGACTCCCTAGGAGCTGGTTTTCATGTTTGGGGCCCACGAAGACCTTGAGCTGCCTTCAGGAAGGATTGTCACGCGGGGCAGGGTGTGTAAGCAGATGAGCTGCGCGGTGCCAGCCTGTGCTCCTCTGCCCACACAGCAGGCCGTAGATTCCGCACCCGGGATGCCTGGGACGCCCACAGGCCTTGGCCAGGCTCGGCTTGTGGAGTGCAGAGCAAGGGCTGGTGGAGCTCCCCGGGCGCTTGGAGCCAGGGAGTGTGCGCAGTGGCAAGGGGGGTCCTTAGAGACAAGCAAATGCTAAATGATCTGAAATCGGGATTGGAGATGGGGCAGGGGAGAGTCGGCTCTAGACAGGCATGTCCAGCCTGTTTGCAAAACCCCTGCAAGATCTAAGGACATCCAGGGGACAGACATCGTGAGCATGGGGTTCGGCTCCCATGTGCCTCTTGTCATGGAGGGACTTGAAGCCCTAAGCTATGCCAGAGGTCAGAGGACCTAGAAGGACCCACGGCATGTCTGTCCTGGGTGCCTGCAGAGCTGGGTGGGCCTTGCCCGCAGTGTGTCCGGGAAGGGGCTGCAGAGCTGGGTGGGCCTTGCCCGCAGTGTGTCCGGGAAGGGGCTGCAGAACTGGGTGGGCCTTGCCCGCAGTGTGTCTGGGAAGGGGCTGTACACCTGTCCCCATGGCTTCCCTTCAGCTTCTCTGCGATTCTCAGTCGCCCGTCGGGACCAGAAGGGATTCTAGAGCATAATTTCCCCTCAAGCAGTTGTTTGTTTGTTTGTTTTTTGGAGACAGAATCTCGCTCTGTCTCCCAGGCTGGAGTGCAGTGGCGTGATCTCGGCTCACTGCAACCTCCGCCTCTTGGGTTCAAGCGATTCTTCTGCCTCAGCCTCCCAAGTAGCTAGGATTACAGGCACGCACCACCATGCCCGGGTAATTTTTTTTTTTAGTAGAGACGGGGGTTTCACCATGTTGGCCAGGCTGGTCTCGAACTCCTGACCCCTCAGGTGATCCACCCACCTCGGCCTTCCAAAGCGCTGGGATTACAGGAGTGGTCACCGTGCCTGGCTCAAGCAGCTTTTAAATGCAGGACTTCCACCCCCGAAATTCCAACTCACACAGCTGTAATTACATGGTCGTTCCACCTGCCCAGGACTTTATACGAAACCTGACCCCCCTCGGCCGGGCGCGGTGGCTCATGCCTGTAATCCCAGCACTTTGGGAGGCCAAGGAGGGTGGATCACGAGGTCAGGAGATTGAGACCATCCTGGCTAACATGGTGAAATCCCGTCTCTACTAAAAATACAAAAAATTAGCCGGGCGTGGTGGCAGGCGCCTGTAGTCCCAGCTACTTGGGAGGCTGAGGCAGGAGAATAGCGTGAATGCGGGAGGCGGAGCTTGCAGTGAGCCGAGATAGTGCCACTGCACCCCGGCCTGGGCGAAAGAGTGAGACTCCGTCTCAAAAAAAAAGAAACCTGACCCCCCTCAGGCTGGTCCAAAGCCATCGGATGTACCCTCTCCTCAGAACAAACAGGAAGGTGGCTGCCACTTCCAGCGGCTTCACGGCAGAGCTTGTGCAATCGCAGGACACAGCCTGGATGGCCGAAGACAGCAGGGCAGTTGTGAACGGTCTACGCCATGTCTCCTGCCCAAACCCTTTTCTGCTGCTCCCAACCAGAAAATAAGGATGGAGACAGCCTGCAGCCCCTCCTTTGCCAGTGAAAGATCTGGTGGGGAGGCGTGGGGTCTCTGGGGGTCGGGGGGACAGGTATGACGATGCTGGTGCCCATCTCTCTGGGGCATTCCACCCCCTTTGGACTTCATTGTCCCTGCTGTGTCACCAGGGGCCCTGCCACGCCCTGCCTCCGAGTGTGTGGGATCTGTACCTGCTTTGCCCCCACTGGCCGCTTTCTCCAGGGCAGCCATGAACATCTCCAGTGTCCTCGGAGCAAGGAAGGAACGCTTCCTGGAGCAGAAGTGGCCACAATGACGCTAGGTCAGCAGATGGCCGCAGAGGCCTGGGCAGTGACCGGTCGGAGAACAAAGCCTGAGGTGTTCCCAGGCCGGTTTCCACGGGAGTCTTGGCAGTGACCCGTGCACGGAGGAGACGCGTGCCTTCCTGGCCCCCCAGTTTGGATTCCTGGTGCCTCTAAGGTCTGCTGATGGCGGAGCTGCACCCGGGTGAGCACAACCCAGGATGGGGTGGGGGGTGGCTCTTCACATTCCCTGTCCTCAGTGACAGAAACTCACTTTTATTATCCTAAACTCTGTTTTTGCTTAGAATTTGGGGCAACTTGCCCTGAAATAACCCTTCCCTTGTCCTTGGGATGAGGGGACTCTGTCCTCAGGGCATAATCATGTAGAAATAGGTCATCCTGCAGGTCCCCCCAGGAGATTCCTGAAAGAGGGAACCCGCTTTGAGCTGCCTGGGTCATTCCTCCAGCACGTCCCCTCCCAGCCCCAGCCTGCGCTGGAGACTGGTCTGAGTTCAAAGGCCGCGCCTTCTTCAGAGAACAGCCACTGCTGGCAGAGTCAGGCCTCCCATCCCCTCCAAGACAGCTGGGCTCCCTGGGGCTGTGGGAAGGGGGCTGTGGGGAGATGACCAGCGGTTTCTGGTCCTGTGTGCCCAGCCCCTATCAGCCCACAGAGCCTCACTGTGGCGCCTCCCCTGCCCACCAGCACACGGAGGGAGCAGGAAGGGATGCCCGCCAGAGGCTTCGCCCTTAGTGGGGGAAGGAAGTGATCCCACTCCATCTTCCGGTCCGAAGCCTTTTCCCTCTTCAGGGTGGGCCTGTCCACTCCCGCCCCCGAGGTGGCTCTTCCGTCTCTCCCGCCGGTGCAGGTGGGACCCACAGGCTGCAGAGTCAGACCTGAGGGAAAATCCCAACTTCAGAAGTCATTTCTCAGCCTCCTCATCAGAAAATGAAAACCCAAACCAAAAGCTCCCCAGAAGGCTGAGGGAAAGGAGCCGGGCTCCCATCAGACAACTCACTGGGCCATAAGCACAACCTGGGGTGTGGAGAGAAGCCACAGTCCTGCCCTGGGGGTCTCCAGGGTACCTGGGCCAGAAGCCTGCAGTGGCGGCCCGGACAGGGGCCCGGGCAGCGGTTCACGAGGAGAACTTGGATGAGAGCTTGTCCCTCCCTTTCTGCAGCAGCCACTAAGGAAGGCGCAGAGGGACTGGGCATGGTGGCTGACACCTGTAATCCCAGCACTTTCGGACACTGAGGCAGGAGGATCTCCTGAGGCCAGGAGTTCAAGACCAGCCTGGGCAACATGGTGAAACACTGTCTCTACAAAAATAAAAAAATTGGCTGGGCACGGTGCCTAATGCCTGTAATCCCAGCACTTTGGGAAGCTGAGGCAGGTGGATCACCTGAGGTCGGGAGTTCGAGACCAGCCTGACCAACATGGAGAAACCCTGTGTCTACTAAAAATGCAAAATTGGCCAGGCATGGTGGCACATGCCTGTAATCCCAGCTAATTGGGAGGCTGAGGCAGGAGAATCACTTGAACCCGGGAGGCGGGGGTTGCGGTGAGCCAAGATCGCGCCACTGCACTCCAGCCTGGGCAACAAGAGCGAAACTCCGTCTCAAAAAAAAAAAAAAAAATTAGCCTGGCATGGTTGTGCACACCTGTAGTCCCAGCTACTCAGGAGGATGAAGTGAGAGGATCGCTTGAGCCCAGGAGTTCAAGGCTGCACGAGCCACAAATGTGCCACTGTACCCCAGCCCACACAATGGAGTGAGACCCTGTCTTAAAATAAGAATAGCAATAACAATAGAAAGGAACAGAGACAAAGCCACACGGTGCTCTCTGACTGCCGAGTCCCAGGACTTGGTACAAAATCGCGAGGGATCTTTGAAACTCCCAACAGCAGCCCACATGCTACCCGATGAGGAAGCCGGGGACCAGACCAAGGACACTGACCATGCCCAAGCCGGGGACCAGACCAAGGACACTGACCATGCCCAAGCCGGGGACCAGACCAAGGACACTGACCATGCCCAAGCCGGGGACCAGACCAAGGACACTGACCATGCCCAAGCCGGGGACCAGACCAAGGACACTGACCATGCCCAAGCCGGGGACCAGACCAAGGACACTGACCATGCCCAAGCCGTCCAGCTAGTTCAGAGTCAAGTGGAAATAACCAGGGCGGGAGCGCAGAGAGCCACATCCCAGTGGCTCCAGATCCTGGCGTGGGACAGCTGGGTGCTTGGGGAACTGCCGTTCATTCACAGGGCTTTGCAGCTGAGCTCAGAACTTGATCTTGACTTTGATGGGTGGAAGGAATGTGAGTGCCTGGATTAAAGCGGATTGTCACGTAGGCCACAGGATTCACGTGGGTAGAGACCCCTGGGTAGCAAGGAGCAGCCTCCAGCCCAAGTTAAGGCGTGGAGACAGTGAGCTGGGTGTGCCATCCGCATGTGCCATCCTCAAAACCCCCAGCCCAAGTTAAGGCATGGAGACAGTGAGCTGGGCGTGCCATCCGCATGTGCCATCCTCAAAACCCCCAGCCCAAGTTAAGGCATGGAGACAGTGAGCTGGGCGTGCCATCCGCATGTGCCATCCTCAAAACCCAGCAAGTGCTCCCTCCTGACCTCAAGTGATCCACTCGCTTCGGCCTCCCAAAATGCTGGGATTACAGGTGTGAGCCACTAACTACCCTCAGCCAGGTTTCCAGTTTTTTGGTGTATGCATTTATTGTTATTAACTTACCTCTTAATGCTTCTACTGTGTCCCAGAAGTTTTGGCACATTGTGTTTCTATTTTTATTTGTTTCAAGGAATTTAATATTTTTAAAACTTTTTTCATTGTTAAAAATATGGATCACTTCATGAATTTGCACGTTTCCTTGCAGGGGTCATGCTAATCTTCTCTATCATTTCCACTTTAGGATATTGCCACGGTTTCTACAGGACTGAACAAAGGGGGACCAACACAGAAATGAAAACTTAAAACAAAAGTAAGTATTTTAAAGGAAGGGGCCGGGGGAAGAAGAAGAGCACTCGCAGCTTCCGGTGAGCATGGACAGCACCTGAGCTTCCACAGCCCTTCCTATTTGTTGAGTAGAATGAGCAGGGAGGAGGAGGTAATGATTGCTCAGCTGCTTAATTGATCACAGGTGCATATTATTACTAACAGCCTTCAGATGTGCCCTGTAGCTCATCACAACAAACACTTGTGCCTGGGTCGTGACTGCCTCAGTATTCCTTCTGGGCGGCAGAAGCAGTTTGTCAGTTTACCAGTTTGCCAACGTTCTGCTTTTCTGAGAACAGTTTGCTGTTTACTCACATACCCTCCAGTGGTATACTGAGTTGATCACAGCCCTCACTTTCTGCAGCAGCCACTAAGGAAGGCGCAGAGGGACTTCCTTTCGGCCTGCAACAGTATCTGTGCTGCCCAAGTGAGTATGGAATTTTAAATTTTCATTCTTAGTCTCTTCCTTCATCCACTGGTCATTCAGGAGCATGTTGTTTAATTTCCATGTATTTGTACAGTTTCAAATGTTCCTCTTGTTATTGCTTTCTGGTTTTGTTGCACTGTGGTCAGATGAGATACCTGGTATGATTTTGATTTTTAAAGCATTGTAGAGACATGTTTTGTGTCTTAACATATTGTCAATCCTGGAGAATCTCCCATGTGCTGATGAAAAGAATGTATTTTTCAGCTGTTGAGTGAAACGTTCTGTAAAGGTCTGTCAGGTCCATTTGGTCTACGGTGTAGTTTCAATCCAATGTTTCTTTGTTAATCTTCTATCTAGATGATCTTTTTAATGCTGAGAGAGGGGTTTTAGAGTCCAACTATTATCCTATTGGGGTCTATCTCTCCCTTTAGATCTATTAATAATAATATTTGCTTTATATACCTGGGTACCCTGGTGTTGGGTGCATATATATTTATAAGTGTTATATTCCCTTGCCAAATTAACCCCCTTATTATTATACAGCGTCTTTGTCTCTTTTTACAGCTTTTGAAGTCTGTTTTGTCTAATATAAGTACAGTTACTCCTGCTCACTTTTGGTTTCCATTTTTGTGGAATATTTTTTTCCATCCCTTCACTTTTAGCCTGTATGTTTCTTTACACGTGAGGTGAGTTTCTTGTAGGCAGCGTATAGTTGGGTCTTTTTAAAAATCCATTCATGCCGGGTGCAGTGGTTCATGCCTGTAATTCCAGCATTTTGGGGGGCTGAGGGGGGATGATTGCTTGAGCTCAGGAGTTCAAGACCAGCCTGGACAACATAGGGAGACCCCATCTCTACAAAATAATTTAAGAAATTAGCTAGGTGTGGTGGTGCATGCCTGTGATCACAGCTAGTTGTGAGGCTGATAAGGGAGCATCACCTGGGCCTGGGAGGTTGAGGGTGCAGTGAGCCATGATTATGCCATTGCACTCCAGCCTGGGTGAAAGAGTGAGATCCTATCTTGAATGAATGAATAAATAAATAAATCCATTCAGCCAGTCTATATCATTTAAATGGGGGAATTTAATCCATTTACATTTAGGGTTATTACTGATAGGTAAGGATTTACTCCTATCATGTTGTTGATGTTTTCTGATTATTTTCTATATCAGAAAATAATCGGAAGTGCACACCTTGTGCTCCTAGACCAGGGCAGTGCTGCTGTGTGAATTCCTGGCAGCTCTCCAGGCTGGGCTCAGGGCTTGCAAGGACTGTGGGATTCTCCTGTCGTAAGGACTGTAGGTGTTGGTGGTGGCAATGGGGGCTGATGAGGATCTTCTACTTACCTTTGCCCCGCAAGGGGGTGTCCCTCTTGACTCCCGGCAGATTCAATCCAGGTGGAGGAGATGGAGGTGCAGGGCCAGGTGCCTCGACACTGCCCTCCAATTTGATGGGCTTCCAATCACCAAAGGTGTGTCTCTTCTCCCCACTGCACTTCACATTCTCCTTCTGACACTCCAGTCAAATCTTAGCTATTTATTCATTGTCTTGGTCCTTTCTTGTGGAGGACAAGTGCCAGGGGCCTCTAGTCAGCCACCCTGATGACATTATGCTCTGTGGTTTTAATTTGAATTTTCCTGCAATGCAAATAATTAGTCATGCTTAGTGATGAGTGTTTTTTTATATGCCTGTTGGTCAGCTGCATGTCTTCTTTTGAGAAATGGCTATTTCTTTTGCCCATTTTTAAGATTGGGTTGTTTCTTGTTGTTGAGTTCTTTTAGTTCCATATAAATAAATATATACGTGTATATATATATATATTTATTTATTTATTTATTTATTTATTTATTTTTTGAGACAGAGCCTCACTGTGTCACCCAGGCTGGAGAGCAGCAATGCCATCTCGACTCACTGCAATCTCCACCTCCTGGGTTCAAGTGATTCTCCTGCCTTAGCCTCCCAAGTAGCTGGGACTACAGGCGCCTGCCACCAAGCCAGGCTGATTTTTTTGTATTTTTGGTAGAGACAGGGTTTTGCTATGTTGGCCAGGCTGGTCTTGAACTCCTGACCTCAGGTGATCCGCCTGCCTCGGCCTCCCAAAGTGCTGGGATTATAGGCGTGAGCCACTGCACCCAGCCCCTTATATATTTTGGATATTAACTCTTTATCGGATGCATGGTTTGCAAATACTTTCTCCTATTTTGTAGGCTTTCTCTTCACTCTGTCGATTGTTTCCTTCGCTGTGCAGAAGCCTTTTAGTTTGATGTAATCCCATTTGTCTATTTTTGCTTTTGTTTCCTATGCTTCTGGGTCATATCCAAACAAATGATTGCCCAGATCATTGTCACGGAGCCTTTCCCTATGTTTTCTTCTAGTGGCTTCACATGTTCGGGTCTTGTGTTTAGTCTTTAATCCATTTTGAGTTGAATTTTGTACATGGTATGAGATAAGCGTCCAACTTCATTCTGCATGTGGATATCCAGGTTTCCTGGCACCACTGATTGGAGACACTGTCCTTTTTCGGAGGAGTGAATACACTCCCGTCGTTCAGACATTGCAGTTATCCAGCCCAGTGCAAAGGAGAGGCCTCCGTCTCCCCAGCCCTGTCTGCCTGTGTCCTCCACCCCCTACTCCCTGGAGCTTGGCTGGTGCGGTGCCCATGATGCCTACTGTGAGTGGCTGTCAGTCTGTTTCAGTTGGTCAATTCCTGTGCTATATTGGCCAGCAAGTATGGTAAGTCTTACCCCTGCTTGTAGATACATATTTGTATTAGTGTATGTTTCCAGTAATTCCTTTTTTTTTTTTTCTGAGACAGGGTCTCATTCTGTTGCCCAGGCTGAAGTGCAGTGGTCAACCTTTGCTCACTGCAGCCTCAACTTGTTGGGCTCAAGCAATCCTCCCATCTCAGCCTCCCCAGTGGCTGGGATTACAGATGTGTGCCACCACACCTGGCTAACTTATTTTTTGGTAGACATGGGGGTCTCTCTATGTTGCCCAGGCTGGTCTCAAACTCCTGGCCCCAAATGATCCTCCTGTCTCAGCCTCCCGAAGTGCTGAGACTACAGGCGTGAACACTGCACCTGGCCTTATTCTTTCTTTTCAAAAAATGGACATGCTTGGCTGGGTGGCTCTCTGGAAGCTTCCTTGGCAGCTTAGTGTATGTCAGTGTTTAGAAATGTTCCACTGCCATGTGGTGCTGCACCCCCATTGCTGGGTCAGGAACGTGTCCCTCATCCACCTTATTGCTGATGCTGTTGGTGTCTCAGAAGGGTTTACTTTTTCTGCTCATGCTGGGTTGGACTAAGAGAGGGAAAACCCTCCTATCACTAGCAGGTGTTGGCCTCTCCCTCTCCTGACATGAGAATGCATCTTAAATAAAGACCTGCCTCTTTCTCCCATGCCTGAAAAGGGCCAAGATGCTCTGGCTGAAGTTGCCAGGAGGTCAGCACCTCTTCCTTTCCCCTGCATTCTGGGGATTGCCCCCCGCCACTGTCTCTGGTTGAATGTGTCTGTGCAAACCTCTGTAGTGATCCCTGCAAAGGGAGGAGGGGAGTGGGGCCGGGACTAAGCCTGGGACAGAGGTGGGAGCTGGGCCAGGGGGAGCCTCCCTTGGGGCCAGGCAGTGGCAAGAGCCACGTGGAAAAAAGCAAGTCCCTTTGATCAGAAAACCCACTGCTGTCCCTGCACCAGCCTGGGCCAGGACGGGACAGATGGGCCTTGGCAAGCCTCCCACGGACACCACGCAGCCTCACCCAACAGCAGTTAGCCACCTTAGGTCTGCAGCTCACAGCCCATCCTGCCAGGGACAGTTGGAAGACTGCTTGGAGGAGGCCTTTGGTTCCCAAAAAAGCTGGGCTGAGGCCACAAGGCCCCCTGCAGACCCTCATCCTCAGACTTGTTTCCACATTTATTTAAAGGATGCAGGGAGGAGCTGGTTTTCTATTAATAACAATTAAGTACTCTTCATGTTCAAAACAGAACACTTATTACTTGCAATTTTCTGAGTCAGCCAAGTTCCCAGCCAGTGTATTAAACATGTAACGTTTAGGTAATGAGATGAACTCTTGATTTCAGTACCAGGCCATGGGTGCATCTCTCCTAGAATTCCGGCAGCCACTGGGCCCCTCTCAGGGCTGGGGGCTGGATGACAGGGGAGCAGGAGAGATGCGTCCATCACAGAGCCATCTGCCTTCGAGGCAGAGTGTGCATGGACTGGGGTGCAGGTGGTCTATTTGAGGTGGGCCCAGAGAGAGGGGGAAGGGAGTGGGGATGGTGGGGTGTAGAGGATGGGGGTAAGACAGGGACTGTCACTGAGCTAGTTCCTGCCATAGTTCGACCTGGCCAGGGCTGTGAACAAAGTACCTCTGAGCAGAGGGAGGTTTGCATGACCACCCACCTACCCTAGGGCGGCCATCGTGGAGACAGGGCCTGCTGGTGTCCATTTTCCAACGCTTCCTGGCTGAGCCTGTTTCTGAGCCCATGGAGAAGGTTCTAGGCCTGGGGCAGAAAAGTGGGGCCCCCAACTAGTCTCAGAGGAGGGACCCTAACTGTCTGGTGCCACCCAGCTGCACCTGAAATCAGAGTGCGCTGAAGGCATGTGGCCTGGGGCACCCAATGCGTCTGTTAGGGTCTGAGTGCACCAGGGAGGACTGTTCTCTTGTCACCACTCAGGCCACCGTGACTGGACGGTTTTCCCATTGTACCATTTACGTAGGAAGAGACGTAGAAACTGGGCTAGCTGACACCACCTTCCAGGCTATTCGAGTGATGTTTTGGAGGTTGGCTTACTGGCAGCTCAGCCCTCAACCAGCTTTTCCCTCTTGCCACTTCTTCTGTGCAAGGGGGATGTTATATCACCCGCTGTCAGGTGTGCCAGGGGTTGGCGTGAAAGGCATCGGTGCTGCTCCTATGTCTGAGCCAGGCCACAGCCGGCTTCTGCCATCTGGGCAGTGGGCGGCTCCCTGGTCCCTGAGAACAGCAAGGAAAAGGTGGGGCACAGATGAGGGCCTCCAGCAGGGTGGCTGCTCCTGCCCCAGTCCCGAACCCCACCGCGCAGGGACACAAGTGGGGGACATGAGGCCAAGGCACAGACAGGCCTCTTGGGGAGTGACCTCTGCTTGGAGAGGGAGCACGAGAATCCAGACTGTCAGGAAGCCAAGAAAGACCCAACTGAGTTCAAAATAGGAGCATGGGTCGGACGCGGTGGCTCACGCCTGTAATCCCAGCACTTTGGGAGGCTGAGACGGGCAGATCACGAGGTCAGGAGATCGAGACCATCCTGGCTAACACGGTGAAACCCCGTCTCTACTAAAAAAATAAAAAATAAAAAAAAATTAGCCGGGCGTGGTGGCGGGCACCTGTAGTCCCAGCTGCTCGGGAGGCTGAGGCAGGAGAATGGCGTGAACACGGGAGGTGGAGCTTGCAGTGAGCCAAGATTGCGCCATTGCACTCCAGCCTAGGCGACAGAGTGAGACTCCGTCTCAAAAAAAAAAAAAAAAAAAAAAATAGCATGGGGCATAGTGTTTGGAGCAGCCGTCCACAGCGCCAGGCTTGATTCCATCAGCGCTACTTATTTACATCACACTATACAGCCTAAAACCTGGTAAGAGCATATTGTTTCTGCACAAGCTCACGTGGGAGCAGGTTCTTTCTGAAGACACCACACAGTGACAGCAGCAGTTGACAGTGTGCCATGCACAAGATTGACTCAGCAAGAGGAGAGGCGCCAGGCTTAAGGTCGGGCATACCCTTGCTGTGCCAGGGGACCTGCCATTGCCTCTTGTACGAAATGGGGTGATGGCTGCAGTCCTGGCAACTGTGTTCCGGGCGCGGCCAAGCCCCAGTGGGCCTGATCTCTGAGCTGCCATGGGGCGAGCCCTGGGCCTCTGTCTGTCTCTCCTCTCATCTGCGACATGGAGCTAGGATACCTCCTCCCAGGCTTTTTGTAGGCATTAAAATAATTCAAGGCCAGGCATCGGTGGCTCACGCCTATAATCTCAGCATTTTGGGAGGCCCAGGCAGGTGGATCACCTGAGATCAGGAGTTCGAGATCAGCCTGGTCAACATGGTGAAACCCCATCTCTACTAAAAATACAAAAATTAGCCGGGCGTGATGGCGTGTGCCTGTAATCCCAGCTCCTTGGGAGGCTGAGGCAGGGGAATTGCTTGAACCCGGGAGGCGGAGGTTGCAGTGAGCTGAGATTGCACCACTGCACTCCAGCCTGGGCAACAGAGCCAGACTCTGTCTCAAAAAAAATAAATATATAACATAAAAAAAAAATAAATCCAGGTGTGTTGACTGCATAGAATACATGTTTTAAAGGGGGGAAATTCTATCATATCCCTGTTTTCAGATGAGACAACAGATGCAGGAGACATGAAGAGTAATTGAGAATCCATGTGGCCCTGCTCCAGGATCTGCTGCTTAACCACAGTGTGGCTCCACTTTTTACAAACAGGTAAGCTCCCTATGGACCGCATGGGCTGGGTGTGGTGGCATGCGCCTGTTATCCCAGCACTTTGGGAGGCCAAGGTGGGAGGATCACTTGAACCCAGGATATGGAGGCTGCAGTGAGCTATGAATGTACCACCACACTCCAGAGTGGGTGACAGAGCAACTCTGTCTCAAAAAAAAAAAAAAAAAAAAAAAAAAAGGATGGAAAATGCAGATATGTGGGTAAAAGGGGGAAGAAACTGCTGAGTCTGTGACCCAATCACAGTCACTGATACTGTTTTGATGAATTTCCTTCCAATCTCTTTTGTAATGATAGTGGGGTGGAGTTTTTTGCTTTTATGTAGTTGTTATTATATCACATCACTTTTCTTTTTTTGAGTCAGGGTCTTGCTCTGTTGCCCAGGCTGGAGTTCAGTAGTACAGTCTAGGCTCACTGCAGCCTCCCAGGCTCAGGATCCTCCCACCTCAGCCTCCCGAGTAGCTGGGACCACAGGTGCAGCCACCACACCTGGCTAATTTTTGTATTTTTTGTAGAGACAGGGTCTTGCTATGTGGCCCAGGCTGGTCTCAAACTCCTGGGCTCAAGTGATTCTCCCACCTTGGCCTCCCAAAGTGCTGGGACTACAGGTGTGAGCCACCGTGCCTGGCCTTCACTTTCAAGATTTTTATCAACTGACGTTTTAAGTATTTCCCAGATTATCATAAGCCCCTCTAAAAAGTGTTTATAGATGGAGAGGGTCCAAGTGCAGCTCTGTTATGTGGATATATTGTGTACTGGTGAACTCTGGCTTCTAGTGCACCCGTCACCCATGTAGCAAACATCGTGCTCAACAAGTAATTCCACAAACATTCACAAGCCCGTTCTAAACACCATTTTGACAGTGATATATATAGTTCATCAAATGGACAAAGCATGGTTCATGTGACACAGGCTGCGCCTCTGGTCCCAGCTAACAGTTGTTGACGTGCAGGTTGTTTCCAGTTGTTTGCTCCCGCAAAGCAATGCTGCAACATGTGTTTTTAACCATAAAGGTTTGGGAGAGATTTTGCTTCCTCAAAGAGCTCTAGAAGTGGAATTGCTGGCTCAAAGGACGAAAGGTTGGAACTGCTTTTTAAAAAACCAACACCTGGCCAGGCGCAGTGGCTCACGCCTGTAATCCCAGCACTTTGAAAGGCCGAGGCAGGCAGATCACTTCAGGCCAGGAGTTCGAGATCAGCCTGGCCAACATGGGGACTCCATCTGCTGAAAATACAAAAATTAGCCGGGTGTGGCGGTGCATGCCTGTAATCCCAACTACTTGGGAGGCTGAGGCAGGAGAATCACTTGAACCCGGGAGGCGGAGGTTGCAGTGAGCAGAGATCATGCCACTGCACTCCAGCCTGGGCGACAGAGTGAGACTCCACCTCAAAAACAAACAAACAAAGGTGACACCTTAGAGAATCTCCCACCGAGCCCCAGGAGGCAGTATCTTCCCTTTTTTGGACTATTTGCTCACCTGGGATATTATTTATGGAGGGATTGGTTAAATGGATGGATGAAAATGTGCATCAAAAAATATCTGCACCAAGGTTGGGCTCACATCTGTCATTCCAGCACTTTGGGCTGAGGTGGGAGGACTGCTTGAGCTCAGGAGTTCAAGACCAGCCTGGGCAACATGGTGAGACCCCATCTCTACAAAAAAATACAAAAATTAGCTGAGTGTGGTGGCTGTGCCTGTAATCCCAGCTACTCAGGAGGATGAGGTAGGAGAATCTCTTGAACCCAGGAAGCGGAGGTTGCAGTGAGCATAGATCACACCACCATAGTTCAGCCTGGGCAACAGTGAGATCCTGTCTCAAAAAAACCCAAAAACCATAAACTGCACCGGACTCAGGCCTGGCTTTCCCTGCACCCGGAGCGGCTTCTAGAACACCTGGTGAGCCCAAGAGGAGGAAGCGCGCAGTGAAACACTGAAAGCCACACACGGTGTGAAAACTCACGTGTGATTACTTTAAAGTTACCTGGCTTTCTATTAAAAATGTGAGGCTGGGCGCGGTGGCTCGTGCCTGTAATCTCTGCACTTTGGGAGGCTGAGGTGGGCAGATCACCTGAGGTCAGGAGTTCAAGACTCGCCTGGCCAACATGGTGAAACCCCATCTCTACTAAAAATACAGAAAATTATGTGGGCATGGTGGTGGGTGCCTGTAATCCCAACTACTCAGGAGGGTGAGGCAGGAGAATCGCTTGAACCCAGGAGGCGGAGGTTGCAGTGAGCCGAGATCATGCTACTGCACTCCAGCCTGGACAGCAGAGTGAGACGGTGTCTCAAAAAAGAACAATTTTGAGATGACAATGGGTTGACGTGTGGTGTAAGAAGTAACCCAGGGAGGTCCTGTGCACCTTTCCTGAGTTTCCCCAGTGGTGACGTTTCGTAACATTGGATCACAGTGTCACAGCCAGGTATTGACGTGGACACAGTCCAGATCCAGAACATTCTGTTTCCGCAGGAGCCACTCTGTTGCCCTCTTCTAGCCACACCCTCCTCCCTCCTTACCCCACACCCCTGTGGCCCCTGGCAAACACTTGTCTGTTCTCCATTTCTATGATTTTGTTATTTCAAGATGTTGGATAAAAGCAACTGCACGGCGTGTCACCTTTTGGGGCTGAAGGGGCTTTGTGTTTTGTTTCTGAGACAAGGTCTCTCTCTGTTGCCCAGGCTGGAGTGCAGTGGCCCAATCTCAGCTCACTGCAACCTCGGCCGACCTGGCTCAAACAATCCTCCCACCTCAGCCTCCCAAGTAGTTGGGACTACAGGCACATGCCACCAGGCCCAGCTAGTTTTTGTATTTTTTGTAGGGACGAGGGTCTCCCTATGTTGCTCAGGCTGTTCTTGAACTCCTGAGTTCAAACGATCCTCCTGCCTGAGCCTCCCACAGTGCTGGGATTCCAGGCTTAAGCCCCCGCGCCTGGCCTGGAAGGTTTTTCCTCAGCATTATTCTCTGGAAGTTCCTCCAGGCCTTTGTGGGGATCGTTTGTTCCTTTCTGCTGCTGAGTAGTATTCTGGGTGTGGATGGGCCACACTGTTTGATGATTCAGAGGCTGAGGGATGTCTGGATTGTGTCCGGTTCTGGGCAGCTTGCTGTGAACATTCACTGACTGGCCCTTCCTTTTGCCCTCTGTGCAGAGGGCCTGAGCAGTCCCTCTGGTTAGATAAGGCAGACACAATGTCCCAATACATAATTTAACAGGCTCTTTGCAGCCTGGAGACGATGTAATGGGTTACCAGGAAAAACCATTTGAGTTCAAGTTCCACCAACTTTTCAAAAACAATAAAACAAAATAAAAAACACCCCAAATGCTGCCTCATGAAAAAGGGTACTAAAAAAAAAAAAAAGACAATGAACATCGATGGACAGGAATAGCATCATTTCACCATGATTCATTAAAAGAAAGTGCCAAACCAGTGTTTGTGCTGAATTCACGCATTTTCTAAATTCCCAAGTGGAAAAAAAAAATCTCTTACAGGTCTGCTCAGAGGGAAAATAGGCTTGCAGTCCACTTACTGCCCACGCACCAAAGGCTGCCTGGACCAGAGCCGGTGGGATTGGAGGAGGGGACTCTGCCTTTGCCTCCCTTCCTCCAGAAAGAACACTCCCTAACGTGGGAGCCCATCCAGCCACACAACGCTGTGTCCACGTCTTCGGGAAGGGGAATGGCTAGTGTCTGTCTTCTCAGAGCAGCTGGACTCAGTTCTCTGTGAGAACAGTACAAAGACATAGATATTCCTCGGCTTGGAGTCTACACTTGGTATTGTCGGGTTTTTATTTTTTATTTATTTATTTTTTGTTTTTTGAGACGGAGTCTAGCTCTGTTCCCCAGGCTGGAGCGCAGTGGTGCAATCTCGGCTCACTGCAACCTCCGCCTCCCAGGTTCAAGCGATTCTCCTGCTTCAGCCTCCCAAGTAGCTGGGATTACAGGTGCACGCCACCACGCCTGGCTAATTTTTTGTATTTTTAGTAGAGACAGGGTTTTACCATGTTGGCCAGGCTGGTCTCGGACTCCTGACTCCTGAGGCCCACCTCAGCCTCCCAAAGCACTGGGATTACAGGCATGAGCCACCGTGCCTGGCCTCGTCAGGGTTTTTAATCATAAATTTAAATTTTATCGATTTGAGTACATGTGAAGTGGCATCTCATTTTCATTTTAACTTGCATTTCCCTGATGTCTAATGAGCGCTGAGTGTCTTTTCCTGACATAACTGGTCCTTTCTTTCTCCTGTTGTTCTTTCCCTGACTTCTTTTGGATTAGTCAGATATTTTCTCTTATTTCTCTTTTCTTTATTGGCTTCTTAGCCAAACCCCTTTTGTTCATTTTTTCCCTAGTGCTTTTCCTCCTGGGCACAGACTACGTATGCCTCACATATCAAATTTAATGTAGGGTCAATACTGTATCACTTCAGTCTTCCCTCTTCATACATAACCCTTTGCATCTTGCACCTCACACCTGGAGTTCCACGCTTCACAGTGTGAGGAGCTTATCAGTGGGTTACCTCTCACCATCCATCCTTCATGCTGTCCTTACCTTTTACTTCTACACACACTGTAGAACTATCACAAGCTATTGTTTGTTTTAAACAGTCAGTGGTCTCTTAAAGAAATTATGAGAAGGGCCGGGTGCAGTGGCTTATGCCTGTAACCCAGCACTTTGGGAGGCCAAGGTGGGCAGATCACCTAAGGTCAGGAGTTCAAGGCCAGCCTGGGCAAGACCCCCTGCCGTCTCTACAAAAATTTAAAAAATTAGCTGGCATGGTGGTACGTGCCTGTGGTCCCAGCTACTTGGGAGGCTGTAGTGGGAGGATGGCTTGAAGCCAGAAGACTGAGGCTACAGTGAGCCGTGACTGTGCCCCTGCACGCCAGCCTGGGCGACAGAGCAAGACCCTGTCCCCCCACCAAAACATTTTTTTTCTCTTTATCTATTTCACCAGTTTGAGTATGATATGCCTGCATGTAATTTTCTTTGTATGTGTTCTCTTCAGGTTTTGCTGAATTTCTTGATCTGTAAATCAGTATTTTTCACCACGTGTTTGGATTTGGAGCCATTATTTTGCAAAAATGTTTCCTTCCTAGACTCATACTCTCCTTCTGGAGCTCCGATCACACATGCTTTTGGCCATTTCATACTGTCCCATAGGTCTCTGAGGTTCTCTCCACTTTTCTTCAACTTTTTTCTCTTCTTCAGATTAAATAATTTCTATCCATCTGCCTTCAAGATCCCAAACTCCTGTTTTCTCCAATCTGTTAATCCAATTCAGTGAAATTTTCATTTCTGTTATTGTACTTTTCAGTTCTAGACTTTTCTTTTGATTCTTTTAGATACTTTGTTATTCTGCTGTGAATTTCTGATTCTTTACTTATTAAGACAATATTTTCATTTAATCCTTTGGACATATTATTTTTATTTATTTTGAGATGGAGTCTTGCTCTGTCACCCAGGCTGGAGTGCAGTGGCACTATCTTGGCTCACTGTAACCTCCACCTCCCGGATTCAAGCGATTCTCCTGCTTCAGCTTTCCGAGTAGCTGGGGCTACAGGCGTGCGCCACCACACCCAGCTAATTTTTGTGTTTTTAGTAGAGATGGGGTTTCACCATGTTGGCCAGGCTGATCTCAAACTCCTGGGCTCAAGTGATCTGCCCACCTCGGCCTCCCAAATTTCTGGGATTACAGGTGTGAGCCACTGTGCCCGGCCTCCTTTGGACATATGTAGAGCTGCTTTAGAATCTTTGTAAATACAGAATCTGGTTCATTGCAGGGGGATTGGTTTCTGTTAACTGCTTTTTTTTTTTCTTAACTATGGCTTACGTTTTCCTCTTTCTTTGCATGTTTAGTGATTTTTGTTTTTTTAGTGTATATTCAACACTGATAAATAACAAATGAGGGAGACTCAGGGTGCTCTTCCACTGAAAAATCCTGACTTTCGTTCTAGTTTGTAGTTCCATTACTGGACGTACCATGCTGGGCTGTGTAGGCTTAGCTTTAGGCTCTGTTTACTGAGCAATGTCCCAGGTGTTTCCCAGGCCCCTCTTACTTGGCAGGACTTAACCTCCAAACTCTGACCGTCTTGTGGATCGGGTCAGGGTTTTGCTTTAGACGTTGTTAAGGTGGGCCTGGAGTAGTCCTTATTCTAGGGGAGGGACTGGCAACCTCTGGCTCACAAGCCACATGTGTTGATGGCCTGTTTTGGTACAGCACTTAAAGCCAGGAAAGGCTTTTATATTTTTAAAGAGTTGTTTAAAAAAAAAAAAAACAAGCAAAAATATGAAACAAAAACTGCATGTGGCCCACACAACCTAAAATACTTACCTGGGCCCTTTATAGGTCGTTTGCTGACCCCTGGGAATGTGATTCTCAATCTAGTGTCTCAGCTCAATGTCCTCAGTGTTAATGGCATTAAAAAGGTCTTGACTGGGCACAGTGGCTCGTACTCGTCATCCCAGCACTTTGGGAGGATTAGGCAGGAGGACTGCTTGAGGCCAGGAGTTCAAGACCAGCCTGGGCAACAGAGTGGGACCCTCTCTCTACAAAAAAAGAAAAAATTAGCCGGGCATGGTGGCACTCACCTGTGGTCCCAACTACTTGGGAGGCTGAGGTGGGAGGATCACTTGAGCCCAGAAGTTCTAGGCTGCACTGAGATACGATCAAACCACTGCACCCCAGCCTAGGTGACAGAACAAGACTGTCTAAAAATAAAACAAAACAGAAAGGCCTTTCCTGTAGCACTGCTGGACCTCTAGTCTTTGTGCCATCCTCAACTCTGTAACAGCCGCTTCCTGGTAAACCCATAAGTCGTCCCACACGTGTAGTCCAGCCTAGGCCAAGGACTTTCAGGGAACCCTACATCGACTTCCGGCTCCCCACTCCTGCTAAGCTTCTTCCCCTCCAGTGCCCTGCCTTGCCGGCCTGCTGCTTTAGCTGCCCAGAAGTCTGGTCTCTTGCCTCTCACACCATTACAGTGCACCACACTACACTATGTTCACGCACTTAGCAGCTGTGTTCACACCCGATCTCATATATACGTTTTGTTAAAAAAAACTTCAGGACTCTCTAAACGTATGATGCCAAGGGTGAAGTTAAGCCCTGGAGACTGAGTCAGTAGCAAGTTTGCAATTCTGCTTCTTCGATTACAGTTTAATGCTCTTCCTCCTTGTTCTTGAGCACAAGTGTCTTCCTCATTGTGGCTGTTCTGTAAATTAGGGCTCCCCAACCGCCAGGGCCACAGACACATACTGGTCAGGCCACACAGCAGGAGGTGAGCTTCAGGCCAGGGAGCAAAGCTTCATCTGTATTTACAGCTGCTCCCCATCGCTGGCATTACTGCCTGAGCTCCGCCTCCTGTCAGTCAGCAGCAGCGCTGGATTCTCCTAGGAGGGTGAACCCTGTTGTGAACTGCACATTGGAGGGATCTAGGTTGTGCGCTCCTTAAGAGAATCGCATCCCTAATGATGTGTCCCTGGCTTCCATCATCCCTGGATGTGACCGTCCAGTTGCAGGAAAACAAGCTCAGGGTTCCCACTGATTCCACATTATGGGAAGTTGTATTCTATTACATATTACAACATAAAAATAATAAAGTGCACAATAAATGAAACGTGTTTGAATCGTCCTGAAACCACCCCAACTTTGTCTGTGGAAAAACTGCCTTCTATGAAACTGGTCCCTGGTGCCAAAAAGGTTGGGGACTGCTGCTGTTAATGACTAAGAAAGACCAGGTCTCCCCCTTCCCATTTGGTGATTTTTGTTACAGATTAGCTGTCTCCATTGTCCTGTACCTGACTTGGACCAGACAGCACAGAGACCCCAGGACTGTTTCATCTTCAGTGGGTCCCCAAAGACAAAGACCACCTCGACTAAACAGACTGTTGTAACTATGCATTAGGCCTTATACAGAAAAGACGTTGAAATTCGGTTAGGCTTCCCGAAACGCTGGCTATAGAAACGACCCCAAATTTCTACGTTTGAGAACACTGACTTCCATTCTTTATAATGTTTCCTGGGCGCCTCAAGCTTCGCATTTGACTAAACTCTAGATTCTGACCCTTTTGATTATTTTTGGTTGACAGTTTTTGTCATTTTATGGCTGGGAGTGATGGCTCACACCTGTAATCTCAACACTTTGGGAGGCCAAGGCTGGAGGACCACTTGAGCCCAGGAGTTTGAAACCAGCCTGGAAAACATAGTGAGATCCCGACAAAAGAAAAGAAAAAAAAAAAAAAAATTAGCTGGGCGTGGTGGCTGCCCCCGTGGTCCCAGTTACTGGCGGAGGGGGTGGGGCGGGGGGAAACAAGGCGGGAGGATCGCTTGAGCCTGGAAGGTCGAGGCTGCAGTGAGCCGTGTCCCGCCACTGCACTCCAGCCTGAGCCAACTGAGAAAGACCCTGCTCCAAAGAAAAAAAGAAAAAGAAACACCCGCGCCCCGCCCCCCCCCCCCCCCGTTTACGTGCACAAGAAGCCCATATGCAGTTCAGTGTGAGGTTTATTTTGTGGCATTCCGAAATGCCGAGGGCCAGGTCCCCACAAAAACACTTGCGGCGTGAGGGAGACAGGAAGAGCCCAGCGGTAGGCGGAAGGCACGCGCCGGGGACACTCAGCGCGATAAGCAGCCCGGCCGGGGAGCAGCGGCCCGCCGCGGGACGCCCGAGCTGCGGGCAACGCGAGGGCAGCGAGGCCGGCGTCTCTGGTCTGGGAGCGTCCAGGCTCGCTCACCGCGCGCGAGGCCCGCCTGCCGAGTCCTGGCCTCAGCTCCGGCGCAGGGCCCAGCGGGGCGCCCACTGCCGAGGGAGGAAGATGGACGTGTCCCGGGAGCCCCGCTCCGCCTCCCACTTCCCACCTCCCGGTCCCCCGCGGCCGGCCCGGGCGCCCTTCCGTCGGAGGCCAAGCGCCGCGAAGACCCGCCCCGTGAAGCCTCGCGCGCCCCGGAAATGGTCATGCGGCGGCGCCGAGGCCGGAAGTGGCTGAGGCCGGCGGCAGCGGGCGGCAGCTGCGGCGCAACCGGCTCCGGAGCTGCCTGGCGCGGCCGGGCGGGCGGCGCCGCTCAGGCTCGGGCTCCGGCTGGGCCCGGCGCGGCCTCGGGGCTGCCCATGGGGCGCGGGGGGCCGGGCCGGTGACGCCGGACGCCCATGGACGCCTCTGAGGAGCCGCTGCCGCCGGTGATCTACACCATGGAGAACAAGCCCATCGTCACCTGTGAGTGCCCGGAGGCGGGGAGGGCGTGGCGGTCGTTGGGCGGGCCCGGGCCCTGGCGTCATGCACCCGGCGCCCCCAGACCTTCAGCCCCCGGCGCGCTCCGGGCTGGGCCGCTTCCTGGAGGTGTGACCAGGGCTGCGGCTGAGGCGGGGCCCTCTGACTTTTCGGGGACGCCCTCTGACCTTCCCGCCGGGCGACCTCTGACCCCTGGGGGGCGCCCTCGGGCCGGCTGCAGTTGGAGCCGGTGGAACCCGGCGGACTCTGCCCGGGACTGGGCGCGCGCCGGCGTCGAGGGCGAGGAGCGGGGGCTGCCGCCGCCCCGTCCCGCCCCCGTTGAGCCGCGCGCCCGGGACCTGGGGGCCCCGGCCTCTTCCGCCGGGCGGTTTTGCCCGCGGGCGCCCTTTCCCCGACTACGGGGAAGTCCTTGGGGGCTCGCAGAGTTGCAGGCGTTGGCGAAGTAGGAACAGTTTGTTGCGGGGTGAAGCGTCAGGCAGAGCCGCCGGGACTGCTTTCGCTCCTACACACCTCCCCGCCGCGCACTCAAACCATTTTACGGATGAGAAAGCCGAGGCTCGGGCGCTTAGGCGAGCTGCTCCCCATGAACAGCCTCCCGCTCGAGTCTACACTACGGACACCTGGTGCCTCTTGGGTGTCGTGTCCTCCCCGCACCCCTCCTTTAATGCATACACAAAGGAACTGTTTTTCTGTTACGGGAAAAATGTTCCCTAAATTTTATAAGTGTGACTCTCCAGAGTTAAATACAGTTAAGAACAGTGAGCTTATGGGAAGTATTGAAATGTTGGTTGGCTTTTTGGTGACTTGCAGAGAGGTGTTTCAGACTGTTACGATTTTTGACCTTTGACAGTATTCTGTATTTTCATGCATGTATGCAGTTAGTTTTTTTCTAATTGTCTTTCATGCTTGGAAAGGAAGCACTCTCTGTTGCAAAATCTGGGTGCCCAGGCCACAGTAGACTGTATGTCGTGAGAACTCCTGTTTCCCTCTCACTCTGTCAGCGGGTGTGCACCTGCTGTGTTCCTTCCTGTTAGATCCCTGAGAAACTGTATATTGAAGGTTGAATTTTGTTGCTTCAGCTTTAGATGATAGACTTATTTCTTTCCTTCCTTTTGCTTTATTTTTTCTCTTCTCCTCCTTCTCTCTCTTTTTTTTTCTACAGAGACCTAGACAAGATGATAGACTTTTCTTAGGGAAGTGAACTGTGTCTCATTTAAAATTGGAGACTTGCATAGTTCAGCAGTAGCTGTCTTTTTTCTTCCCCAGAATATTTGTCAGCTGAAAGTCTTTTCCTACTCTGCACCTTCAGCCCCAGAGGGCAGATGTGGGTAGAGCTGGTCTGCAGGCCCTGCAATTTCCCAGGGGCTTTCCCAGTGCTCAGGGAAGATGAAGCCATGCGCAGTTCATGTTAAGTTTTACTGTCTTCCAGAGGTTGAACATTTTTCTCCTAAAGTGCTGTGCACGTTGTGAATGCTGGATACACATTCATTGCCTGTACGGACATCCACACATCTAATTTATCTTCTACCTCCTAGCTTGCTTACATTTCAATAGCAATATGTATTTATAGGCATTATGTAAATACATTTCTGAGGAGAAAGTTCCTAAGCTCTATTGGATTCAACCATAACTAAAGGGGTAAAGTTTGTTATCTGGTTGCCAGTGTTGGAGATATTTAATGTTTAGTTTTGTACATGCGTGCATCACGGACAGCTGAAGGATGCGGTTTTCTTTCCTACAGATTTATTGGATTGTCATCTTGATGGTGGGTTTTTTCCTGTGTTTTGAGCAGCAGAGTGAATTTTTTTTTTTCCTTCTTCTTCTTTTTTGAGACGGCGTCTTTCTCTGTCGCCCAGGCTGGAGTGCAGTGGCATGATCTCGGCCATGATCTTGGCTCACTGCAACCTCTGCCTCCCGGGTTCAAGCGATTCTCCTTCCTCGGCCTCCCGAGTAGCTGGGATTACAGGCGCATGCTGCCATGCCCGGCTAATTTTGTTTTTGTTTTTGTTTTTTTTTTTTCAGTAGAGACAGAGTTTCACCATGTTGGTGAGGCTGGTCTCGAACTCCTGACCTTGGGTTGTCCACCTGCGCAGCCTCCCAAAGTGCTGGGATTACAGGCTTGAGCCCCCACCCTTGGCCTCAGGCAACATAGTGAATGTTAATCTCTGCATGGATGGTACACTGTCCTAGAAGGTGCAAACTTTCATTCATTGGAGTCTCAGAAGAGAAGGGGGCTTCAGTAGACTTTCAAAGTTAACTTGAAAAATGATCACTTTAAAAGTGAAGGTAAAAAGCTGACTTCATACTTCCCACTTGAAATTATGTTGTGGTATATCTGGGACTGAAGCTTTAGGAAGCACTTGGCCTGGTTTCACTTTATGTCTTCATCTTGCTCCTCTCTTTCAGCTATACATGTTTTGAAAGGAGAAGGTGGTATGAACAATTGCTTTAAAAAAATCCACCCAGAGGCTAATTAACCCTTAACTTTTTAATATTATGTACATAGTTCTCTTAGTAGGCAACATTTTTGTTTTCAAAAATCTTTTAAATTCTTACTTGAAATGGTATTACCTCAGATCTGTTCATTTTGAAATGAAAGTAGAGTTTATGCATGTTGTGAATCTTTTTTTCATAGAATGTATAATATTTTACTTCAGTGAAAATGCATTCTGCTTAGACCTTTCTGGGAAGAATATAGAATGTAACTGGTTCAGGTGAATTTAAAAACTGTGTGTATGTAGGGACAGAAGAATGAAAAGTTCCCAAAGATTAAGGGTAGATTATTACTTTAAAACCTAGCTGATTATTTCGCTTCATTTTATTATTTTTTTAGAGATGGGGTCTCGCTCTGTCACCTAGGCTAGAGTGCAGTGGCATGGTCATGCAGCCTTGCTGGGCTCAAGTGGCCCCTCCCTTAGCCTGCCAGGTAGCCAGCACTACAGGTATGACCCACCTCACCTGGCCTGAATTATTTTAATAATATTTTGAAGCTCTCCAAAATTTTTTTTTTTTTTCTCTCTGAGACAGAGTCTTGTTCTGTTGCCCAGGCTGGAGTGCAGTGGCACAATCTCGACTCACTGCAACCTCCGCCTCCCGGGTTCAGTCGATTCTCCTGCCTCAGCCTCGCAAGTAGCTGGGATTACAGGCATACACCACCATGCCCACCTCATTTTTGTATTTTAATAGAGACACAGTTTCACCTTGTTGGCCAGGCAGGTCTAGAACTCCTGACCTCAGGTGATCTGCCCGCCTCGGCCTCCCAAAGTGCTGGGATTACAGGCGTGAGCCCCCACAGCTGGCCCTAAATGTTTTAATAGACTTTAGCCCATAATTAAACCTCCTGCCTAACGGGCTCCTGTGAAGAGGGACTAGCACAGTAGGGGCCTTCTTAAACTCAGAACTAGTTGTAGCTTGTAAATACTGAAGAGTGTATGTGAAATGTGCAGGGATGGGAGCTGAACAGTTAGTGGAACTAATGCTTTGACGGGGTTGGGTGATGAATGACCGAATCATAGCAATAGGAAAACTTGTAGTATATTTTATTAATCATGAAAAATGCCTGGCGAAACTGAAACAAATCCAGCAGATCCATTTGGTCTAAATTTAAATTTTAGCATAGATTTGTTTTTCAGCCACAGGGTCAGTTTTCTGTTTTGAAATAGACTTGGGTTTCTGTTCCAAGGGTGTATTAGGAAAGACATGTTCCTTTTCCAGCTATCTCATTCAGTTAGTGACAAAGTTAATGTAATTCCAGTGATTTGTGGCTTTTCTTTGTTGACTGTCCTCATACCTACAATAGCACATACGTGTTATTAGCTTGGAATTGAATTTCTCTGAACAATAATAGTACCCTCCCTCTAGATGATCTGTTCTCATTAGTCACATCTGTTGCCTGTTTCATTTTTCTGAGTTTCTGTATTTGGGGTTCCAGGTCTGATATTAGAAACTTTTAAAGGGGAAAACAGGCAACAGAAACGAGCAGATATGTAGAGCTTCGTGTCTGGTTGGACTTCGGGATTTTCCCCTGTAGGTTAAAATTTTTTTAATTTTAATTTTTATTTTTTGAGACGGAGTCTCGCTTTGTTGCCCAGGCTGGAGTGCAGTGGTGTGATCTTGGCTAACTGCAAGCTCCGCCTCCTGGGTTCACGCCATTCTCCTGCCTCAGCCTCCCGAGTAGCTGGGACTACAGGCGCCCGCCACCACGCCTGGCTAATTTTTTGTATTTTTAGTAGAGACGGGGTTTCACCGTGTTAGCCAGGATGGTCTCAATCTCCTGACCTTGTGATCTGCCCGCCTCAGCCTCCCAAAGTGCTGGGATTATAGGCATGAGCCACCGCGCCCAGCCAGGTTAAAGTTTTTAAATTTACACATTGAAATTTTCTACTAAACCTGAAAATGTGGTGCTTGCGATTTAACCATCACTAGTTTCACTACCAGAAAAGTCACTTGAAATGTCTGTTTAAATGGGTGAATATGTTATAAATGCAGATTTTGTTCCATATTGAATTCTCAAGGCAATGTTGAACCAAAGATTGAAAAGTAGGAGAAACATTCTTCTTAGGAAATCTCAGTTGTTGCAGAGAGTATGTATTTGGAGGCGGGGACTAAAGGCACCAACAAATGTGCTTAACTTACTATGTCATTTCTACCCGAGCATGGTTAAAAACCATTCCATCTTGTACGCATGACCTCGGTTCTTACATAATTTCACAGACCCTTAGCTGTGAAACGGGTACAGTACCAACCCCATCGGGTTGAGAAGGGTGTGTAAAGCACTCAGGAGAGTGTCAGGATTATAGTCAGTGTGCAAAAAAAGTTACTAAAGAGAGGTTCCTCAATTTTCTCTGTTCACAGTGCTTTTAGTGTCTCGGTAATTTTTTTCATGGCATCTCTAGGCTAAAAGGAATACTTAAAAATTCCATTTATTAAGTAGTTAGGTTCCAGTAATTTATTAAATATTATGTCCTAACAAGAGCTGTTTGAAAAATATATATATATAAGTTGGAAGAAAAAAAAAATTTTCATCCTTCTTCCTAATTGCAGCAGTGTGCTCCGTGGGGGGCAGGCCCTGCGGGAGCTCCGTGGCACCTCTCACCTGAAGGTCGGATTGGACGCTGCTTCTCCCTTTGGTTCTTTTTTTTTTCTCTTCTTTTTGGTGGTACTTGCTTTTTATCAGAGCAGCCACCCTGTTTTGCGACGATAATGATGTCATCGAAAGAAGTGGAGCCCTGATCTGATGTTGACACTGTGAATACCTTGTGTGGGGTTCCTACACCACAAGCATTGCTGTTTCCCTCATAAATTTAAAATATCTCTTGGTGCCTCTCTGCGTAGTGTGTGGGAAGCCTAGGTACACAGTTTGGGAACCCGTGCTGTTAGTGTTATTAGCCCAACTCCAGGGTGGATTTGAACTGATACTTTAGAAGTGAAAAGCTTCCTTTCTTTTCAGCTCACACACCTACTTTACTACAAGATGTGTTTCTGAAGAGTTTCTAGTAAGTTCTTTATGCAGATGAAATGGAAAGGTCTGATTTTCTTTTTTTTTTTTTTTCTTAAGTGCTGATGAATCTCTGAAATAATCAAGTATGATACAGCTTGGGCAACATAGGGAATTCCTATTTCTACAAAAATGAAAATAAAAAAGTTAGCCAGGTGTGGTGGTGTGCGCTTGTACTCCCAGCTACTTGGGAGGCCGAGGCGGGAGGATCACTTGGACCTGGGACGTCAAGGCTGCAGTGATCTGTGATTGTACCTCACACTGCAACCTGGGTGACAGAGCAAGACCTGGTCTCAAAAAAAAAATAAAGGCTGGGCGCAGTGACTCATGGCCATAATCCCAGCACTTTGGGAGGCCAAGGTGGGTGGATCATGAGGTCAAGAGATTGAGACCACCCTGGCCAACATGGTGAAACCCCGTCTCTACTAAAAATACAAAAATTAGCTGGGCGTGGTGGCTCGCGTCTGTAGTCCCAGCTACTCGGGAGGTTGAGGCAGGAGAATTGCTTGAATCTGGGAGGCGGAGGTTGCAGTGAGCCGAGATCATGCCACTGCACTCCAGCCTGGCGTGAGACTCCATCTCAAAAAAAAAAAAAAAAAAAGTATGTCGGGCATAACACATGAACCAGTCTTTCCTTAGAGAGTTTTTGCTGTGTGCTTCCACCAGAGGCCTGCCAACTGACAGTGTGATTGTGTGGCTCACTCTGGCTGAGTTGGTTATCTTTTAATGGAAATACAAGTAACTGACTTAAGGATTTTTTTGTCGTAGGAAAGTTTGTTGCCAGTTGACAGAGTGCCTTCCCTGGAGTCACATGCCTTAGTGTGTAAGTGTGTGGTCTCCAAAGGTATTGCACACTGATCTCCAAGTACTGACCCTCCCACCCCTGTGCTCCACTCTGGATCTGGTGGCTTTAGATCTGGAGTTAGAGACCAGCAACGGCAGAAGATTACAGGGTCTTTTGTTTTTTAAGACATGGTCTCACTGTGTCGCCCAGACTGGAGTGCAGTGGCATGATCTCGGCTCACTGCAGCCTTGACCTCCTGGAGTCAGGTGATTCTCCCACCGCAATCTCCCGAGTAGCTGCTTGTGTGCCACCATACCCAGTTAATTTTTTGTATTTTCAGTAGAGATGGGGTTTCGCCATGTTGCCCAGGCACGTTTTGAACTCCTGGATTCAAGCAATCCGCCCTCTTTGGCCTCCCAAAGTGCTGGGATTACGGGCATAAGCCACTGTGCCCAGACAGCTGCAGGGTCTTAAACAGTCAAAACATTCCCAACTCAGTGCCTGCCTCTGTGGTTGTTTGCCTCAGAGCTTCCTGTGGCTTCCTGTCCTGTGTCTCACCTTCTTTCTTCCTCAAATCTTTCCTGTATCTGCTCTTAATGTCAAATATAGTCACAGTATTTTGGCCTTAGAGAATATTTGTTTTTAAATTAAAAATTGATAACCTTGGAGTCATTTGTGACTTCTTTTTTCTCTCACAACTGACATTATCTTTGAAATATATCTAGAATCCAGCTATATATAGGGCCTGCCTGGATAATCTGGGATAATCACATCTTGAGCTCCTGAACTTAATTAAGTCTACAAAGACCCCTTTCCCAAATAAGGTGACATTCACAGGTTTTGAGGGTTAGGATGTTGTGGGGCACCATGCCACCTGCCGCACCACTGTCTGTGTTAGCTACCAAGCGCGCAGTGGCCGGCATTCATCAAGCGTCTTTGGTTTTAGACAGCTGCGTCCGTATTTGGAGGTTTGTCCTTCCTGTACTCCTGACTGAGGGAATGTTATCTTGACATTTGGGCTTCTGGGTTCTAGATGTGGATACAAGGTGGGGTGATCCCTTCTTAGGAAAAGTCCAGCCTCTTCTGTGCTCTCTCCCTTATGTGGCTTTTTGGACGTTTGTTACATGGTGTTTCATTTCTGAATATTATTTTAGGCCCCTGTTTGCAATTTTTTTTTTTTTAACAGTGACCGGGGACCATTCCATTGTATGTTTGGACATTTTTCTTTTCTTTTTTTTTTTTTTTGAGACAGAGTCTCGCTCTATTGCCCAGGCTGGAGTGCAGTGGCGTGATCTCGGCTTACTGCAAGCTCCGACTCCGCCTCCTGGGTTCACGCTATTCTCCTGCCTCAGCCTCCCGAGTAGCTGGGACTACAGGCGCCCACCACCACGCCTGGCTAATTTTTTTGTATTTTTAGTAAAGATGGAGTTCACCGTGTTAGCCAGGATGGTCTCGATCTCCTGACCTTGTGATCTGCCCGCCTCGGCCTCTCAAAGTGCTGGATTACAGGCATGAGCCACCGCGCCTGGCCCATTTTTCTTATTTTTAACTGAGATCTTTTAGCAGTTTGAAGCGATTGTATACATTTCAGAGTTAGCTGGGCATGGTGGTGCGTGCTTCTAGTCCTAGCTACTTGGGAGACAGGCCAGAGGATCGCTTGAGCCCAGGAATTTGAGGCTGCGGTGAGCCATGTTTGTGCCACTTCACTCCAGTCTGGGTGACAGAGTGAGACCCTGTCTCGAAAAACAAAAAACAAAAAAAAAAAACAATTTCAGGGTTGAAATTTTTAGCGGAGCCTTGGAACTGACAACCACCTGTTTGGATAGTAACTTTAACTCAATCTGTAGCTTGCCATTTGTGGGCACTGTCAGTTCACCTAGACCTGTCAGCAAGCTCTAAACATCCAGGTTAATGAGAAGGGCCGTCAGAAGTCATTTTGAAGTTGAGGAGCTGAGGGCTGGTTTTGCTGTGACTGGCCATGATCAGTGTAACTGTTTAGTAGCACAGCTCGGACCAATATTAGCATGTCTGATGACTCCTGCTTTACCAAGTACTTAGGGAAGGCAGACACCATCTGTTCACATGGAAGCAGGGAGTTTGTCCCTAAAATTATGCCTCTGAGAAAGCCTTTGCCATATAATTAAATAAAAATGTCACTTTAGCATTCTAAGAATTGAGTAAGTAAGCTATACACTAGAAATTTTTAGTATAGTCTTATTCCAAAATTAAATTCCTATTCTGAGAACTTGATACCCAGCACTGTCTTTGCTTCTCCTGTAGTCTGTTCTGTCCTTTGGGGATCCTGGGTTGTCTAGTGTGGAGTATGGAGGAGTTGGGCTGTTTTCATCAGTGAGCAAACATTTACGGAGCACCTATTACATGCCAGTTACTGCTGAAGGGGCTTGGGTTATGTCAGAGAGCAAAGATCCCAACCCTTTGAGAGTTTACATTCTGTCAAGAAGAGATAGACAATAGACAAATAATGTTAGGTGACAAGTGCTATGGAAAAAAGAAAAAGAGAAGGATAAGGGAAATGGAAGAACTGTAACATTTCACATATTTTATTATAAAAGTGCAATATGTATCAAAGTAGACAGAATATTATAAAGAGACCCTACAAACCTTTCACCCAACTACAGCAATTAGGTGAATTGCCCAATCTTGCTTCTCTATACCCCTCATTCTCCCCAGTCTTATATTATTTTGAAGCAAATCTCAGACATATAATTTATCCACGAATGGATGTTATGGACTGAACATTTGTGTCCCTTCCTACACACCGAAGCCCTGACTCCCAGTGTGCTAAGAATAGGAGATGGGCCTTTGAGAAGTACCAGGGCTAGATGAGGTCAGGAGGGTGGGCCCTTTATTATTGGATTAGGTGAGGAAGAGTGAGAGGACACCTCCCCCCTTGAAACGAGGAAAGGCCACCTGAGGATAACAGCAAGGAAGTGGCTGTCTGCAGTCTGTAACACAGGCCTCACCAGAAACCTAATCTACTGACACCTTGATCTCGGGCTTCTTGACCTACAGAGCTATGAGAAAATACATTGCGATTTTTTTTTTCTTTCTTAGGGTCTTTTCAGAGAGAAAACAAAAAACAAAAAACTGTTTTCTAAGCCACCCAGTCTATGGCATTTTTTTTCTTTTTAAAAATTTTTTTCTTTCTTTTTTTTTTTTCTTTCATGGTATTTTTTAATTACACCTAAAACGTTTCTTTCTTTCTTTTGTTTTTGTTTTTGTTTTTGAGATGGAGTTTCGCTCTTGTTGCCCAAGCTGGAGTGCAGTGGCACAATCTCAGCTCACTGCAACCTCCGCCTCTCGGGTTCAAGCAACTCTCCTGCCTCAGCTTCCCAAGTAGCTGGGATTACAGGCACATGGCACCATGCCTGGCTAAATTTTTTTTTTTTTTTTTTTGAGATGGAATTTCACTCTTGTTGCCCATGCTGGAGTGCAGTGGTGCGATCTCGGCTCACTGCAACCTCCGCCTCCCAGGTTCAAGCGATTCTCCTGCCTCAGCCTCCCGAGTAGCTGGGATTACAGGCATGTGCCACCATGCCCAGCTAATTTTGTATTTTTTTTTTTTTTTTTTACAAAGACGGGGTTTGTTAGTAGAGATGGGGTTTCTCCATGTTGGTCAGGCTTATCTCGAACTCCCGACCTCAGGTGATCCGCCCACCTTTGCCTCCCAAAGTGCTGGGATTACATGTGTGAGCCACCATGCCTGGGCCTAAAACGTTTCTTAATACCAAATATTCAGTGTTTAAGTTTCCAGTGTGTCTTAAATGTCCATTTTTAAAACTGTTTGAATTAGTATCCAAATACAGTTTTTAGATAAATCCTTTAAGTCTCTTAAAATCTTCATGTTCCCTCTGTCTCTTTTTTTTTCTTTATAACTTGATGAACCTGGCTCATTTGTCTTGAAAAGGTCCCACTGCCTAGACTTTGGTAGTTGGAGCTGGAGGCTGGGTCAGCTTCAGGCTGGATTTTTTGTCGGCAGGGCTTTATCATGGGTGGTGCTGTTCTTCCAGCAGGTGCGTGATGTCTGATTACCTCTCCTTTTGGAAATTGGCAGCCATTTATTTTCACATCACTAATTCCCTAAAGGTTGCAAAATGGTGATATTCTCATTTCCCTATGTCTTTTTTTTTTTTTTTTTTTTGAGACAGAGTCTTGCTCTGTCGCCCATGCAGGAGTGCAGTGGCTCCATCTTCGCTCACTGCAAGTTCCACCTCCCGGGTTCACGCCATTCCCCTGCCTCAGCCTCCCGAGTAGCTGGGACTACAGGTGCCCGCCACCACGCCGGGCTAATTTTTTGTATTTTTAGTAGAGATGGGGTTTCACCGTGTTAGCCAGGATGGTCTCGATCTCCTGACCTTGTGATCCTCCCGCCTCAGCCTCCCAAAGTGCTGGGATTATAGACGTGAGCCACCGCGCCTGGCCTATGTAACCATTTTCAAAGTGAGTTGGTTCACTGGCATCCTTCAGAGGTGATCAGTTGGTGTGTCTTTGTTGTTCGTTTAGTATGGCTGTGAACTTAATCATTATGAACATACTTGATGTGTTTCAGTCCATTGCATTGTTGCCTCGTTGGTGAGCAGGTTGTTCTCCCTTTGGCCAGGGAGAGTCTCTTTCATGTTGGGGTCTAAGATAGAGGCGTCTTTGTCAGATTCTTTCCTATCTAGCCTGACAAGATGTTCCGGGCTCATTTTGAACATTTAATGCCCTGATCTGCACTTAGCAATTGCCAAGGAGCCCTGATTCCTTTTAGTGAAAAATAGTATTTCAAGACCATAGTCTGCAAGCTTGGGCTCCTAGTTGCTGTGAGGCCTTTTCAATAGGCAGAGCTAGGAATAGCTAGGCATTTTTGTTTGTTTGTTTTTTGTTTTTGTTTTGTTTTGTTTTGAGACAGGCTCTTACTCTGTTGCCCATGCTGTAGTGCAGTGGCACGATCTCAGCCCACTGCAACCTCTGCCTCTCAGGTTCAAGAGATTCTTGTGCCTCAGCCTCCCGAGTAGTGAGTAGCTGGGATTACAGGTGCATGCCATCACATCTGGCTAATTTTTATATTTTTAGTAGGGACAGGGTTTCACCGTGTTGGCCAAGCTGGTCTCAAATTCCCGACCTCAGGTGATCCACCCACCTTGGCCTCCCAAAGCGTTGGGATTACAGGCGTGAGCCACCGCACCAGCCTAGGAATTGTTCTTTGTATTTTGTATTTTTAAGATAAAATACATCATAAGTTCACTCTTTTTGATGAAAACTCAGGGCTGCAGGGTTTTAATTAACAGCTCCATCCTCTGTGTTTTCTCTTTTCCACACTGAAAATCCTAATTCTCATGGGTACTTGAGGAGGCTAGAGTTAGAGGTTCCCCAGCTCGTGCTGCTTCAGTCACCTGGAGGGCTTGTGGACACACAGATGGCTGGGTCCATTCCCCATTTCTGAATGAACAGGTCTGGGTGGGGCCTGAGAATGAGCATTTCTAACAAATGCCCAGGTGGTGCTGATGCTGAAGGGCCAGGGGCCACTGAATAGAACATCACACAATTGCTCACTTGCTTTCAGTTGCTTTATCCCTCATTACATAGACTCTGAATAACACTATTAACTCCACCATCAACAACAGGACTAGTGAACACAGGTCTAGAACTGTTTTTGACAGTTCTTATTGGCATTTGGATGTATCCCATAAGGAATGAACTGTCAAATTACTGTAGTTTTAAAGTTACTTGTCATAGCTCCTCTCTCTGAGATTATACCACTAAATGTATATGTATACATTTAAGTTCACTTGTTTTATTTTTCCTGATTATTTTTAGGGAAAACCTTGAAAAAATCTAATTGCTTTATAACTATATAAAATATTTACTTCCAAAATTAAATCTACAAAATGAGGTCTATTTAAAGAAGCCTTGTGTATGTTCTGTCCTCTCCATGCTAACTCCTCCCTTCCTGAGTACTCCATCACAGTTTTTATGGTTTTCCTTCCACGTGAAAAACATCCAAACGTATTTGTATTTCCCTTTCTTAGCTTAGACATTGCCAGCTGCACACACTGTCCCACCTCACTTTCCCCCGGACTCCACTCCACGCTAGGAGTATGTTGAGATCATTCTCATTCCATGATGTCGATGTTCTGTGGTTTATTCTGCCAGTCCCCTCCTGGTGGAATTTGAGTTGTTTTGTGTTTTACTGTTTCCAGTAGTTGTGCACAGATAGCCTGCCTGTGGCCTTTCCGACGGGCCTGTTGGGATGGAGCCCTGCAGGGCGGGTTGCTGGGCTGAGGCAAATGGTTATGTCACTGTGCTGATGCTGCCTCAGCTCCCTCCTGAGTGCTTGCACCATTGGGAAACTGCCTGTAGGCCTCGCTGAGAAGCCAGCCCTTGAACAAAGGCAGTGGCAAAGGGGAAGTCTGGGGAAAGACCAGTTTGGGAACCCTTCTGTCTAAAGCCTTAAGGCATTGGGGTGCCAGGAACAGGAGTGTCTCTTTTTAACTTGTAAATACAGTACTGTTGTTCAAACTGCTACAGTAATGCTGTGTTTATTTAAAAAATGTATACACTGTTAAAGGCTGATTCCTCAGTATTCTTATATTCAGATGCATTTATCCAGTCTTTTTGTTTTTAAACTCTTGAATTTTAAGTTTGCTCTCTGAGGGCTAGAGAAGGCAACTTGTTTCCTTGATTAGAAGAGTTCATTCAACTTCTTAACATTCTTGGCCTGTGTGTTCTTGTCTTTTAAGTTAAAACAGAAAAAGACTGGGACTTTCTGTCTTTTGACTAGTCTTTACGTGTAGTAGTTCCTTTTCTGCAAATTTCCACAGTAGGAAACTTGATGAACACTAATGTATGGGTTTTCTTTTGACCCCACCTACAGTGGGTAGTATTGTCATATGACTGGGTGCTGGGAGAGAGCAGCAGAGGGCAGGGGTGTGTGTGTGTGTGTGTGTGTGTGTGTGTGTGTGTGTGTGTGTGTCAGAGGGAAGGTAGAGACCACAGGAAGGACCTGGAGGAGAGCCAGGCTGAATGGGTATAACGTTAAGCCAGCGATGACATGGCAGGGGGTGTACTGAGTACTTCTTTAGACTTGGCCTTTAAACTTGGTGGTGCAGAACTGTGGGAGGGTTCATTTGCTTTACTTCTCAAATATGTGCCTTCTAATGAAGGGAGGACAGTGTCTATGCTAGAAATGTGGAGTTAGTTGCCTAGTCATCTTAGGGGGTGACTAAACCTTGCTTTCTACCTAGAGAATCTGGATAACATCTGGATCCTTTTTTGTGCTTTCTCGTTGACCTTCACTCCCTGCCCCCACCCCCAACTGCGAAGGCTTTTCATGGACAGATACTCTGGCAGGAGCACCGGGGAGGCTTCCATACCCATGATTATGCATTTGATGTTAGTTTTCACCATGAAAGAGCTCCCAATCTGAAGCATTAATTTTCATTACTGCCTCGACATTATACACGAATTATAGCAAATACTTTATGCATTATTGAACAGGCTGAGATGACTTCCCAGTTTGTAATCTCGGATGTTTTTATCGTCCATTTGAAAGCCCGTTTTACCAAAAGCCATTGAAGAGAAATGAATGTATGGCCTGTGGGCAAGCACTTGCATTCCTAGGCTTGAAGATGGTGCCCTCTCTAATCCCGTGTTTTCAAACATGAACTGCCTCATAGTGGATTGCAGCTTTCTTTTGTTAATAGGCTTAAAGAATCATTTCTGCAAAATTTTCTGTAAAGCAAATCTTAGATAAATTATACATTTCCTTTGACTTTTTTGTTCAAAAATAGAATCATAGAACCTTGCTTGGAGGGCCTTAAAATTAGTTCATCTCTTGTCTAGTCCAGTCACTCCGCTGCTTTTAGTCGCAACTGGGAGATGACCCAGCCCATGGTTGAGGCCCCCAGCTGTGGGACACTTTCTGTCATTCTTCACCCCCCTCCACCCTCAGGTTCTTCTCTCTTAGGCCACAGCATTTCTTGGGTTGAGCTAAATCCATTTCTCTGTCTTTCTCACCCATTAGTGCTCTGGGGCCTACTAAGCCCTACAGAATAAAGCCAGCCTTTTAAAATAAGACAGCCCATTAGGTGGCTGAGGACAGTGTCTTGTTAACAGGTTGAAACACTCCACATGTCTCCAACAATTTAAGATAAAGTGAGATGTATTTTATTAGAAAACTTACTGTTCCTTTTACCAAGATTATGCTAAAGAATTTGAAGAAAAATTGTCCTGTATCAGAGTATCAGCAAATATTCAGACTCTTTATGTCAAGATTTTTTTTTCCAACATAAATCTCCAAATAGAAGTATTGACCTTGAAAATATATCATGTCAGGTATTTAGGAAAGCGACAAACTGACTGAACATTCTGTTTTGCTTAGCCACTCTCTCATGGTTATAATTTTGTGATCCTTTTATACTTTTGTATGAGTAAGACCATCACGGCTTTGCACGTTCAAGAATTGGTTCAGTAAAAAACAGATGACAGAAATGTTCACTCTGTCTGCGGAAGGCCTTTTGGAACCCATATTTTCAGCCAACCATTGTTAAAACAACTGCTGCAGAGTAAGTAGTAAACTTGTTAGAATTAAGAAGTTGGGAAGGAGCACAGGGCAGTATTGAGTCCTAAGCCAAGCTACCTGGGTTCGAATCCCAGCCTTGGCGCTCATTTGCTTGATGTTGGGCCAATTAGGGGAGTTCTTGATGCCTTGGTTTCCATATGAGGGTTCAGGGTGAGTATGCGTGAAGTGCCGGGGGCATAGCAGGCCCACGGTGCTGTCTGGAGGGATGGTAAACAGGTGGCCCTTCTCTTAACTGTGTTACCTAGCAGCTGTTCCGTGACCCTAATGTGATGGTTTTGGGAGGTGGGGCCTTTGGGAGGTGATTAGGTCATGTGGCTGGAGTCCGCACAAAAGGGATTAGTGCCCTTATAAAAAAGGGCCCCAGAGATCTCCCTTGCCCCTTCCCCCACGTGAGGGCACAGCAAGACCAAGGTACTCAACCTGCTGAAGCCTTGACTCAGACTTACACCCTCCAGAAATGATAAATAAATTTCTGCTGTTTATAAGCCATCCTAGTTTATTGTATGTTGTTATGGCAGCCTGAACAGAGTAAGACATTGAATTTATTGAAATGTTACCTGTTACACTAAATCACTGAAGTCATCTTTTTGAATTCTTTCCCCCATCGTGTTTCTTATTTGCTTTGAACATAAAAGGTTTTAAATTACACAAGTAATGCATGAATACGTGCTTGTAAAAATCTCAGGGAATACAGTAATAATTCAGGAAATAGCTAAGCCTATGTTAGTAATCTGATTGCATGTAACAGAAAATCCAATTGCAGCTGCATAAATGATCCAAAAACTGATTGGTCCATGTAATCAGACCCCAGAGCTCTGCCCCACTTTCCCGGGGATTCTCTGAACTGGGCTTTCCTCAGCCTGGGGGCCCATCCAGCGGCTCCACGCGGCACCCTAGAAAGAGTGCCTGTGTCCCTCTGGGTGGCTGCTGCTTGCCATTCCCTCTACATGTCTCTTCCCATCTGGGGACTCCAGTGCCTGCTGTTCAGCCAGGGTGATGCTGTGCTCCCACGGACTCTAGGGATCCATGGCACCCCAGCTTCCTGACCTGCCGCACCCTCTTATCTCCCTGTCTCCCCAGTTGGCATGAGAGCCGATGGTGGGTGTGGAGACGCACAGGGAGGGGGGTGTATGTAGTGAAGTTGTGTTTTGAATTGCTCTTATAAATTATTTTGATAGGTCTCTCTGTCACCAAAAAAAGGAGACCTTAGTTATTGGAATAAAAGGCCTGAGTTGTCTCTTAATAAATAGCCTCCTGAGGCAGAACAGTGAACTGGGTGACTTTGTGAACAGGGTTTCTGAGCGTGGGCACATCAGTCTCAAGCCCCGTTTTGGCTCTTAGGAACCACCCTATTAACAAGCGAGTTCCTGCTGGGTTTCGCTCATGCCTCTGTTGCCCGTGGGATTAAAATGAAAAATCAGCCTGGAACGTGCTCTGCCTCGCAGTTCAGCCCTCAGAGCTCTAGTGACTTTTCTGCTTCATGGTTGGGTTAGTTCAGGAAACTACAAAGTCTGTGTTGTTAATTTAATTACCTACCGCGTGAGCCAAGATTGAATTCTTTTGGGCTCTTAAACTTAAGCTGTTCACCATCTTTTTTTTGTTGTTTGTTTGTTTTTTTTTGAGACGGAGTCTCGCTCTGTCGCCCGGGCTGGAGTGCAGTGGCGTGATCTCGGCTCACTGCAAGCTCCGCCTCCCGGGTTCACACCATTCTCCTGCCTCAGCCTCCCAAGTAGCTGGGACTACAGGCGCCCGCCACCACGCCTAGCTAATTTTTAGTATTTTTAGTAGAGACGGGGTTTCACCGTGTTGTCCAGGATGATCTCTATCACTTGACCTTGTGATCCGCCCACCTCGGCCTCCCAATGTGCTGGGATTACAGGCGTGAGCCACTGCGCCCAGCTGCTCTTCATCATCTTTCATGTGCTGGTTCTCCATACCCCATTTTCAAAGGCATCTCTAATTTCATAAGACTTGATGTGAAGATTTAAGAGTTTATTAAAATAATGGTTGTATATGCTGAGAAAATGGTGGTGATTTTTCTTCACATTGTTAATGCAGAGCCTCAGTGGGTTAGAATTGGGCCTTCAAATCTACGCTGGGGCACTGTCTTGGTGTGCTAGGGCTGCCGCCACAGAGTCACACAGTCTGGGTGGCTTAGCACAAATGCGCTGTGTCACAGCTCTGGAGACCAGGTCCAGGCAGCCACAGCATGGGCCTTTGTGTCCTCATGGGCCCTTCCTGCGTTCCTTCTGTCTGTGTGACCAAATCTTCTCTTTACACAAGTCAGTTGGATTAGGGCCCATCCTGAAGACCTCATTTTAACTAAGCTGCCTTATCAACTTTGAAGACCTTATCTTCATATGGTTATATTCTGAGGTACTGGATTTTAGGGCTTCAACAGGTAGGTTTTTGTGGGACACAGTTCAGCCCATAATAGGTACTGAGGTCAGATGGTCCCAGGTCAAATCCCTACTTATGTCAGATGACACTTTTGCCACTGTTGGATGTGCTGATTGACTGGTCATCTTCTAGGTGAACACAGGTTAGAGAGTTAGTCCATGATGGAATGCGAGAGACATTGCTACTTGGTAGTCTCCATTTAGACGAGTCTTACTGTACGGAAGGGTTCCCAGGGAGAAGAGCTTGGAGCAGGTGTTGGAGGCAGTTCCACTTTTACTCTGTACGGATGTTATTTGTATACGTATGTGAAGTAACTGTATTGCAAAGACAGAATGTGAGAGAGAGAGCGAGAGAGTGTGTGTGTGTATGTTTGTAGTTTTATATAGAAAATCAAGTGGAAGAGGAGAAAGCGATTCCATTTAGTTGGCTTACTTTCCACTTAGCAAAGAGTAATGATTTTTATACATTAATCTTGGAACTGTTTAACAGGACAACAGAAATTGGCAATCAAAGTTAAGAAACCAGAGGCTAACTAAAGATTTTCTTCTTTTCTTTTATTGATTTCTTTTCTTTCTTTTTCTTTTTTTTTTGAGGTGGAGTTTCGCTCTTGTTGCCCAGGCTGGAGTGCAATGGTGCAATCTTGGCTCACTGCAACCTCCGCCTTCCAGTTCAAGCGATTCTCCTGCCTCAGCCTCCCGAGTAGCTAGGATTACAGGCATGCGCCACCACGCCCAGCTAATTTTGTATTTTTTAAGTAGAGACAAGGTTTCTCCATGTTGGTCAGGCTGGTCTCAAACTCCCTACCTCAGGTGATCTGCCCACCTCGGCCTCCCAAAATGCTGGGATTACAGGTGTGAGCCATCATGCCTGGCCTCTTTTATTGATTTCTAAGATGACTACCAAATAAATGAACAAGATAAAAAGTGATAAGTTCAAACATACTGTTTTTGTGTTAACAAAATGTAGTAATAGTCCCTTTTTAACCACTATGTGCCATGCCTTGCTGGAAGTGACTGACGTGTGTTGTCTCATTTAATCCTCACCAGAGCTCCTCTGGCCGAGCTCTTCTCATTTTCCCATTTCCCATGTCCCCGAGGCACAGGAAGGTTAAATGATCTCCCCAGGTGCAGTCAGCTGGTCAGTGATGGAACCGAGATGGGGACCGGGCAGTGAGGTTCCCAGCGCCTTGCCCACTCACCGTGCCATCTGCCCGGAAATGTCATTACCCTTCCTCAGTGACTTGACATTATTACATGAGTTTCAGGAGGTTTTTTATTTTTAGGCTTTTGATAGCAAAATAAGCAGATGTGTTAATGGCACACATCAATTCCCAATGATTTCTTAAAGATCAATATAAAAGCAATTTGGAAAATGGTTTGCTAAAGTAAAGAGGATCCTCTGAGTATAAGAATTTTAGTCATCTATATTAAAAGGTTCTTTTTTAGCCGAAGTGTAATACAGTTATATCATCATTTTATGAGAACAAAATGGATTTTTCATTTCTATTAAAGCAAAGATAAAAGCTGAATTAACACTGAGCGTGCAGCGTAAAGTCGGCCGCAGCTGGATTCCTAACTTGCGTCTGCCACTGTCAGCTCTGTGCACTGAACACGTTGGCCCTCAAAGCTGACTTTCCTCATCTGTGAATTGGGGTCGTGTTTGTGCCTTTCCTCCCAGGAGTTATGGGGAAGACAGAATGAGAGGGTGCCTGGCAGGTGCCTTGTGTAATATTCGCACATGGGGAGCCACCTATAAGTTTTAGCTCCTCCTGGCACTTGGTTGAACAGTGAGTTGATTTTGGTGAAGTTTTGGTTTCTTTTTCTCCATGGATTTTGGGCGTCTGGGAGAAAGTGGAGGCTGTAGAACACAGCAAAGCTGGGTGAGGTGGAGCAGGCTCCCTCTCTTCTAAGCTTTGTGTCCTTGGGGCAAGTTCTTCACCTTCTCTGATCCTTGTTTTCCTCGTGGGGAAAATCACACCCACCCCATGGAGGTGTCACGAGGGTTCAGCTTCATCACATCTGTCCCGTGCTGGGTTTTCCTGAGACGCGTTATGTAGAGGCACAGGTACAGAAGAATCTTGCGATATCGCTTTACTAAACATAAAACTACCTAAAACCACCAATTTATTAAGCTCTAGAGCCATTTTGCATGTATTCACCTAAAAATATGGTAACTGAATTTCTTTCTTCCCTTCATAGGTGCTGGAGATCAGAATTTATTTACCTCTGTTTATCCAACGCTCTCTCAGCAGCTTCCAAGAGAACCAATGGAATGGAGAAGGTATGAGTTGTGTGTTTTTTGGCTGTATCCCTCTCTTCATTTTTTAAAATGAAGTACATGTTTTTAAATAAGTATATGTTGTTTAGACATTTATGTGAACAAGTGAAGTAGCACAAGTTAAAAGCCTCAGTTCTAAAGAAACAGAATGACCTCACATAATCTGTGGGTCTTATTCTTTATGGAATACCATGGTTTTCTTTCTTTTTTTTTTTTTTTGAGACAGTCTCGTTCTGTCGTCCAGGCTGGAGTGCAGTAGCGCAATCTCGGCTCACTGCAACCTCCACCTCCTGGGTTCAAGCAATTCTCCTGCCTCAGCCTCCTGAGTAGCTGGGATTACAGGTGTGCGCTACCGCACCCGGCTAATTTTTGTAGTTTTAGTAGAGACAGGTTTTGCCGTGTTGGCCAGGCTGGTCTCGAACTCCTGACCTCAACTGACCCGCCCTCCTCGGCCTCTCAAGGTGCTGGGATTATAGGCATGAGCCACTGTGCCCAGACTACGATGGTTTTTCTTAACGAGACATTGGAAAGTAGAAGCAAGACAATTATTTTGAGTTAAAGACTCACTTTTATAGGAATGATCTGTGATTCTTCATGGTTGACCAGAATGTCTTAAAGGCACAGGCGTTTTGCAAAGGAGACACGTGCTCACTTAGACTCTACCTTAAAGCGGAAGAACTGGGCTGTATCAGCCATCTTACAAGACCCTCCCTCCACCCTGGCTCCTGTGCGTTTTCCTTAAGGACAAGAAGGTAAACAGAAAGATGGTATTTAAAAATTAGGAGCGAGGTTAGATCAGCCATCACCGTTGCTCTGTTGCATGTTTACAGTTAGTCGTCTGGTGACATACTCATAGGAAATCACTGACTGGGAATCCTCTTCTTGGAAAACTAATTTCTGGTAAGAGCAGGTGTTACTTGTAAATATAAAGTTGTGTATATGTAAATGTAAATTTGTAAATTTGGATTTTGTCTTGTAACATAGGTAATCTGATTTTAACCAGGGTATACAGAATTTCCTGTTGTTATTTGTGTTTATGTAAGTCTGATTCTCATAGCATTATTCCTTTCTGACCACCAGTTTGTGCCTTAGTAACATGAGGGATTAAGGTGGCTTTCTGGAGTTGACTTACCCAGGTGAATATAGTCTAATTTCTGTGCTGATTATAGTGTCTTACAAGATATGCATTTAGTTGCTAATATTTAATATAAAGAGTGTACAGAGTGTAAGAGAAAAATTGCTTAACATGTGAGGAGGCCCAGTGCTGTGAAAGAGAGGAAAGAGTTTAGCAAATGGAGTAATCTGTAAGGGCATTCTGATAGATAAAGGGGAAAAAAAAAGTGTGTTCATGAAACAAGATAATTTTGAGAAAAAAATTAAATGGAGAAACTATGTAGGCCCGGCATGGTGGCTCACGCCTGTCATCCAAACACTTTAGGAGGGTCAGGTGGGAGGATCGCTTGAGCCTAGGAGTTCAAGACCGGCCTGAGCAACATAGTGAAACCCCTGTCTCTGTAAAGAAGAAATAAAATTAGCTGGACATGGTGGTGCACGCCTGTAGTCCTAGCCACTTGGGAGGCTGAGGTGAGAGGATCACTCGAGCCCAGGAGTTGGAGGCTACAGTGAGCTGAGATTGCACCACTGCACTCCAGCCTGGGTGACAGAGCAAGACCCTGGCTAAAAAATAAATAAAAAGAAACTGTGTAGATTTAATATTTGTATTCATCTCTTCCCCTTTCCAAAACTCCAGTAAATGGACTACATAAATACTAAACAAATAAATGGACTAAAAAAAATGGACCAAACAAATGCTAAACAAATAACCCTAAAGAACTAAAAAGGCAGACGTGCATAAAGACAGAGAAAGGAGGAGGCAGCGGAGGCCGGAGGATGTAGCTGTGTTTTTGGGAGAAAGAGAAACAGGTGGAGGAATTGGGAGAGAAAGCTGAGGAAGTTCAATCCCTTGTGTCTTGTGGCTCCATAAGAGGAGGGGAATTTCTGACAAGGGACAAAGTGCCAGATCTTGGAAGGCCCGGGTGAAAGCAGGGCTGGAGATGGGGGTTGGCAGAGGTGTGGACAGGGACAGTTAGACTCAGGGTCCCCACTCCTGTCTGTAGTGAAGTGATTGCTGTCATTGCCCACTCCCCCAACCCCCCCCACCCCCGCCGCCCCTCAGGAACCTGGAAAGTCTTTCTGTGGACAGAAGAGCTCCAGACCCTCGGATCTGAGGTGCTGCAGAAGGCAATGGAGAAGGGCCATTCTAAAACCAGCCGGCCTAGGTTCAGAACAGGGCACAGCTCCGCTCTGGGAACTCTGTAGCCAGATCCATGCTTCCTAGGCAAGAGAGTAGAGAACTTATCTCAGGAAAATTGGATGGCCCCAGGGAAAAGACTACGTTTTTCAGAAACGACCTTAAAATTTGGGAAAGAAATGTGTTACCTTAGGGAAGATATGTCCACCTGAAACCTCAGGATGTGTCTTTATTGGAATAAGGGTCTTCGCAGATATGGTTAAGATAAGGACCTCAATGTGAGATCCTCTTCAATTAGGGTAGACCCTGAATCCAATGACAAGTGTCCTTGTAAGAGGCAGAAGAGAAGACACAGACACAGGGGAGAAGACCTTGTGAAGATGGAGGTAGAGAAGAGAGTGATGTGTTCATGAGCCGAAGAATGCTGAGGATGCCAGCAGCCAGCAGAAGCTGGGAGAAAGGCAAGGAACCTCCCACTGCAGCCAGAGGGAACTAAGCCCACCCACACCTTGATTTCAACGTTCTGGCCTCATGAAACATGCAAGAATAAGCTAATGTCCTAAGCCTCCAGGTTTGTGGTAGTTTGTGACAGCAGGTCTGGAAACTCATGCAGGAGGGCAGGTTGAGGAGGATGGAGCAGATACTTGGTGTAGTTTGGATGTGTCCCCAAACATTCTTGCATTGGAAACTTAATTTCTGCCCTCGTGAGTGGATTAATGTTGCTGTCACGGGAGTGGGCTCCTTATCACGTGAGTGGCTTTCCTATCAAAGTGAGCTCTCTTTGGCTCTCTGGCTCTTGCCCTGTCACCATGTGATGCCCTCTGTGGGTTTTGACATACCAAGAAGGCCCTCACCAGATGCTGGCACCTTGATCTTGGACTTCCCAGCCTCCAGAACTGTGAGCGCAATAACCTTCTGTTGCTTATAATTTACCCAGCCTGTGATATTCTGTTACAGCAGCGGAAAACAGACCAAGACATGGATGTGTGTGTGTGTTGGTGGGCGGTGAGGAGGAAGAGAGGGAGAGAGAGAAAAGCTTTTCAGTACTCTTTGTATTGAAGTACTTATCTCAGGTCAGCACAGTGGCTCACACTTGTAATCCCAGCACTTGGGAGGCCAAGGCGGGTAGATTGGAGTTTAAGACCAGCCTGGCCAACATGGTGAAACCCTGTCTCTTCTAAAAATACAAAATTAGCCAGGCATGGTGGCACACGCCTGTAATCCCAACTACCCGGGAGGCTGAGGCAGGAGAATTGCTTGAACCTGGGAGGAGGAGATTGCAGTGAGCCAAGATTGCACCATTACACTCCAGCCTGGGTGACGAGAGCAAAACTCTGGCTCAAAAAATAAAATGAAATAAAACAAAAAATAATTACTTTGATAAAAAGTAGAAATTTAAAATTAATTGATTGGATCTAGGAAATGAAAACAATTGAAACAAAGTTTGCCAGATGCACTAAATAGCTGTATAGCTGAAAAGCAAATTAGTGAGCTGGAAGAATTGAGCTTAGAGACTCGGGAGATCATTGCTAAAAGCAGGAATGGGAGAGCATGGAGGAAAAGCTGGCTCTGGAGGATAAATCAAGGAGCTCCAGGATCCACCTGAGGGGCTTTTCAGAAGGAAAGTGGAGGGAACAGAGGACAGGTGACATTTGAAGAATGGCTGTCAAGCTTCTCCCAGAAGGGAGTTGGGATACTGCAGGAGCCTAGTGAATGTCAAGCAGAATGAAGAAAACAAAGCAAACAGAAAATCATGCCAGGGAATCAAAGAGAAACAGAAGAAGAACCAAGTAGACAGTTTCTAGCAGAACCATTTACAATGCAACATAAAATACATTTACGAGCAGCCTCCCCACAGTCCTGAGGGAAAGTACCCCAGACCCTAGAATTCTTTATCATTCACAGTGTCATCAAGAGGGAAGACTCTGTCACAGCTTCCCACCCTGAGGGCCTTGCGTGAGCCACAGGTGCTGAGAGATTTTTCCTCTAGGCCCCCGGCTGGCCGTGTGGGGGCCAGGATGGCCAGGAGTTCTGCCCCATCACTTCTGTGTGCAGTTCTGTTCCATCACTTCTGTGTACAGAAAGCCATTCCTGTCTACCCCGGAGTCCCATTCACATATGTTCACTGCTTGTCATGATATGGAGATAGGTGCACTGAAGTGAATACAAATATTTTCAGACATCTATAAGAACAGAAACCTTGCGACCCTCTGAGTAATTAAAGGATGTATCCCAATACGAAGGCAGATGAACCCAGGGATCCAGGGTGAAAGCAACGTCTGCCAGCAACATGACATGTTTTGCTGAAGTTAAGGTGTCACTTTTTAAAAAAATTAAAAATCTAAAATTTCAGATGTGTGTGAAGCAGAACAGAGAGAAGGGGAGATAGACTTTAACTTTAGTCTTTGTAATAAAACCTTAAGTTACATACTGAGAATTAAAATGCAACCAACGGTAGAATAGAGATAGATGATAAGACTTTCAAACCAGCAGAGAAAAAAGATGGAAAAAGAAAACTTGATTAATCTCCCAAAGGACAGGGAAAAATAGAGCCGGCAAGTAGAAAATGCACATGTTTAAGCATCAGTATAGTCCCGTTAAGGTTGGTTTTAAGTTATTAAACACAGCACCCTTAGATCGGATGAAAAACAAAATCCAGCTATAACATTCAGAAGAGACGCATCTGCTAGAAGTGAGAAGTACAGGCACGGCACAGAGATCCACGCGGTGTGGTTCACTGTTAGAAGCATCGTTAGGCCGTCACTGAGAGCCTTGGATGAGATGCAGGGGGCGTGTGGGATTTCTTGATGGGTTCCTTCTTCTTGGGTTGAGAATAAAGTAGAGGTTTGTACTGCTATTTTATTTGTGCTCTGCAAACAAAAATATGTTATATTTTCGCCAAATAACTTTGTTTCTTGGATAAAATACAAGTTGTTCCAAAAATACGAATGCAACCCTAAAGCTTTCGTAATTAAAACTGCACTTTGGACATTTGGGACACACTTTTCTTCTTTTATGGTGACATAATTATAGATTCTGTTACACTGAAACCCACCGTCGAGTCTGTAGTGGCCCTGGTTAAATGCATACTTGGAAGTATGTATTCCAATGCATACTTGGAAGTATGTATTCCTGTGCCTGTATCCTTGAGGAAAATGAAAGATTTTGTGGAAATGGAGCTTTGACCTGTACACGTGAACTGTGTTTAAAATAATTCCTAGAATGTTTCTGAGCAGAATAGCGTAGTTATGATTTGGGGTTAATATATGTGCTCTGAACTCATGCATACCATTACATTATTTGTTGTTCTATTTCCCCTCTTCTGATGAATGTTGTTTAGTTGTTTTCTCAGTGACTTCAAACAATTGTTTACAGGTCCTATGGCCGGGCTCCGAAGATGATTCACCTAGAGTCTAACTTTGTTCAATTCAAAGAGGAGCTGCTGCCCAAAGAAGGAAACAAAGCTCTACTCACGTTTCCCTTCCTCCATATTTACTGGACAGAGTGCTGTGTGAGTACCAGTGGGGGAAGAGGACGCGCGGTGGGATGGGGTTGGAGATGCGTGGAGAGTGCTGTGTGAGTACCAGTGGGGGAAGAGGACGCGCGGTGGGATGGGGTTGGAGATGCGTGGAGAGTGCTGTGTGAGTACCAGCGGGGGAAGAGGACGCGTGGTGGGATGGGGTTGGAGATGCGTGGAGAGTGCTGTGTGAGTACCAGCGGGGGAAGAGGACGCGCGGTGGGATGGGGTTGGAGATGCGTGGAGAGTGCTGTGTGAGTACCAGCGGGGGAAGAGGACGCGCGGTGGGATGGGGTTGGAGATGCGTGGAGAGTGCTGTGTGAGTACCAGCGGGGGAAGAGGACGCGCGGTGGGATGGGGTTGGAGATGCGTGGAGAGTGCTGTGTGAGTACCAGCGGGGGAGGAGGACGCGCGGTGGGATGGGGTTGGAGATGCGTGGAGAGTGCTGTGTGAGTACCAGCGGGGGAAGAGGACGCGCGGTGGGATGGGGTTGGAGATGCGTGGAGGGTGCTGTGTGAGTACCAGCGAGGGAAGAGGACGCGCGGTGGGATGGGGTTGGAGATGCGTGGAGGGTGCTGTGTGAGTACCAGCGGGGGAAGAGGACGCGCGGTGGGATGGGGTTGGAAAGGTGTGGGTCTAGGCTTTGTTGAGGCAGCTGTAATTTTTCAAATTTACTTTTTAACATACTCTGTTATAGGTTGTCCCTTCATTCCTTGGCCAAGTGCGGGACTTGCTGTTGCGTGTTTGCGCCCTGGTCTGGCGTGCTGTGCTCACCGTGGCGCCGAGCGTGGTCGTGTTCCCATGTCTCCAGTCTTGTGAGCTGTCTCACTGTGCCCCACGGCTGCCAGGCTTAGTCTAAGCTGTGTTTGATCATGACTTTCAGCTTTGTTTTCATGACCCCTGTGTTCCCATCGTGGCTCCATTGTCCTTGGTCATCTGTTGTTTCTTCTGCTTGTTTGTGACCCCACTGAGGCTAGGACCATGTCCTTCCTCCCTGTTGCCGTGCCTGGGCAGGAGGCGCCCCGTGACTCTCCGTGGAACGAGTGGGCCTCAGCCCTGTGGCCGCCACAGCTTTCACTTGTATTTTCTGGTTGTGTATTCATGAATCCAGAAAGAACCTTTTCGTTCTTGACACACTTCTTCTGTCGTGAAGTAATAGAAAATTCTGTGCGGCACTTCTTCCTGTATTTTGAGTCAAATAAAGCAAGATTTAGCAGCATAGAAAGTACATAGATTATTACACACTGTGACATTGTAGCCTAGACCTGAGGCACAGAGGTAGTTGTTGGTGATTTTAATGAGACAGGAACTGTAAGTCTGCACCTGGTTTTCCTCAGATTTCACCTCATGCACCCTTTCTCTGCTGACTTTGCTCTGCCTCCTTTCCCAGGGGCTCCACACAGCCAGTGAGGACACACATGAGGAGATTTCCACTGGGGAAGCCTCTGCCGGAGACTCTGTACCCAAGGTTTTCACCAGGCTGCCCCGTAGGCCCCCTCTGCCTGGCGTGCCTGAGAAGGACACTGTCCCTGGCCTGCTGTGCCAGCTCTTCTCCCCATAACACCTGATTGTAATGTTCGATTTGATCACTCCTTCCAGGAGTTGTCCGGTTTCTCCCTGGCGTGGGGCTGTTGTCCCCTTGCGATCAGTAATCTAACTCTGGGGAGCCACTGTGAGACGATTTAAGTGTCCTGCCCCTCACCCAGTGGTCATTCTTTCCTGAGCCAGAGTCTTTACTAAGGGTACTGACCTTTCCACCCATCTCCGTCAGCCCGTCCCCTATTCTGGGGAGCGCCTGCAGGGCCTTCTGCTCAGGCAGTGGTTAGTCAGTCACCTTTACTGATGCTCAGGTTGTCCCAGATTTGGCCATCAAGAGTCACTTCAGACTGGCACCTGTGTTCTTTTGAGCACTTTCTAATCATTTGAGGCATACCAAGATGTTTTAGGTTCTGGGAGCTCGTTGCCCTTGTGCTGGAGTCAGCTGCGTCTCCATGGAGCCCTGGTTCCTCTGGCAGCAGGCGTGCTTGCTGCCATGGTGGCGTTGCTGCCTCTCCACCCTTTACGCAGACAGAGCTGATAGGGATGTGCCTTAGACATCAAGAACTGGGCCGGTCATGGTGGCTCACGCTTGTAATCCCAGCACTTTGGGAGGCCAGGGCGGGTGGGTCACAAGGTCAGGAGTTTGAGACCAGCCTGGCCAAGATGGTGAAACCCCGTCTCTACTAAAAATACAAAAATTAGCTGGGCGTGGTGGCACATGCCTGTAATCCCAGCTACTCGGTAGGCTGAGGCAGGAGAATTGCTTGAACCTGGGAGTGGAGATTGCAGTGAGCCGAGATCGCGCTACTGCACTCTAGTCTGGGAGACAGAGCAAGACTCTGTCTCAAAAGAAAAAAAAGAAATCACGAACTGATACTGATGCGTCCAATTTTATAACTTGGAGGGCTCTTTCTTGCCTCTCATTTATTTCTGCTCTCACCAACATCAACACATCTCTGTATTTGCTCAGTGCTACAACGTGCATAAGATAGTTTCAGAATTGCTACACCCACGCCACAACTAGGAGCAGACCTACTGAGAACAGCTCCAAATTTGCAACTAAACTTTTCCTTTTGGACAGTATGTATCATAGTGTTTATTAACGTCTCCTTCAGCTTCATCCTTTTCAGGGTTTTTGTAGTTAGTCTTGCATGTTTAATTGAGGTATTTTTGTTGTGATCAAACTAAGTTTATAAGTTCCCATATGCAGAACTAACATCTTGATCACGTTGAGACATACTCAAGAGCAAGGGCTGCCTTTCCTTTTGTGCAAGTCTGCTTCTGTGTTTTACACTTTATTTTATTAGAGATTTTTAAAAATTCTCTCTCTCTTTTTTTTTAAAGACAAGGTCTTATTCTGTCACTCAGGCCAGAGTGCAGTGGTGGGTTCTTGGGTCACTGCCACCTCAACCTCCCGGGCTCAAGTGATTGTCCTACCTCAGCCTCTTGATTGAGTTGAGACCACAGGCATGCGCCCAGCTAATTTTTTTGTATTTTCTGTAGAGATAGGGTTTTGCCATGTTGGACAGGCTGGTCTTGAATTCCTAGGTTCAAGGGATCCACCTGCCTCTACCTCCCAAAGTTCTGGGATTACAGCTGTGAGCCACGGTGCCTTACAGGGTCTCGCTCTGTCACCCAGGCTGGAGTGCTGGAGTGCAGTGGTGCGATCTTGGTTCACTGCAACCTCCGCCCCTCTAGGCTGACGCCATCCTCCCACCTCAGCCTCCCAAGTAGCTGGGACCACGCCTGCCTTTTTTTTTTTTTTTTTTTTTGGTGTTTTTAGTAGAGATGGGATCTTACCATGTTGCCCAGGCTGATCTCAAACTCCTGGCCCCAAGTGATCCTCCTGCCTCAGTGCCCTGAAGTGCTGGGACTACAGGTGTGAGCCACTGCGCCTGGCCGCCATAGTTCAATATTGAACTATATTTATTTGCATTGCTGGTATAAATCCCACTTAGTCATAGTATTATTTTCTTAATGTGGTATTAGAGTCTATCACTTGAATTTTATTTAGGAGTTTTTGCATCTATAATTCACAAGTGGTTGATCGGTAACTTTTATGCTCTTTTTATGAGGTTTTGGTATTGATGTTCTACTTAATTCATTAAAATAATTTGGAAGTTTTTACTTACTTTCTGTTTCTGAAGTCATTTATGTAGCACTGGCGCTACCTGGTCTCTAAGGTTTGGTGGAATTTTGGGAAACTAGCTGGGCCAGGTACTTTTTTGTAACTCTTTGATGAAAATTGGTCTGTTTTCAGCCATTTGCTAATTTTGATAAAGTACATTTTCTTGGAAATTACGTATTTCGGTTAAGTTGTAAAACTTACTTGCATTGAGGTATATGAAGTGGTCTTTCTTTACTTTTTTTTTTGCGATGGAGTTTCGCTGTTCTTGCCCAGGCTGGAGTGCAGTGGTGCGATCTTGGCTCACTGCAACCTCCGCCTCTTGGGTTCAAGTGGTTCTCCTGCCTCAGCCTCCCGAGTAGCTGGGATTACAGGCATGTGCCACCACGCCCTGCTAATTTTGTAGTTTGGAGACGGGGTTTCTCCATGTTGGTTAGGCTGGTCTCAAACTCCCGACCTCAGGTGATCTGCCTGCCTCAGCCTCTCAAAGTTTTGGGATTACAGGCGTGAGCCACCACGCCCAGCTTTTTTGACTTTTAAAATGTGCTGTCAGTAATTATTTTCCCATCATTATTTATTTATTATTATTATTTTTTGAGACGGACTCTCACTCTGTCACTCAGGCTGTAGTGTAGTGGCGCATTCTCGACTCACTGCAACCTCTGCCTCCCAGGTCCAAGTGATTCTTCTGCCTCAGCCTCCCAGTAGCTGGGGTTACAGGCGCCTGCCACCATGCCCGGCTAATTTTTGTATTTTTAGTAGGGATGGGGTTTCACCATGTTGGCCAGGCTGGTCTCAGACTCCTGACATCAGGCAATCTCCCAAAGTGCTGGGATTACAGGCATGAACCACGGCGCCCAGCCCCCATCATTATTTCTTATTTTGTATATTTGTGCTTTCTCTCTTTCTTCCTTGATTAAATTAGCTAGTTCGATTTTTTCCCTCCAGAGAACCAGGATTTTAATGTATTCATCTGATTTATCGTTAGTCTGTTTTCTACTCAAGTTTCTACTTTCATTTGTATTATTTTCTTCTTTTTGTTTTCTCATGGTTTACTTTGTTCATTTTTTAGTTTTTGGGCGTTTGAAATGCATTTATTTTCATTCTTAAATTTTTTTTTTTTTTTTTTTTTTGAGACGGAGTCTCGCTCTGTCGCCCAGGCTGGAGTGCAGTGGCGCGATCTCGGCTCACTGCAAGCTCCGCCTCCCAGGTTCACGCCATTCTCCTGCCTCAGCCTCCCGAGTAGCTGGGACTACAGGCGCCCGCTACCACGCCCGGCTAATTTTTTGTATTTTTAGTAGAGACGGGGTTTCACCGTGTTAGCCAGGATGGTCTCGATCTCCTGACCTCGTGATCCGCCCGCCTCGGCATTCTTAAATTTTTATTGATGTAGGTCTTTAAAGTTAGGAATTTTTCTCTGGTTACTACTTTAAATATATCCCATTGTTTTATCATTATTTTTCAGAAATTCTCTATTTTTGATTTGTATTTCACCCTTTCATTAAATAGTTGTTTAACAGAAAGCTTTTTAGCTTACAGAAAAAAAAAGATTAAAAAATTTTTGTTTAGAAATTTCTAGCTTTATTGCATTGTGTTCAGAAAGTGTTTATATTTTTGCTTTATGAAACTTATTTTTAAAATTTTATGAATTTGACTGTTGTGTGACCTAATAAATGATCAGTTTTTTTGGACATTTCATGTGTGTTTGAGAATGTATTTTCTGTTTCCAGATTGTAATGTTAAATATCCACAAGACCTATCTTACTGCTTGTGTTGTTTAGGTCATTTATATTTTGAATTTTGTCCATTTGACCTATCTTTAACTGACAGTGGTATGGTAAAGTCTTCTGTTAGTGGTGTGTTTCTGTTTCTCTTGCATCTCCTGTAGTTTCTGTTTTGTATAGGTGGTTGATGTATTATTTGGTGCTTAGGTGTTTACAACTTACAGTTTTTATGGAGTGAAATATGTCATTTACAGAATGGCTTCTGGGCAGTGTATCTTGCTTAGGGAGGCCTTGTCTGTCTGAAGAGAACTGATTTTCTGTATTTTATTTTAATAATTTTGTAATTTATGTCTTATATTGGGACCCGTATAGCTTCAAATTATTTATATATATTAGGAGCTCTGGGAGTTGAGGGTCTAATTTTACTGTCTGAATGCATAGCAAATTGGCCTAACACCATTTCATAATAGTGTGTCTTTTCTCCACTTACTGGGAATGTCACCTTTCTTTTAAACCAACATCCTGTATGCACAATATTCTAGACACTTTGGTTCTATTGATCATTGTCCTGTGCCAGAATCAGACTTTTAATTATTACGCTTTTTTTTTTTTTTTGAGATGGAGTCTTACCCTGTTGCCCAGGCTGGAGTGCAGTGGCTTGATCTTGGCTCACTGCAACCTTTACCTCCCGGGTTCAAGCGATTCTTCTGTCCCAGTCTCCTGAGTAGCTGGGACTACAGGCGCCCACCACCACCCCTGGCTAATTTTTGTATTATTAGTGGAGACGGGGTTTCACCATATTGGCCAGGCTGGTCTCAAACTCGTGACCTCGTGATCCACCCGCCTCGGCATCCCAAAGTGCTGGGATTGCAGGCGTGAGCCACCGTGCCTAGCCTATTACACTTTTATAATATGTATCAATATCTTTCTTTTAAAATAAACCTTGTGGCCATCTACATTTTCCCTTCCACATGTCGAGTGTCCAAATTTATTTTCTGAAGATGGCTGTAGCAGCATACCCATCCCACATGCTCCTCTCTATGTGACAGTGACTTTCCCTTGTTGAAAGGCTGGGCCTGTGTTTCCTCCAGTTGAATCTGGGTGGGCCTCTGACTGTGGCAGAAGCAACACTGTAATACTTGAGAGGAAGTCCTAAAAGATAACGTGCCTTCTGCTGGATTCTCTCGGGGTGCTTGTTCTTAGATCCCAGCCACCATGCTGTGGGGAAGCCAAGCAGCCCCGTGGGAAGGCCACTTGCAGGTGTTCAGCCTGCCCCAGCTGAGTCCCACTGTGTGTTTTAGCTCCCAGCCTCAACACGCCGCTGACACCAGGTGGAGCAGAGACCTTGGTTCCCACCAAATCCTCTCTCAGTTGTAGATCCGTGCGCAAAAGAAAGTTTTACACCACTATAGCTTGGAGTGGCCTGTTACACAGCAGTAGATAACTGGAATATCAGTTGAAAAAGAGAAGGCTGGAGGCATTTTGATTGGGATTGCCTTGAATAAGTTGTTAATTCATTTGAGAAGAATTTTAATCATGAGTCTTCTTGAATCAGGGAATGTGGTATGTATGTTTTTCCATTCTTTATGACTTTTTTCTGCCCTTATTTTTCGTAAAAGTTTTACATTTTTATTGTTAGCTTTAGCTTTTGTGGCCATTTTGAATGAGACTTTTTTCCTTAAAATTACATTCTAATAGCCTTTTTTTTCAAATCTTGATTATCGTCTATTTAAAAAAAGGAGTAAGTTGATAATATTGAGGATTTTAGATTTAAAGTAAAACTCTGTTGAGTAGTTGCTTTAGGACTTATAGAGTACATCTGTAACAGCATAATTCTTCCTTCAAGTAATATGAATTATATTACTTGATGCGTGATATAAGAACTTTGTATCATTGACTTCTGTTTTCTCCCTCCCAGCCTTTGTTATTGTTGTCATACATTTTCTATACTTGTTAAAACCCCATAGTACATTGTTACTATTTTTTGCCTTAAACAGTCTGTTATGCCTTGGAGAGATTAAAATAGAAAATCATGTCTTTTTTTATTTTTTTATTTTTTTTGAGACAGAGTTTCGCTCTTGTCCAGGCTGGAGTGCAGTGGGGTGATCTCAGCTCACTGCAACCTCCGCCTCCCAGGTTCAATCGATACTCCTGCCTCAGCCTCTGAAGTAGCTGAGATTACAGGCGTCTGCCACCACGCCTGGCTAATTTTTTATATTGCTAGTAGAGATGGGGTTTCTGCCATGTTGGCCAGGCCATTCTTGAACTCCTGACTGCAGGTGATCTGCCCACCTGGGCCTCCTAAAGTGCTGGGATTACAGGTGTGAGCCACTGCACATATTTACCCACCCAGTTTCCATTTCCATTGCTGCCTGTTCCTTTTCTTTAAAATCCCTCCGCCTCCCAGGTTCAAGCGATTCTCCTGCCTCAGCCTCCTGAGTAGCTGGGATTACAGGTGCACACCACCACACCCAGCTCATTTTTGTATTTTTAGTAGAAACGGGGTTTCACCATGTTGGTCAGGCTGGTCTCGAACTCCTGACCTTGTGATCCGCCCGCCTCTGCCTCCCAAAGTGCTTGGATTACAGGCGTGAGCCACTGTGCCCAGCCTTTGTTGCTGTCTCTTCCTTTGTGCAGATCCAGGTTTTCATCTGGTCTGGATTTCCTTCTGACCGAAGGATTTCTGTAACCTTGCTTGTAGTGTAGGTCTGGTACGGTAAGCTCTTTCGGCTTTTGTACATTGGGAAAGTCTATTTTGCCTTAATTTTTGAAAAATATTTTCACTCGTTAGGGAATTCTAGGTTGACAATTTTTTTTAAAGATGTTTCACCTCTTTTGGGTTCCATTGTTTCCCATGAGAAATCTTTCATTATTATTTTTGCTATTTTGTACGAAAGTGGCTTTTTTTCTTTGCATTTTAAGATTTTTTCTTTCTTTTTTCTTTTTTCTTTTTTTGAGAGAGTCTCGCACTATTGCCCAGGCTGGAGTGCAGTGGAGCAATCTCGGCTCACTGCAACCTCCGCCTCCCGGGTTCAAGCGAGTCTCCTGCCTCAGCCTCCTGAGTAGCTGGGATTATAGGTGCCCGCCACCATGCCCAGCTAATTTTTTTTTTGTATTTTTAGTAGTAGAGACGGGGTTTAACCGTGTTGGCCAGGCTAGTCTCGAACTCCCGACCTTCTGATTTGCCCACCTCGGCCTCCCAAAGTGCTGGGATTACAGGCATGAGCCACCGCGCCGGGCCAAGATTTTTTTTCTTTATATTGGTTTTTAACAGTTTGATTATGGTATGCTTTGGTGTAGATTTCTTAATATTTCTTGTACTTGGGGTTTGGGGGTTTATTTTTTTCTTTTTTGTGGGGGTGGATATGACCTTTATTGAGCATATCCACCGGAGAGGAAATCATGTTTGTACAAAACCAGATGTTTGTTACTATACCTTCTGCATCACAATTAAAATCCGAGCAGTATTTAAAAAACAGTCAACTCAGTCAAAACCCACTGCTTCAGAATCAATAGCTTCTTTGAAGCCACAGTAACACTTAAATATGGTTAAGACTCGAATGTAGAAATTTGGTTGGTTGGAAAGCTAATTAAACTTCTAACTTGCTTAAATAGAATTACAGAAAGGTAAATTGTGTTTTTCACAGAGATGTAGTCCACTGGAATCACCAACACTGGACAGCTGGTAGAGTATTTAGAGTCCTGAGAAACAAGGAATCCAGGCATCCTTTAGACAGTCCGCTGTTGTCCCTTCTTCCCAGTCAGAGATTTGTGGGTGTGTGCAGTGACACCACCACCAGCAATTGTAGCCTTGACAAGAGACTCCAGTTCTTCATCTCCAGGAATAGCAAGTTGCAAGTGACAAGGGGTGACACGCTTTACCTTTAAGTTTTTTTTTTTTTTTGGGGAGGATTGAATTTCGCTCTTGTTGCCCAGGTGGGAGTGCAATGGCACGATCTCGGCTCACTGCAACCTCTGCCTCCCGGGTTCAAGCGATTTTCCTGCTTCATCCTCCTGAGTAGCTGGGATTATAGGCAGCCACCACGCCCAGTTAATTTTGTATTTTTAGTAGAGACGGGGTTTCTCCGTGTTGGTCAGGCTGGTCTTGAACTTCCAACCTTAGGCGATCCTCCTGCCTTAGCCTCCCAAAGTGCTGGGATTACAGGCATAAGCCACCGCACCCGGCCACCTTTAAGTCTTCTGATGCATTTCCTGCCAGTTCAAGTCCCTCTGCAGCGAGGTACTCCAGGATGGCTGTGTTGTACACAGCGGCAGTCACGCCCACACGTCCATGCCTGGCCGTCCTAGATTTCAGGTGTCGATGAATATGGCCCCCTGGGAGCTGCAAGCCGGCTCTGCGAGCGGGAAACCGCCTGTGTCTTGGCCTTTCTGGAGTCCTTTCCCACCTTACTGCCAGCCATTTCGAATTCTGCTGAAGCTCAAGCAAGCAAGGCAGAGAAAGGGCTAATCAGACCCGTGGCGAGATCCCACCACCTACTCCTTCGGCGCACTGTGATTCAAACTGCTTGGGGTTTATAGTTTTGATTTAATTTGGAACATTTTTATTTTATTTTATTTTTGAGGCAGGGTGTTACTCTGTCACCCAGGCTGGAGTGCAGTGGCACCATCTTGTCTCACCACAACCTCTGCCTCCTGGGTTCAAGCGATTCTTGTGCCTCATCTTCCATGTAGCTTGAAGTATAGGCGTGTGCCACCGTACCCAGCTAATTTTTGTATTTTTAGTAAAAATGGGGTTTCGCCACGTTGGCCAGGCTGGTCTCAAACTCCTGGCCTCAAGTGATCCCAAAGTGCTGGGATTACAGGCATGAGCCACTGCACATGGCCTGATGTAGAACATTTTTGGTCATTGTTTCCTCAGATTGTTTTTCTGTTGCACCCTCTCTGGGGGAGTGTGTGTGTGTGTGTGTGTGTGTGTGTGTGCATGCGTGCGCACGCTACATGAAGTTCCATAACTCACTGATAATCTGTTGATTTTTTTGTAGTCCTTTTTCCCTTTTTCTTGGTGTTTCATTTGTGTAATTGCTGCTGCTCTGTCTTCGTGTTAACCTTTTCTTCTGCAGTGTCTAATCGGCTCTCATTCCACTTAGCATATTTTCATTTTAGATGTTGAGGTTTTCATCTCTAAAAGTTCCATATGGGTCTTTTTCTTAATTAAGTATCTTCCATGTGTCTTCTTCACTTCAGTCCACTACCTTCTTCAACATATGAAATAACTAAGTGACAGTAGTTACTGTAACTCTTTTAATTGCTTTCTGTGTCATTACTGGGGCTATTTCTATTGATTGATTTTTCCTTTTGAGTATAGCTTTATGATTTGATAGGTCTGGAGCAGTGATCAGTCCAGGACAAATTATTCCTTACAGCCGAGGCAAGACAGTCTTGAGTTCCTCTGGTTTTCCAGACTGGCCTATGGGGACAGCCCTGTTCCCTGCCCTGTGTGACTGCCAAGCATGGGTGCCTCTGATCGTGTCTGCGGGTTCTGTTCCAGCAATGGGTGGTTCCCGCATGTACTTACTCGTCAGTTCCCTGTGGAATACTCGAGGGCCCTGTGCCGGTCTACTTTACTCACCATGTCCCTCTCCTCTCCTAACACAGTCCTAGGAAGTCTAGCTGTCTTGATCTCCCTGGCCTGGGCTCTGTGTCCTCAACTCAGGGAGTCTGCCAGCTTCCCCTCTGTCACCCCCTGCCCTCCCCACCCTCTGGTGGGCACCCAGAGGGCTTGCTGGGCTTGTTTCCCATCTCTGAGTGTTGAGGGGAGGAATCATTGTCCTTTGTTCCTTGGTGTCCTGGTCTTGAAAACCATTGATTCATGTTTCTTGGTTTTTGGTGTTTTGTTTTGGTTTTTGTTTGTTTGTTTGTTGTTGTTTTTGAGACAGTCTTGCTCTATCACCCAGGCTGGAGTGTAGTAGTGAGATCTCAGCTCACTACAACCTCCACCTCCTGGGGTCAAGCAATTCTCCTGCCTCAGCCTGCTAAGTAGCTGGGATTACAGGTGCATGCTACCATGCCCAGCTAATTTTTGCATTTTTCATAGAGACGGGGTTTCACCATGTTGGCCAAGCTGGTCTTGAACTCCTGACCTCAAGTGATCTGCCCACCTCAGCCTCCCAAAGTGCTGAGATTACAGGTGTGAGCCACCATGCCCACCCTGTGTTGTTTTTTTTTTTTTGGTTGGTTCAGGCAGTGGTGTAAATCTAGTCCCTGTCACTTCATCTTGGCTAGAAGCAGTTCACTCATTGATTTCTAGCTTTTGATGGAGTGTAATCTATTACTATCATAGTATTAATAATTAATATCATTGATGTGCAGATTGTTCTGAATTTGGCTTCTGTACTGATGTACTGAGAATGTACTGATTCTTTGAGTACTCTCTGGGCTCATCCCCTCCTCTTGCTTCATCTCAGGGCTCAGCCCTGGCTCCTTCCAGTGGGAAACTGTATTTAGAAGTCAGGACCTGGAGCTAGGGGAGAGCTTTGCTGGTGAGCTCTCAGTGGGCATGGCTAGAGAACACGTGTGTACACCCACACGTGTACGTGCACACATTTACATCTGTATTTCGTGTGTAGCTGCTTGTGTACGTACATACATACATGTACACACGAGCCCATTTCAGTCCAGCACTGCAAGGGTGATCCTGGTTTCCTCCCTTCTATGTTTGTAACTCCCTTCTCCACATGGAGGAGCCAGGCACTGGTTCTCCTCTGTGTTTCTGATGGGAGTAATCCCTCTGTGAATGACCATCCTCCTGTCACTGCTGCTCTGCTCCCAGCAGGTGGATGCCCATTCCCACACTTGCCTGGCAGTGTGCCTGGCACAGACTTCCTCCTCACCTCACTTGATCTGCAATTAGGACAGGCTCGGGACTTAAATTGAATAAAAAGGCATCCCTGTCTGGGGGATGCCCTTTGTGCCCTGCTTGGCCCCTTATACCACTTACACCCTTATACCTCTGTGCCAGCCCCAAAATCCTTCATCATCTCACTTGGGGCCTCACATCTTGTTCTGTACTTCCCTTTACTGCCATCTGGACACCCTCCTCACTGCTGAGCTCTGGTACCTGGGGCGGCCTGCTGTGCTTGCCCACCTTGGGCCCTGATGCCCTGCCCCTGGCTGCTGCTGCCTCTGTCTTGGAGCTGGAGCCTTCCCCTCTGACTCGGCTCTTGGGTCCTGCATGTGTTCCTGCCCACTGCTCATGGGTTTTCCTGTAGTGACTTTGTTTTCTTTCTTTTTTTTTTGTTTTTTTTGAGATGGAGTCTCACTCTGTTGCCCAGGATGGAATGCAGTGGCATGATCTTGGCTCACTGCAACCTCCGCCTCCCAGGTTCATACAATTCTCCTGCCTCAGCCTCCTAGGTAGCTGGGACTACAGGCGCCCACCACCACGCATGGCTATTTTTCTATTTTTAGTAGAGATGGGGTTTCACTATTTGGCCATGCTGGGACTTTGTTTTCTTTAGAGACCCTTAGCTTCACTGGCTCTGCTGGTCCTCTTAAGAGTCACAGAGTCGTTTTTAACATGTCGTTTTGTTTGCTAGCTGGGATGAGTGATAGGCTGGATCTTGCCAACCGGTTTGCCCCAGGATTATGTGGAACTTCTCTGTACTCCCTCTGTCCTGCCTCATGCTCTGTGAGGTTTCTTCTGGAGAGTTCCTGCAAATTGACTGAGCAGAGCTGCTCTAGTGTCCCCTTGGGATGTGGCAGCCCCTGCCCGGTGTGGACAACTTGGAGCCAGGACTCCTTCTGGGGTGGGGGTGGGGAGGAGTCCAGCTAAAGGGCTCTTGGTGGCCTTGTAAGAGGCGGAGAGGCTTCCAGCAGCTCCTTGGATGGCTCACCTGTGACGTGTGGATGGGGTCAGCCGGGTGCTATGTGTATTTTCTTGGCAGTCACAGGCTCTGGGCCCTGTTGGCCTTTTGGTTTTGCTTCCAGGCATGGCGTGTTGGGGCTTCCAGCACAGAATGGTTCACCAGTGCTGTAAAATCTATGCTTCAAGTCCCAAGAACTGCCGTGCTGTGGAAAATGTGCACTAGATAATTAAGTTACTGTTGGATATTTATTTGCAGGAAATTGAGTTTACCAGATGGTTTTAATCTCAGTTTTCAAAGTAAAAGATCTTTTCAGATTGTATGATATTTGTAATTTAAATCAGGACATAGCAGTTTTTAAAATCAGGATACAAATGAGAAGTACTGCCTTTTGGAACTTTCTATTTAGTTAGTTAAACCAAAAGAGAGGCTGGATACAGAATTTAGGATTTAATTTTTTTTTTTTTGGAGATGCAGTCTCGCTCTGTCGCCCAGGCTGGAGTGCAGTGATGCGATCTTGACTCACTACAACCTCCGCCTCCCAGTTCAAGCAATTCCCCTGCCTCAGCCTCCTGAGTAGCTGGGACTACAGCTGCACACCGCCATGCCCGGCTAATCTTTCCATTTTTAGTAGAGATGGGGTTTCACCATGTTGCCCAGGCTGGTCTTGAACTCCTGAGCTCAGGCAATCCACCCACCTTAGCCTCCCAAAGTGCTAGGATTACAGGTGTGAGCCACTGTGCCTGGCCAGGATTTAAGATTTAACTCACTCGTGGATACTCTGATTGGCTTCTCTCTGCCTGAGTGTTACTCAAGAGTGACTTGAAAGTCCAGAGGAATTAGGGCAGGACAGTGAGGAACTAGCAAAAGAGGAGAAAGCACTGATTTAGATGGTAGCTGTGAGTTACTGTGTCCAGATATTGTCAGTGCCTAACTTGGAAATGAATTAAGTATCTTGGTTTTAGATTTTCTAAATCTAAAGGGAGTTGGACTCTTCTGAGTGGATTTATGGAATAGAAGCGCAGTTATAAGTGATAACAGGCAAAGTGTCTGTTTTCCTGGTTCTTTATGGAAGAGAACCAAGCTGAAGGCCTTGGCATGTATGTAGAAAGGGCCCTTTCTCTGGCAGGCTCATGCTTGGGCCTCTGCTTGAGAAGCAGGATTGATTTCTGGGATGGCACGGCTCCCTGCTGCCTGTCGGGAAGTAGAGCAGCCTTGCGGAAGCTGCAGGTCGCCTTCTTTCTGAGGTCTCACAGCTGTAGCTGCTTGCCTCTGACACGGCCTTCGCAGACTTGCGGTTGGGGTGGTTCCCAGGGGTACAGAGCTCAGAGGCTGTGGTAGAAGCTGCCGGGAAGCTTGCCTGGGGTTCCTGTGGGCAGTCTGGGCTGTGCCATGACAGCCACCTTGCCTCCTGAGATGAAGGCACGGCACACAGCAGGATGGCAGTCATGTAGTGCTTGGGCCCAGAGCTGTTGGCCATAGTGGACCTGGATTTTAAAGCCCTGACTTGCCTGACAGACAGTATTGCTGTGGGCAGCTCACTCAACCCTCTGACTCTCAGTCTCTTTATCTGGATCACTGGGACACTCACATCCCTTGGGGTTGTGAGAACTGGGGATCGTGCATGCCTGTGTGCGGCACTGAGACCCACAGAGCACGCCCGCAGGCTTGCTAGGCCGCTGGGCTTTTTATTCAATTTAAGTCCCGAGCCTGTCCTGATGCTTTAAAACATTGCGGCCTTTGCAGGCTGTTATTAGGCACATTTTGCTGTATAAACTAAAGGGCATTAGTTAACCTGCTTTCACAGTGACTTGTTTGTTTTTAGGATACCGAAGTGTATAAAGCTACAGTAAAAGATGACCTCACCAAGTGGCAGAATGTTCTGAAGGCTCATAGCTCTGTGGACTGGTTAATAGTGATAGTTGAAAATGATGCCAAGAAGAAAAACAAAACCAACATCCTTCCCCGAACCTCTATTGTGGACAAAATAAGAAATGATTTTTGTAATAAACAGAGTGACAGGTAAGTGTATCTTTAATTTTACCTCATTTGGTTAATACTTGACATGATACAGATTGCTGGCTTCCTGGGTAGTAATAAATATTTACTCAGCAATCTCAAGTGAGTGTCCATGGGGTGCTGTCAAGGAGACCTGGTGCCTGTCTTTGTGGAGTTCCTGTTCAGGCAGGCAAAGAACTCGAAGCAGTCATCCCCCGAGTGTGCTGCCTGGGAGGAGCGGGTCTTGGGCCCATGGTCCTGGGAGGCCTCTTGGTGGGTCCTTTCTGAAGACTGACAGCAGCAGCTCCTGCAGTTCTTCTGTAGAACAGGGGTCCTTAAAGGTTTTTTTTTTTTTTTTGAAATGATGGCACCTGTGTTTTTTTCTTTGCCTTAACACCTGAGAGTTCCTAAGAACACAAGTTATAAAATGCTGACCTAACCCCTTCAGAAACTGTGAAAGGGAATCCTGAAACTTTGGCAGTTAATAGATTGTATGGGCTTTCTCCGCCTTGCCCTGCTCTCTCTCCTGGGGTAGCTCACTCCCTTTCTCTTCAGTGATGCCATTGCCAGCTGAGCCAGCCAGCACGTTAACTCCTCTATAACCGATGGTCTGTATCTCGTAGCTTAGCACTGGAACTCACCCAGGGCCTGGGGATTCAGGGGCGAACATGGACCCTGCCCTGGTCCAGCAGGTCATTATAGCCATGGTCACCATGCTTATGGTGGCGAGGGTTCAGATGGAGGTACATGCTCATTGTAGAATTATTAGAAAAAGGTAATGAGCAAAAAGAAAATGGATATTAACTCTTAGTATTTTGGTATGTATCTTCTCAGACTTTTTTTCTTTATGCATACATAATACGTGTGTGTATTTTAAGTTAATATAACGTTATGTGTTGTTTATACTTGTTTTTTTCACTCAATATATTGTAAAGATTTTCCACAAACAATAAATGCATTTCCAGACTCTCAGTGTTAGTGAGTGGATAATATTCCATAGTATTAATGTGCCATAAGTTATTTATACATTCTGCTGCTGGGCTTAGGTTATTGCTTACTTATCGTTATAAACAACAATATTAGAATACTTTTCTAGCTCAAATGTTGTGAGCATCCTTAATTATTTCAGGATACCTTCCCTAAAGGAAAATTGCTTGGTAACAGATTTTGTGCATTTTTCGGGCTTTTGCTAGTTACGAGGCTGGTAGAGGCAAGGGTTGACTTGTGATCAGCAGTGTGACTTGTGACAGCAGTAGCCGTTGTGGTGTCTCGCTGAGGCTGCAGCCGGGAGCCCCTTGTTCCACATGTGCCTCCAGCCCCTGCAGTCTGCGCGCCTGGGGGGATCACGCCGCTCTCCAGATTGGCCCACCATCCCTGACTTCATTCGTTGTTTTGGGCTCTCCTTTTCTGAGTTAATGATTTAGGCTTGATGTGAACTTCTGAAGTGTAGTTCTTTTTTACTTAAAAAAAATTGATGATGATATAGAAACAGGATCTAATAGAGATAGGACATTTCATGACTGTGTATCTGATTGATCTCTGAAAACAGTTACTGTTTTGGTGGTTGGCACTTGTTAAGTTTCCATTTCCATTCACCCCTGTAGGCGCACAGGAGAATTCGCGTCTGGTCGGGAATAAATGTTGGTAATTACAATCCTTGAGAATGCCTTAAGGATAAACTACCTAACTCATAGGTTCTAGCAAGCTCCTACTGTGGATAAATACAAGTTAGTCCTCCGGGGGACCTTTGGAGTGAGCGGCTCTGGTCCCTTTGTCTTTGAGGGAAGAAAGTGTGCAGTGGGGTGGATTTAATGGAATTAAAGCCAGCCACCAAGTTATAAGTTTTCTTCTTGGTTCTGGTTGTTCACTTGGTGGAACATGTAGAGTGTATGCTGCTTCACTGTTTTGTCCACTGATTTATAATTCCATGAATTTAGCCACGCCTCCAAAGGATGTGCTGGGGCACGGAAAAAAGGAACTTAGAGTCAGTTCATTTTGCTACTTTTTGGTAATTCAAGTAAAATATTTACTAAGGAGAACTGGTGAAGCTCATAGAATCAATGTTTTAAAATTATTTCTGAGTTCAGATTTATTAATCATCTTTCTAGATTACTATTTACCAAGGCTAAAGAAATTTACCATTTCCAGCCTATCAGATAAATACGTTGCCTTGTCCAAATCTGTTGGGAACTTTGTGTAATTTCGTGTGTTTGACCTTTTTACATCATGGGTTCAGCCTCTTTGTAATTAAACTGTTTGCTCTATATGTTAAGGCATGTTCTAAGCCTTTATTTGTTAATTGTTTATTAACCTTCCCCTTCAAGAGCTCACAGGCTAGTGGGAGGGATAGAGGTCCAGAGAAGGGGAGTGTTTTCCTGTGAGGCCCACAGCCTAGCAGCAGTGTGGGCAGAGCAGTTGGGATGGTGATTGGGGGAGGTTTGTGAAGATGCCACGCCTGGGTGGAAGGAATGTTCTCATGAAGAGAGGAGAGCGGGAGAAGGTCAGCAGGCTTGAGCTGGGAAGCAGAGGAAGTAAAGTGAGACATCGTGGTCCTTTTGTGCCGTGCTGAGAAATCTAAATTTATCCTGTCGATCCCAAGGAACCAAAATGGATTTTGAAGGAGGCAGGGAACTGAGTGAGGCGTGATCACATTATTTTACAGAGAACTCAGAGCTGCGTCTTTGGCTCAGGGCTCATGTAAATCCCTTTCCCCCTTTCCAGTTGATTCTATAGCAAACTCTCCTTTGAATTTCTGTAGAACTTACTGCTCGTGTTCATGACCAGTTCATGATGAAGCCTTTTCCTAACCTGGTTTCTTACCGCCTGCCTCATGTTTTTGACTGTTTATAGATGGAAGAAGCTAGATGCGGTGGCTTATGCCTATAATCCCAGCACTTTGAGAGGCCGAGGCAGGAGGATTGTTTGAGCCCAGGAGTTCGAGACCAGCCTGGGCAACATAGCAAGACCTCACCTTTACAAAAAAATACAAAAATTAACCAGGCATGGTGGTGCATGCCTGTGATCCCAGCTACTGGGGAGGATCACTGGAGCCTGGGAGGTGGAGGTTGCAGTGAGCCAAGATTGTGCCACTGCACTCCAGCCTGGGCCACAGAGCAAAACTCTGTCTCAAAAAAAAAAAAAAAAAAAAAAAGGAGGAGGAAGGAACAAAATTGCCGCTCAGGACAATGGCAGCTGCTGAGCCGTGGTGCTGTGCATGGAGGGTCTTTCCCAGATAGTCTGTTCATGTCTTTGCAGGTGTGTTGTGCTCTCCGACCCCTTGAAGGACTCTTCTCGAACTCAGGAATCCTGGAATGCCTTCCTGACCAAACTCAGGACATTGCTTCTTATGTCTTTTACCAAAAACCTAGGCAAGTTTGAGGATGACATGAGAACCTTGAGGGAGAAGAGGACTGAGCCAGGCTGGAGCTTTTGTGAATATTTCATGGTTCAGGTACTTGACTCATTACAGAACTAGACAGTTCCTTCTCTCCCTCCCTCCTTCGTTCCCTCCCTCTCTCCTCCTTTCTTTCTAAGTAAGGCACCTCTCGTGGTAATCTCATTGGCAGAGTTTTTAAAAACAAAACACCTGGAATATCTTTAGGACTAGAAAGGAAGTGCATGGAAGCAGATGGGGCATGAAAAGGACACACACACTGCCCCGGGGAGCCTCTGGGGGCCAAAGCTGGAGCAGTTTCAGTGACAGAATAAATAAGGATAGAGTCGAGGTTTAACCCATGGAATAAAATTAATATCCATGAGTCTGTATCGATAGAAATCATCAGTTAAATAAATAAATGGAGGAGAAGGGTCAACTCTTCCACACAGAAGAATTCCACTTAAACGCAGAAGGAAAGAAAAACAGAAAATCACTTTTAAGCCAGTGCTCCAGCAAGAACTGTTGGAGGCAGGATTACTGATGGGTGTCCGGGGTGGTGGGCAAAGGCCTGAGAAGAGGTGGGCTTGCACAGTCTCACGGTGGCCCCCCAAGATGTCTGTCAGCTACTGAGGGAGCAGTAGCCACTCCACAGTGGGGAAACCAGGTACATGCCACCTGAATGAAATGATAAGGCCGCTTCTGCCCGTGAGAAGCTGTGTCCACCTCATGAAATCCTTGGTAAGATGTTCTGAGAAATACTTAGCGTCTTTTCTCTGTAAAAAATGATCATCTCATGGCAGTCACGGAACATATCAAATAAACCCACGTAAAGGGACATTAGACAACGTAGCTCTCTTCAAGGGTGCCACGGCAGTGAAAGACAGACTGTAAAGCTGACAGACTGCAGGGGCTGAAGGAAGCAACAGCTCCGGCCTGGTTTGGGGGTCGAGGGTGGGGTCTTAGAGCAGAAACAACTACATCAGTGGAAAAACCACTGAAATTCCAATGAGGGCTATTTAGTTAATAGTATTATACTTAGGTTAATTTTCTGGTTGTGACAATTGTACCACGGTCATATAAGATGGCAATGTTCAGGAAGCTGAGTAAGGGCTATATGGAAACTAGATAATTTTTTTTTTTGCAATATTTCTGTAAGTCTAAGATTAGCTCAGAATTTAAAATGAGTAAGGAAGGAAATTCTGACACACACTACAGCATGGATGGGCCTAGAGGACATGATGCCGAGTGAAATAAGGCACATAGGGACAGATGCTGTGTCTGCTTATGTGAGGTCCCTCGAGTGCTCAGGTTCAGAGACAGAAGGTGGAATGGGGGCTGCCAGGGGCTGGCAGAGGGAGAATGGGAATGAGTGTTTAATAAAGGACAGAGGTTCCGTTTGGGAAGATGAGAAAGTTTGGGATATTGGTTGCACAATAGTGTGAGTGCATTTAACACTACTGAGCTGTAGTCTTCTCTCTCTCTCTCTCTCTCTCTTTTTTTTCATGATGGAGTCTTGCTCTGTCACCAAGGGCTGGCGTGCAGTGGTGCGATCTCGGCTCACTGCAACCTCCACCTCCCAGGTTTAAGCGATTCTCCTGCCTCAGTCCCCTGAGTAGCTGGGATTACAGGTCTGCGCCACCACGCCCAGCTAATTTTTGTATTTTTAGTAGAGATGGGGTTTTGCCATATTGCCCAGGCTGGTCTCAAACTCCTGGCCTCAAGTGATCCTCGCAAAGTGCTGGAATTACAAGCCTGAGCCACTGCACCTGGCCTGAGCTGTACTTTTAAAAATGGTTAAGATGGTCAGTTTTATATTACATACATTTCAATCAAAATTTAAAAGAAAAAGATGAGTTTATTAGAGTGCTGAGTCTTGTAAATACTTCACAAATAAAATGAAGTTCAACATAACTTAGCAGTTTCTCTTGCAAAACACAGCCCACCACTGTTTTCACGGGAAACAGGATACAAAGGAGAGCTCTCAGTTCTCACCTAGTGAGTGGGACCTGGGTGGGCCCTTAGGGGTCTGGGAATAATGTCCACAAATACATGGGGTGGAACTGGATTCCAAAGACCTGACCATGTCAGGGGAGGTTTATGTGCGTGCACATCCTCCTGGTCTTTACTTTTTAATGTGCAGTGATGGAGATCAGAAGGCAATCACCTGTTGCCGTCTCTTTTCATTTTCTCATTCAACAAAGGTTACTGAGCATGGACAGGTGCCAGGCCCTCCTTGATGCTGGGACGCCGTCAGTGTACAGTTTTTTGTGAGCTTGTGTGACAGTGGAGGAGATACAGGAAAGGAAGTGACGCATATGCTAGGGTGAGAGAGAGGCACAAGGCAGAGATGGTGTGGGGTGCTGCACGGGTCAGGAGGAGGAAAGGCCTGACTGGGCTGGGGACTTAGCCAGAGCTGAAGGAGTTTGGAGAGCAAGCCATGTGGCTGTGTGGAGGAAGAGGAGGTGTTCCAGGCCATGGAGTGGGGCAGCGCACAGGTCCCGAGGCAGCTGCCTGCCACGCACACGTGAGCAGCGGTGAGGAGGCCTTGGTGGTGGAGCTGAGTGAGGCCAGAGGGCTGGTGCTGGGAAGGGGTGGGGGTGGGGGACATAGATTTTGCAGGGCCTGGGGATGTCTGGAAAGGATTTAGGAGTCTCTTGAATGTGATGAGCAGTCGCTGACTGAAATGGGGAAGACTGTGGGTGGAGCACTTTGTGGGAAAGGTTGGGGTTCAGGTTTCCATGTGTAAGCCTGAGCTGTCTGTTAGGCGTCCACACAAGCGTGCTGTGCCTGCCGTTGGATCCAGAGTCAGGTCTGAGCTGGAGTCCTGAATGTGTGGTGGTCATGCTGTGTAGATGGGCTCCGTCACGGAGAGGGAATAGTGAGTGTAGACAGGGAAGTCCAAGGGCGGAGCCCTGCGGCCTCCAGCAGAGAGCCTCGGGGAGCGAGAGGAACCAGCCGTCTGACCAGAGGGAGCCACAGCGAGGGGCGAGGGGAGCAGGTGGCCGGGTCCTGGACAGCAGGAAACATCCCAAGGACAAGGGGGTGACCAGTTATATCTGGTGCTGCCGATAGGTCGGGGAGGGTTCAGAAATTACCTTAGCTTTTCCTAGCTTCTTGTGCATGCGTGAATGTTGACATATGCGGTCGTCACATTGGTTGTTACTTAGCGGAGTGTAGACATTATTCATAGTGCTGCGTGCCTCTCTCTGTTGTAATGTTTAATGGCTACATACTGTTTCTTCTATACATTGATTTATGTTTTTGTTTTTTTAAAAACGTATCTTGGGCGAATAGGAGGAGCTTGCCTTTGTTTTCGAGATGCTGCAGCAGTTCGAGGACGCCCTGGTGCAGTACGACGAACTGGACGCCCTCTTCTCTCAGTATGTGGTCAACTTCGGGGCCGGGGGTGAGTAGTGGCACTTCAGTAACGCATGCTTTTCTTAGTGTGGCTTTCTCCAACTTCAGATAGGCTTGAAGCAGCCATTTATTTACCTCAGGAGGACGCATGTTTTGTTGTTGTCTTTATACACATTATATCGGATATATTCTCGTGATTCCTAGAGGAAATGAAATGAGAATTAAGAATTAGTCATTTTCACTTTTAGAAGAATCTTAAGTAACAAAAATAATAATAATTAAAAAAAACTGTTTTCCAGGTATAAAATGTCCTTTCCACAACTCAGTGGCCTGCTGGTGATGCTTCGATTCTGTCCCTCGTTAGAATCAGAGTGGACGTCCCTTTGCCTTCCATCCAGGGGTTGTCTTTGGAATGCTCGAGTGCTCATTGCTGTGAACTTATAAAATGCCCTTGGGTGTTCATCTTTCTTTTGCACTTTTAAATAATATCTTAAGCTCCTTTACAATTAAAGAATTAGCACAGTGAAACCATACACAGAGAGAAACATTGGTTATTGTCCTCAGTGTTTTTCGCTGATACTTATTTTGATGAAAGTGATACCACGTTATATAGCTGTTTCTCTGTCGCTCCTTTTTGTTACTCACAGCCCATCCTGGGCATCTCTCCAGGTTAGCAGGTGGGGTTTGGAGTTGTTTTTGTTACAATTGGTATTCCTGGCTTGATTCCATTACCTGGTGTTGGACATTGGGTTCTTTTATGCTTCTTGCCACCACAAGCAGTGCTGTAGTGGGCATCTCTGCCAGGTGTTCTTTTTGAGAACCCTTGTCACCATGTGTGAAGGAAGGAGTAATTTCGAGGAGCCCTGGTGTCAGCAGGAGAACCTGGAGGGAGATGAAGTGTGGGGACGGTCAGTTCTAGCTGTGAGCACTGTCCTCACTCTGGAACTCATCAGTGGCGCCGATGGATACTGGCTCATAGTGCTTCTGAAGATCAGGTCTGGATATCTCACTCTCCTGAGATGCCAGTATAGACACAGAACCAAAGCAAAGTGTTTACTAAGTAAAAAAAATAAAATAAAAAAACAGAAGAGGTAAAACTCTATTTCTTATATTTTATGTGTCTTTTTTTTTTTTTTTGAAATGGAGTCTTGCACTGTTGCCCAGGCTGGAGTGCAGTGGCGCAATCTCGGCTCACTGCAAGCTTCGCCTCCTGGGTTCATGCCATTCATGCCATTCTCCTGCCTCAGCAGTGGGACTGGGACTACAGGCGCCTGCCACCACGCCTGGCTAATGTTTTGTATTTTTAGTAGAGACGGGTTTTCACCATGTTAGCCAGGATGGTCTCGATCTCCTGACCTCCTGATCCGCCTCAGCCTCCCAAACTGCTGGGATTGCAGGTGTGAGCCACCATGCCCGGCCTTATGTGTCCATATTATACAAACATATCTATTTATTTATTTTTGAGACAGTGTCTCACTCTGTCCCCCAGGCTGGAGGGCAGTGGTGTGATCTTGGCCCATTGCAACCTCTGCCTCCCGGGTTCAAGCGATTTTCGTGCCTAAGCCTCCTGAGTAGCTGGGATTACAGGTGCACGCCACCATACCTGGCTAATTTCTATATTTTTAGTAGAAACGGGGTTTCACCATGTTGGCCAGGCTGGTCTCGAACTCCTGGCCCCAAGTGATCTTCTTGCCTCGGCTTCCCAAAGTGCTGGGATTATAGTTGTGAGCCACCATGCCCAGCCTATACATACATACATACATACATACACACACACACACACACACACACACACACACACTGTCTTTTTTTTTGAGACGGAGTCTTGCTTTGTTGCCAGGCTGGAGTGCAGTGGTGTGATCTTGGCTCACTGCAACCTCCTCCTCCTGATTTCAAGCCATTCTCTTGCCTCAGCCTCCCAAATAGCTGGGACTACAGGTGCGCACCGCCACGCCCAGCTAATTTATTTATTTATTTTAATTTTAATTTAATTTTATTTAATTTTATTTTTTGAGATGGAGTCTTGCTCTGTAGCCCAGGCTGGAGTGCAGTGGCGCCATCTCGGCTCACTGCAACCTCTGCCTCCCGGGTTCACGCCATTCTCCTGCCTCAGCCTCCTGAGTAGCTGCGACTACAGGTGCCCGCCACCAAGCCCGGCTAATTTTTTTTTGTATTTTTAGTAGAGATGGGGTTTTACCTTGTTGGCCAGGCTGGTCTCGATCTCTTGACCTCGTGATTCGCCCGCCTCGGCCTCCCAAAGTGCTGGGATTACAGGCATGAGCCACCGCACCTGGCCTGTATTTTTTAAATATCTTACATTTTTTAAAAAAATAGATTTATTTAGCAAAAAACGTTTGAATTTAATAAAGAAATGGCAATAACTGGTGCATACATTAGTTGAAAATATTAAAATATTTTCACTGAGCACCAAATAGAATAATTCTCAGTCTTTTCATGGAGAACTCCTTTGAAAGAATGCCTAGAACTTAATCTGTTTATTTAGGTTTTTAATCGAGAAATCTAAAACTGCCAATCACAGTTTCTAATTACCATGAGATGACCAGGTTAACAACCTTGAGGTCATATCATAGGAGCTTTAAAAGCTGCGTTTAACCTATACATTCTAACTGAGGGCATTTGTTAGCCTCAGGCAGGCTGGTAATCACAGGTCCATGTGCCTGTGATGCCATATACACAACATTGAGTAAATAAGTGTCATTTATAAGGTAAAGACCATATGGTCCCTGGCAGCAGAATAGGTGCTGGGCGGCTTCAGGGACCAGGCACCTGAATGGATGTCAGTGCATGTGAGAAGGAGCCTTCAAGGCTGAAATATCTTACATATTTCTTATATTTCACATAATTTATTTGGTTTTTTCTCTCAGTTTTAAAATTTGGGGCAATTTAAAATCCAAAAGTAAGCCTGGACCAAATTTTGCCACTGAATAAGATGGTTCGTTTTTGTTCTTTCATTCAACAAATACTTACTGAGGGACCACCATGTGCCAGGCACTGTTCTAAATACAGGGAGGAATAAAGCAGAATCCCTTTTTTTATGGTGCTTACATGAAGGGGAAACAGGCACAGAAAAGTAAATCTATCACTTGCTGTCCATAGTAGTAAGTTTGGGCTGTAGAAAGGGGCTCAGGTGAGAGATGGGGCAGTATGTGCCGTTGGAGCTTAGATAGGGCACTGGAGTGGCCTCCCTGTGGGGGCGGCACTGGCACAGAGGCCTGACTGAAATGTGGGAGTGCCCCGTGAGAATCCTGTGGGAGGGGAGCCTAGCCAAGGGAACTGCTGGTACAGGGCTGGGCTGGTACAGGGCTGGGTCCGCAGCACACTGCTGGGTGCTCCAGTAGCCCTGAGGATGCTGGTGCAGGGGCTGGGCCAGCGGGTCCACTCCACACTGCTGTGTGCTCCAGCAGCTCTGAGGATGCTGGTGCAGGGGCTGGGCTGGCAGGTCCACACCACACCACTATGTGCTCCCCGGGTCTGAGGAGAAGCTCACGTCAGTGAAGGGAGTGTTTAACCATGCCAGGATGCCACGTAGGAATGAACTGGTTATGACACCTCTCTGTTGAAGTGAGAAAAATAGATTCAAAGATTTTTTTCAATAATGATTGATGGACTTGTTATTATACATTGTTATGCTTATTTTAAGATCATATTTGAGTCTCAGGGATGTAAGTAAACCTCTGGGAGCCTTGCTGAAATTTTCGACAAGCAGTAATTCTTTTTCCTTCTGTGTGCTGCTACCAAGTCCTCCCTGTCCCTTCCTCCAGGAGCTTGACTCAGGGACGTGACGTGGTTGAGTTAGGGAAATAAGGAAGGAATATGTAATCTAAGGAAGACCAAAAAACACCAGGATGGTCAGAGCAGGCTGCACTCCAGCCCACAGGTAAAGATAAGGAAGCCCAGCCCCGCTGCAGCCTAAGACTAGAGCCCTCCCTCGGCCTGAGACAGAGCCTGAGCTCCCCTAACCATGTAGCCTGTCTGTCTCTGGGTGACTTCCCAACCTGTTCAGCTCCCGCCCATGACTTTCTGGGCATGGTAGGGTGGCGTGCCTTGTTGCCTGGGTCACGTTACCCTCAGCTCGGCTGTCAGTGCTGGGAGCCGAATGCATCACTAGACCACAGGGGGTGGGCAGTGTTCATAGAAAAACTGGTTATGAAGCTGCCTGTTTGCCCACCATCCTCAGCCTGAGCAGGAAGCTCAGGAAGGTGAAGTACCTGCAATCAGCACCTTTCATGATGTGTGTTTGTTTAGATGGTGCCAACTGGCTGACTTTTTTCTGCCAGCCAGTGAAGAGCTGGAACGGATTGATCCTCCGAAAGCCCATAGATATGGAGAAGCGGGAATCGATCCAGAGGCGAGAAGCCACCCTGTTAGATCTGCGCAGTTACCTGTTCTCTCGCCAGTGCACCTTGCTGCTCTTCCTGCAGAGGCCGTGGGAGGTGGCCCAGCGCGCCCTAGAGCTGCTGCACAACTGTGTGCAGGAACTGAAGCTCTTAGAAGTGAGTCGGCTGTTTTCCCAATTTACCCGTTTCTTGATTGTTCCAGCAGAAATCTCTGAACCTTGAGATCCCAGGCATTGAACTGTTTGTGCTTAAGAAAGGGTTTTCTTTTCTGAATGCCTTTAATTTTCAGTATATTGTTTGCTTAGTTACTTTTTACGTTGATAAATTGCTCAAAAATAGAACTCTGTTCTCAACATGCTGGAGTTTGTGCCGGTCCAGAGCAAGCCTCTTAGATGAGCTTCTCGGTGAAGCTCACTGGCTGACTGCGGCCTGCGCTGCTGCGTGAGCTGTCTCCACGGGGAAGAGTCACTCACCTGAGGGACATGCAGAGCTAGATTTTGCATGTAGACATTTATTTTATTTCAGACACTTATGTCATGTAGACATTTATTTTATTTGTCTTTTCAGATAAATAGTTTTGCACATGGCCATGCAGGTAGCAATGTGAGTGACACACAGCAGGCTGTGCCCCATTGATTAGTAGTATGGAGCTTCATGGAAGATATGTCATAAATGTGTGTGTGTGTGTGTGTGTGTGTGTGTGTGTGTGTGTGTGTGTGAATGTAGTTAGTAAAACATTTGCCCTTAGAGATAAATTCACCCAAGCACTGAACTCTTACTGTCCATAGAACCACGGACATTGTAATGAGATGAAAGGACTGTAGAGACCGTATCTAGTCTGGTGATTCTTGTTTCAGGGTCCTCTTTACCCAGAACAACTCACACACACACAAAATGATACTTACGACTTGAGGATTTGTGTGCATCCCTGCCACCCATCCCCTGGTTAAGCTCTCCTGAGTGAGTGGTCTCTGATGCTGTTTTGTAAACAAGAAAACGGAGTCTGGAAGTGACTAGGTCTGAAGAGTATAAGCCATTGATGGGGATGGTGTTTCATAATATAGGAACTTAGTTTTGTGTGCTTGGTTTAAAATAATTTTAAGAGATTTAAACTTTAATTAATGAAGAGAAATATATTTTAGTTAATTTCAAAAGGAGAAGTTCTTATTTCAGAGCTAAGCTCATTAGTACCTAGCCCAAGTCACAAACTCAGAAACTTAAGAATTTTTATCAAATGATTTTTCTTCACCTAATGAAGCAAATGAGGAAAAGCAACATTTTCCACCTCGAAATGACCCTCTGGGCTGCCTGTAATCACCTGGATTTAGAGACTCTGCCTGGGTTGCTCAGCCCTAACTGCGGGTTGGGGATGGGGCTGTGAGGGAACCATTCACTCCTAGAGCCGGGCTCTCTGTTCACGTGTGCCTAGGGATTTCACCTGATGTTGAGATTTTTGTCTTACTAGCCGGGAGGGGGGAAAATTGAAGTATTCAAGTCCAAATGATTCAGACATGATGTCTTCTGAGTGAGACGACCCCAGGAGGCTGATTGGAGAGGGCTGTTAGTTTTGTTATTACCCTGTGGCTGGAAGGAGAAATGTGTAAGTAATAGAGGGTGTGGGCTCTGGAGTCCCTTGTAGCGTCGGCGTTCACAGGAGCCATACGGGGTCTGTTGGCTCCTCTAGGTGCTCGTCTGCAGGGCCGGGAAGTCACAGGTATTTTCAAGGCTTTGTATTGTGTGAGGAGCCTCTTACCTGTGCTGTATTTTCCGAGCCCTTTGCTTTGCTGAATGAAGTTGTTGTCCCCTTGGCCTTTCCTTGAGTGGAAGCTGCCCCATTGCTTTTAGTCATAGCTATCGCACCTCTTTGCATGGTTGAGTTCTGCGTCTCCAGTGAGAGGCGGTGGCCAAAGGTGAATGCTGGATTTGAGGCAAGGATGTGTCACCCACTGATGACTTTCTCACAGTCTGTCAGTCTCTTTCCTTCTAAGAACCCGCTTCCTGTTTCGTCATCTCCTTCTGATGCACACAGCTGGCTGCGCCTCCTTACATGCGCTGTGCCTGTCGGCTTCCCAGGCCGGAGAGGACAGCCTCCCTTGTCGCTTGTGTTGAAGCCCACACAATCCTCTTTGCACACTTTGCACCTGTGTTTGATCAACACTGAGATTCACACTGTTTACTTAGAGGGCTTCGCTGGTAACTTCACGTCAGAAGTGTTTCTCTTTTTCTCCTTTTTTCTAAATTTTTAAATTTTTTGGTAGAGATGAGTGTCTCACTGTGTCGCCCAGGCTGGTCTGGAACTTCCGGGCTCAAGTGATCTTCCCTGCTCCCCTCCCAAAGTGCTGGGATTACAGGTCTGAGCTGCCCGTGGCTGTGTTTTTCTCTCTTGTGCAGTAGTTTTTACTCCAGTCTAGTTGTTAGGATTTTTTGGTGAGAGTCAGGTTTTAGGGCTACAGTTGAGCAGAGGCCAGGGGGTAGGTGTGCCACTGTCAGTTGCAGATCCCACTGTCCCACTTTCGAGTGGGTGGCTTATAAAACATGTCCTGCTAACATCCTGGTTGCTTTACCAGTTGATTTGAAGTACCTCATTTATTTAAAGAGAATAGGAGGCAACGAAGTGGCCAGCTGTGATGGAAACTAGCCCTGCTCTGTAGTAGGGCTTGATCCACACTCCAGGGGCGACGGGGGCTGAGGAGGGGAGCAAGACGGCCGGATAGAGGCCTCTGCCCTGTGGGTGCTGCTTACTAGCCTTGCGCACTCCCTTAATGGAAAATGTGTTAAGAATGGCGATTGTGCCTACCTTGCACAGCTGGCTGCTGGGGTGAGCGGTAACACCCGTGAAGTGAGGCCAGTTCTGCGTGAGTTCAGGATCCTCCTTGACAGAGTATTTCCTTTTTTTTTCTGTAACAATTTCTAATTTTCCCTCCATTTACAAAAGTTGAATGTTTTCTTTATGTAAATTTGGAAAATAACAGACAAATATACGAAGAAAATGTCGTTGCTTTTGCTAGCAGGAAGAGGTTCCCTTTTTTTGTCCATGGCCTTCTTATGTATAGATGAACTGCAGTTATTTCCTTGCTCCTATTTGGACATTTGAATTCTTCAAAATTCTTTGCAATTGCAGCAGTTTGTATCCTTATACATACATCTTTGCGTGTAAATTCATACAAGTAGAATTGGAAGGTCGAAGATAGACATGTTTTTAAAGCTATATGTTGTCAATTTGTCCTCCAGAAAGGTCTTCCCATTTTCAGTCATGCTAGTGATGCCTGTTTTCCTGCACCTTTGGTAAGAAAAAAGTATGATACTTATATATTTTGTCGCCAAATTAGAAGAACGGGGAAGATACTTTCTTGAAGGCCATAATGTGTTTGTTACAATGATTGCCCAAGTGATTTTTTGGGGGGTTTGGAATGTGTTTCATTCAGCGTTTGACCTTTTATCAGCTTAGCTGCTGGTTACGTAACAGACCGTGTGGGCCTAGCAGGGTCAGGACTCCTCCAGACCCCAGGAGACTCACCAGCCTAGCCTGTGGCACGGAGGAACCGTGCATGGGACGCCGTCAGAGTTAGCTGGCCGGTTTGTGAACAGAGGCTGTGTGTGGCCAACCTGCAGGTTGAACCAGAGGAAGAAGAAGGTTTACAGTCAAAGCTGGCCAGCTGGGATCGGTATTCTGAGGTGCAGGCCTGGCAGAGGACAAAGGCAGAGATGTAGTGTGGGAATGTAGATTGTGTTTGCTGAGGGCTTACAGTGTACCCGACACCCTGCTGGGTGGGTGCTCTCATGTGGAGGTGGAGGATCTTGTGCACCCATGAGCCATGAGGGGGAGGAGCTGGATTGGAGGAGGAGGGGTGGTTGTGAGAGCTGTTGCTGAAGAAGAACTGATGGCTCACTGGACAAAAGGAAAGAGAGGACTGTCAAGAATCATTCAAGAAACGTTTCCTTGCCTGCCAGGCACTGTGGGAGACAGGGATAGGGGGTGCACATAAATGAAGAGGAAAGGGCCCCACCTACCAGCATGAGGCTGCCACGGGTCATCAGCACAGTGTCCAAGTAGTGACGAAGTGTTGTCTGCACACAGGGGACTGTAAGGGAGGGAAAGGCAGCTTTGCCGGATGCCTCAGGTCAGCTCGGTAAACATTTGCAGGTGCCTGATAGGTGCTAGGGAAGCTTTCTAGAGGAGGCCCTGTGTGAACTCCATTAAAAAGATTCATTCAGGCTGGGCACAGTGGCTCACGCCTGTAATCCTGGCACTTTGGGAGGTCGAGGTGGGCGGATCATGAGGTCAGGAGTTCCAGACCAGCCTGGCCAATATGGTGAAACCCTGTCTCTACTAAAAATACAAAAATTAGCTGGGCGTGGTGGCAGGCGCCTGTAATCCCAGCTACTCGGGAGGCTGGGACAGGAGAATTGCTTCAACCCGGGAGGCAGAGGTTGCAGTGAGCCGAGATCATGCCACTGCACTCCACCTGGGCAAAAGAGCGAGACTCCGTCTCAAAAAAAAAAAAAAAAGGACTCATTCACTTATCAGATCTTCATTGAGCTTCTGTTTTGTGCCAACCATTGTGGTAGGCAGTGTATTTTCAGCAGAGAGTGAAACAGAATTCCTGGCCTTATGAAGCTTACGTGCTAAGGAATGAGTAGGGGGAGTAAGAACTCACCAGGTAGATGTGACTGCTGGTGGCGCGGGAGAGTGCGTTTCAGGTGGAGAAGATGGTGTTATTGAAGGTGCTCTGAAGGAGCCTGGTCTTGCTAGAACTTCAGGGGCGAGGCAGGCTTTGGGGGCAATGAAGGGAAATTCTGAAGTTCTTTGTGTGTCACGTTGAAGCTTGCCCTTTGTTCTGTAGCCAGTAGGGAGCCATGAAAGGTTAGGACCTAGTGAGGCAGAGGGCAGAGAGAGGCGAAGAGTTTGGAAACTTCTGCCATAGTCCAAGGGAAAAGGCGGAGTTCCAAAAGGCAGTTGAGATAGATTTTATTTTTTATTATTATTATTTGAAACACTCTGTTGCCCAGGCTGGAGTACAGTGGTGTGATCTTGGCTCATTGTAGCCTCCGCCTCCAGGGTTCAGGCAATTCTCCTGCCTCAGCCAGTCAAGTAGCCGGGATTACAGGTGCGCACCACCATGCCCGGCTAATTTTTGTATTTTTTGGCAGAGATAGGGTTTCACTTTGTTGCCCAGGCTGGTCTTGAACTCCTGAGCGCAAGTGATCTACCCTCCTCAGCCTCCCAAAGTGCCAGGATTACAGGCGTGAGCTATTGCACCCAGCCGGCAGATTTTAAATAAATAGGTTCAAGAAAAATTTAGTGAATTGATGGTTCTGGGTCCACTGGATATCCATATATAAAAACAAATCTTGATCTCACCCCATAAACAAAATTAATTCCAGGTGGAGTTTTGATCTAAACATGAAAAATAAAATAAGAAAACTCTTGAAGATAACTTGGGAAAATGTCTTTGGGACCTTAAGGTTGGCAAATATTTCTTAAATAGGACATGAAACCTTTATGGTTATGCACCAGCCGTGAAGGAAGAGGGTCCTGCATTAGACTACGTAAACATCAGTGCTTCTCTTCACTGAAAGGTACTCTGAAGGGAGTGAAAAGGCCCTCCGCAGCTTGGAAGAGTACAACCGGTATATATAGACAAGAAAGGGCCCTTACTCCAGGGCGTACTGTGAAGAACTCACATACATCAATGCAGAAAGACTGACAAACCAGTAGAAAAACAGGCAAGAGAGGAAATCCAAATGGCCGATAAACATGAAAAGGGGCTCAGTCTCATGAATCATAGCAAAATGCAAACTGAAACCATTATTAATGAAGTACCCGCACACACCACCAGAGTGGCCAGGATGGAAAGGCTTTCCCCGGGTATCAGTGGGAGGGTGGAGATGCTGGCGCTCATTCACTGATCATAGTGTGCATCACTGGGACCACTTTGGAAGGCTGTTTGCGATATCTAATGGGTATCGCCATTACAACACATGCCCCGTGACCCAGCACATCCACCCCTGGTGTGTACAGATACATGCACACACATGTACATCAGAAGGCAAGTACACAGAGATACTTGTGGCACCCGTGAGTCATTGGAGCTACAAACGGGGAAGAACTCTAATGTTCATCTTGTCCAAGGGATGACAACGTTGCACCGTGGCCCTATAGTGTGCTAGGGTACAGTGATGAACGTGAATGGGTCGTAGTGGATGACTCTAACCAACCTGAAGTTGAGCTAAAGAAGTTAGACACAAGAGAAGGCATACTTTTTTTTTTTCTGAGATGGAGTCTTGCTCTGTTGCCCAGGCTGGAGTGCAGTGGCGTGATCTTGGCTCACTGCAACCTCTGCCTCCTGGGTTGAAGCGATAAGAGAAGGCATACTTTTTGATTCCTTGTGTCTGAAGTTCACGGTGAAGCTACACCAGTCTGCTGTGAACTGTCTGGCAGGCGGAGGGGCTGGTGACTGGCAGGGAGTTCCGGCGGGAGCTGCCTTCACGGGAGGCATAGCAGGCGTTCACCTAGGACTCATGTACCTTCCAGTGTGTGGGTTGCACTCAAGTGGTAGGGGTATCAAAAGAGAGAAGAACAAGAATGCCTTTAATTTTATACTTGGAAGTGGCAAGATGGCACTTGCCATTGCTAATACAGCAATCAGGAGAGGAGGAGGGGCTTTAAGGAAAATTAATATAAATTAAGAATTTGTTTAAGAAGTCTGTTATTCACAAAAGATGATATCCAAATGGCCAAGAGGTATCTGATGGCCCATTAGGGAAATGTGAGTTTTCTGGAGACGGTGAGGCCACCACCCGGTTCCAGAGTGAGGTGACCAAGCTGCACGCTCTGCCATTCAGTCTCAGGCTCTCAGGGCAGAGCGGAGGCTTGGTCTTTGTTGTGTTGGGTGCTGTGGCATGCTGGGTGGCAGATGCCACCATAGAGGCATGGCCTTCGTGCTGTTGGCTGAGGTGCCCATTTTCTGTTTCGGCCACCATTTAGGAGCAAGGGGCTGACATTTGTTTGGATGACTCAAAGCCATGAAGCCATGGCTGCAGAACAATTGCTCTTTTCCAGAGTTTGTGAGACTCTTGTTTTTTATTCTCAAGCTGCACTCTAATGGGTAAAATAAGCCAGGGTGGCTCTGGCACTCTCTGTCCCCTTCCCCCGAGCTCTTGCGTCTCTGCTGCAGGGATGCTGGTGGGAGAAGACTGCTGGCGCTGCCTGTGTTCTGCTGTGAGTAGCCTGGCGCACTTGGGCCTGGGGGCGTCTTCGGACCCTGAGAAGTCATCCCTCCGTTGAGGCAGGGGTAACATTGCAAATAGCTTTACCCATAGTAGCCAAACACTGGAAACAACCCAGACACTTGATAGGAGTGGATAAATAAACTGTGGCCAACTTGTAGAAAGGTTTAATAAGCAGCAGTGAAAAAGAACAGGCTGACAGACTCAGCAAGGTTGAATCTTAAAGATACTGTGTTGAATTAAAGAAGCCCCATGCACAAAGGAGGACATGCTGTGTGATTTCATTATATGAAGTTCACAGATCATCCAGAAGGAATTGATGGTGGCCGAAGTCAGGAGCCGGGTGCCTCTTTGGGGTGGATCTTGACTGGGAAAAGGGACTTGAGAGAACCTTCTAGGATAATTTTATTTCTTGATTAGGTGGTGGTTACATTTGTAAAAATCATCGACCTCTAAATTTAGGGTTTGTGCCCTTCACATACCTTGTTGTATGCATTTTGCCACTTGTTTTTTCAAAGCAATGAAAAAGTATCACTGCAATTAGGTTTTAAATAAATTTGTTTCGTTAACATGTCTGGAAGTCTTAGATGTCTTACTGTGGAAGGTCTCGCTGCTACGGAGCCCACCTCTTTCAGGCCCTCTAAAGTATAGAGAAGAAGCAGAGTGCCCGGCCCCCTTTGGGGTGTTACCTGGGGTTTGGGTGGGAGCTAAGAGACACACACAGTAAGTAGTAACATACGAGGCAGGCGGCTCTGCAAGGCGGCACTGCAGAAAGGGTTGTGTATGCCACATCATATGCCAAATTCACATGTGTGTCTTTTTTTCCCCATAAAAACTGAAATTTTAAAATGATCTGTGATAGGAAATACAGGGAGCTGCGATTCTCCTGGGAAATAAAGGCACTTAGAGCATGGAGCCGGTGAGAACTCGCAGCGGAGACCAGAGCAGGCCCGGGGGAGGCTTTGCACTTTGGGAGGTGTGAGTTCCAGAGGGAGGGGTGGCCGAGCTCACCTTCAGGTTTCTGTTATTCAGTGAAAGCCTGCCCTTGTTCCTTGGCGTGGGTGTGTGCAGGACCTGCCTGCTCTCTCCCGCCTCCTTCAGGATGGAAGTTGAAGGTGAAGTCTCAGCAGCCAGTGGCCAATGGGTGCCACTGGATTTTGCTGTTTTTACCCCAGAAAAGCTGCCGCTACCTGATGCTGCTACTTTTTTAATACTGTCGTTCAAGCTTACCAAAGCGGGACTTGCTCTTTGCAGGAAAAAAATATACAAAGAACTATTCTATAATCATGCCATGCAGTAATTAATGCCACTGTTGGCATTTTGGTGGTATCATTTGGGAGCCTTTCTGGGGTGCACCTGTGCTGTCAGGTGGCGCCTCAGCTCTCGGCTGCTGCTGTTCCCTGCGGACTCAGTTCAGCGCCTGGTCGCGGAGCGGCCCTCGTGCCCTGGCTGCTCTTGCTTCTGCATCCAGTGTCCTCTGCCGCGGCTCCCCTGCTGTGGCTCCTGGGCTTTATCTCCCTTCTCTGTGGATGCATCTTTACCAAAAGCACTGTACGTCTTCCTGCTTTGTAAGAGTCTCTCGTGGTCTCCTAGGAGGTTTTTGTTTGTTTGTTTGTTTGTTTTGAGTTTCGCTATTGTTGCCCAGGCTGGAGTGCAATGGCATGATCTTGGCTCACCGCAACCTCCGCCTCCCGGGTTCAAATGATTCTCCTGTCTAAGCCTCTCGAGTAGCTGGGATTACAGGTGCATGCCACCACACCCGGCTAATTTTTGTATTTTTAGTAGAGATGGGGTTTCATCATATTGGTCAGGCTGGTCTCAAACTCCTGACCTCAGGTGATCCGCCCACCTCGGCCTCCCAAAGTGCTGGGATTACAGGCATGAGCCACCGCGCCCGGCCTCTCCTAGGAGGTCTTTCTGTCACCAGTGTGTGCCCAGGGGAGGTGCCTGTTTACAGAAGCTTTTGCGCAGTGGGTACTGATGGTGGTAGCATCTTGGGAGATGAAAAGTATCCCAGATCTCCTGGCACCTGGGAACCAGGCGGGCCTGCAAGGTGCGGTCAGCCCGCTCCAGGCCTGCTGTGGTTTGACTGATGAGGACGCTCATCAATCGGAGGGACACGCTCTGTCCAGGATCTCAGAGCTGCGTCCTGCTGCCCCGCTTTTCTGTGCCTTCCCTCAGTGTGGTATGTTTGGGTGAGAGAGTTGTGCAGCTTTATGAAAGTGGCTTCCGATTATGCAGTTTTTGACCTACACTGATTTTTTTTTCCCAAAAGGTTTAAGTAGCTTATCTTATTTTTCAAAAGTTGGGCTTTTTAGCTTTTATGGGAACATTTGATGGCACTCTTTGGTTCTTCCTTGTTGGTTCCAGGTCCTTTATTTGTGCTCAGGGTGCCTTGCAAGAGTTCTTATGGGAGTCAGTTTCCCCGGCATTGGCAGCTCATCACCTGTTGACTGGTGATTTGAAGAGCACAGGTGAACACATTTCACCAAAACTAGGACACATCATGAAGTTAGTGCCACCAGAGAAAAAGTCAGCATTGCCACTTAAAAATGTAAGATGCCACTTGATTAAGAGAAACATTCCTATTTCAGAAGTGCTAAAATGTGGGGAAAAACTGCATCTTATACAGCAGGCGATTTTGCTTTTCTGATAGTGTTTTCTTTTTTTTGTTTTTTAAGTGGAAAGGCTCAAGTAAATACAGAAAGCAGAGAGGATAACGTAATGCCCACGTAGGACCCATGAACAGTTACAGTAGGCGCGGCACCTGGCCAGCCTCTACTTCATCTGCATCCTCGTTCACTTGCCCTGGGACGTTTTTCAAATACAGACATTGGGTTTCACCTGTAAATACTGCAGTGTATAGGGAGCAATAGGGAGCTCTTTTTCCCAAACATAAATATACTGTCTTTATCACGCCTGAAGAGTGAACTGTAATTCCTCGTGTGATATTTCTACTCGGTATTCAGTTTCTGCTGTTGAACGTGATCTTTCTTAAATGTGACCAAGCAGTCATTTGAGGTCTTAGTTTTCCCTCCCCTCTTGACACTAATCTGTGGCCAATCCTCACTCTTGGAGTAAATGATCATATTTGGTCTTTTTCTAGGTTTTTCCTTTTTTTAAAAAAAAATTCTTTTTCTATATACATTTTTCAGATCTAGACCTGCAGAGGCTTTTTCTTAATAAGGTTTTCAAAAATACAATAATTGAAAGTTATACATAAAACCTGATAACACATTTGAATATAGGTCACACTGCTTCTCTCTTCCCATGTGAATGTAGGTGATTAGTGTTCTCTGCCCCTTTCTCTCTCCTGTAGCTCTGCATATCACAGAACTGTTAGATGAGGTGGCTACTTGAAGGATGGAGGGTTTTGCACGTTCAAGCTAGAGCATGTGGGTTTGTTCAAGCTAGAGCTGTCCCGGAGCACCCCTCACACGTTCGCATTTGCACCCCCACAGGTCTCCGTCCCACCTGGTGCTCTGGACTGCTGGGTGTTTCTGAGCTGTCTGGAGGTGTTGCAGAGGATAGAAGGCTGCTGTGACCGGGCACAGATCGACTCAAACATTGCCCACACTGTGGGGCTGTGGAGCTATGCCACAGAAAAGGTGCCTACCTGCCCAAGTGTGGAATGCTCGCGTTGTCTCTGCGGCCATGCCTGGGTGGCAGAGGAAGTCTGCTGTTTGGAGGAAAGGTGTTGCTCATTTAGATCACGATGCATCCACTTTAGTGGCCGTAGAAGGTGTCTGGGTGCAGCCAAAGAAGTCATAGTTCCCTACCACATGTCGATGTAGTCAGCAGACAGCAAGCACTTGCTGTGCTTCTGTGAAATTGACTCTGTACCCTGAGTCGGGGGACACGAGGGTGGTGCTGAAATGTCAGCTCACCAGGCAGAGCTGTGCTGGTGTGTGCAGCAGGTAGGCTGCCAGGGCTGGCCTTATGCAGGTGAAGGCGTAGCCTGGGGAACTCAGGGAGGTGAAGGACAGAAGCGGAGGATTCCCACCCTCCAAGCCTCACTGGGAGCTGTTGTGTAGGATGTATTTTTGTATCCAGATTTGAGTCATTGGGTAGGAAAGCTAAATTTCTTCTAGAATTTAGCTGGATTTGAATTTTTGTATTTAAATTCTTGAATTCCCTGCTGACTCTTATGGCAAATTAATTGAAATTGTGGATTTATCTTAACAGTTAAAGTCCTTGGGCTATCTGTGTGGACTTGTGTCAGAGAAAGGACCTAACTCAGAAGATCTCAACAGGACAGTTGACCTTTTGGCAGGTTTGGGAGCTGAGCGACCAGAAACAGGTACTTTTTTGTATATACCTATGTGAGTGGTGAGGTGGACAGTAATGAAAATGTCCATTGCAAGTTGGCACATTTAACCGAAGTTCTAAGAGTAATCATATTACTCACCATTTGGAAAATTATACCCATTATTAGCTGACTGGATTAAAGCACGTGATAGTTTACCTTTTAACAGCATAATGCAATATTAGAAATAGTTGAAGAAATTGGAAGGAGTTTCAGAAATGTAGCTGAGTTTCTCCTGGGCTTAAGGGACTTTATAGCTCATGTTCAAATGTACCACTCTCTCTCTGAATTACAGATGATCTGTTTTTCTAACAATATGACCTGACGATTTTTTTTTTTTTTTTTTTTTAAGAGACAGGGTCTCACTCTGTTGCCCAGACTGGAGTGTAGTGGCACAGTCTTGGCTCACTGCAGCCTCGACCTCCTGGGCTCAAGGGATCCTCTTGCCTCAACCTCCCAGGTAGCTGGGACTACAGGTGTGTGCTACCATACTTGGCTAATTTTTTAATTTTTTGTAGAGATGGAGTCTCGCTGTATTGCCCAGGCTGGTCTCAAACTCCTAGCCTAAAGTGATCCTCCTGCCCTGGCCTCCCAGCAAATTTTTAAAAATAAATTGGCCGGGCACAGTGGCTCCCACCTGTAATCCCAGCACTTTGGGAGGCCGAGGTGGGCGGATCACCTGAGATCAGGAATTCGAGACCAGCCTGACCAACATGGAGAAACCCCGTCTCTACTAAACATACAAAATTAGCCGGGTGTGGTGGTGCATGCCTGTAATCCCAGCTATTCGGGAGGCTGAGGCAGGAGAATCGCTTGAACCTGGGAGGCGGAGGTTGTGGTGAACAAAGATTGCTCCATTGCACTCCAGCCTGGGCAACAAGAGCAAAACTCTGTCTAAAAAAAAAAAAAAAAAAAAAAAAATTCTCCTGGATAATAAGGCTCTTTGAAAGGAGGATTACTCATTGTTTTACGTAGGAATATATGATGAGTATTATTTAGCAAGACTGTTGCTAAAGAATATCTGATGAGCTGAAAGCATTCTTAGTAAATTGAATAAATGTTTAAGGGAAAAAATACATAGTATTTATATTTCATTGTTTCAACTTGAGACCATTTCAGATCACTTCGGAAGTAATTTAATTCATTGGAGTATTTGTAATATATGTTTCTAAAAAAGTTTAGTTCTAAAGATCAGAGAAAAAGCATGACACAAAGCATTTTGACTATTTTATGAATATGTGAATTGAAAGAGAATGTACATAATCATGTAGTTTCCGTTGGCATTGGCCGGTTTGTAATTTCACAAGAGTCAGATGAGGTCATCTACCTGCAGTATGTGAAGGTGAATGTAAAGTCATGTGACTGGACATGATGAAGATGAAGAGGGACTCTCGTTTCTTTCTGTTTAAGCCAACACAGCTCAGAGTCCTTATAAGAAACTGAAAGAAGCATTATCATCAGTGGAAGCTTTTGAAAAACACTACTTAGTAAGTATTAACAAGTGTTCAATGTCTGTTCTGTGAATACCTGTCTCTAGAAGGCTTTGCTACATGGCCTGTTGGGAAGGAACTGGTGTTGGGGGCCCCTTCTTGTTGGTTTTTTTTAGTTTCTTTGGTACCTGGGGAGTTGTGGACAAAACATGGAGTAGTTCATCAAATGTGTATTAGTGCCCATGGTACCATGCTAGGCATGGAATCATCTTTGAATATTTACCGTTTTGTTCAAATTGGGTTTGCTCACACAGAAATTATAAGAGAGGCTAGTGAATACTTTTCTTTGTAAAAAGGAGTAATTTGGACTTGGGCAGAGCTATTGTATTTGATTTTGAAAGACTTAAATTAGCAAAACTTTAAAAAACGGTGTAGGCAGAAGTGTGGTGGGTCAGCGTCATTCCCGGGTCATGGGCAACTTGAGCGTTTGGTCTGCCCGTAATGGCTGTACCTCTTATACACGCAAGTATGAAAAATACCCAGCATGTCACCCACGTGCAGAAAGTCCTTGGAAAAGTTAGATGTTTTGGATGAGTTTGTGGGTTTCTTTTATTATTATGCTTCATAATTTATACACAGGTTACCAATTTTGAGTATATATTACAGAAAAATTCACAAAAATAGATGCAAAGGAAAAAATAATGTTACATTATTAGCAATGTCTTCTGCGGGCTGGGCATGGTGGCTCACGCCTGTAATTCAGCACTTTGGGAGGCTGAGGCAGGTGGATCACTTGAGGTCAGGAGTTTGAGACCAGCCTAGCCAACATGGTGAAATCCTGTCTCTGCTAAAGATACAAAAAATTAGCCGGGCGTGGTGGCGCCTGTAGTCCCAGCTACTTGGGAGGCTGAGGCACAAGAATCACTTAAACCTATGAGGCGGAGGTTGCAGTGAGCTGAGATCTCGCCGCTGTGCTCCAGCCTGGGCGATGGAGCAAGACTCTGTCTCAAAACAAAAACCCAACAATGTCTTTTGTGTGAGCTTTAGGTGAATAAATGTAGTATTTGTCCATCATTAAAAGTTCAAGTACATAATTGTGTTTTTACTTCCCCACAGGATTTGTCCCATGCCACCATTGAAATGTATACAAGCATTGGGAGGATTCGATCTGCTAAGTTTGTTGGAAAAGATCTGGCAGAGTTTTACATGTAATTGATTTTGTACTTTTCTTTGCATTCTAAACATACAAATAACACGAGAAGATTTGTTATATATGGAGTTAGTATAAAGTGCACATAAATTTGTAGATTGAAAAGTGTAGATTCTCTTACCCAGTCCTCATAATTTTTTTTTTCAGTTTCTTCTGAAAACCAGATGGAGAGATTTTCTGCTTGTTACTCTTAATAACTGTTATTGGTCTTTGAGGTTCTTTTATTTAATTAAATATATACATTTTTGTAACTAAGTTTAATTAAAGAATTATAAGACAGTATAATGGTGAGTAAATTGGCATATAGATTCTTACATATTTTGTTATATAGCATTTCTCTAATTTTATCAAGTATTAAGAGGACTGAAAAACCTCAAGGCCATTGATGTAAAGCTACTGCATGTGTCAGGTTCATGAAAGAGGGATGATCTAGGGATGACTGGAAGAAGGTGTGTACAAAGACTGCAGGATTTCCATTCCAGCTCCAGCTTTGAAGTTTGATTCCAGAAAAACTCAAAATTTAGCGTATTTCTAGTGTGTTTCATAAAATCAGACTATCAAAGAGAAGAAACCCCAGTGGGTCATGTGGTTACCATTTCAAAGTACTCAAAGGAGATACAAGCTATAAGGAAAAAGATGCTTGTTTTCATTTTCTAAAAAAAAAAAAAAAAAAAAAAAAAGTGATTGAAATGAGATCTTGAAATCTGTACTCAAGTGATTTCATTAGGTGAAGCAAGAAATGAGAATTGATTTGATTTGAACTGATGTGAATTGGCTGGAAAGGGATTCTTAGATCAGCTAAGTGAACTTTCTGGTTTTCCGGATGTGGTTGGAGCAGCTTCGCCGATTACCCACTAGTTAACAGCAGAGTCACAGCTAGAATGTAGCTCTCTTGAACTTCCATGCTGTGTATCTAAAGAGGAAGGTGCTCCTTAAGGAAGCAGAGAGGCTTCTCGGGAAAGGGGAGGGGATCCTTGTTGCTCCTGAGGCTTTGACAAGCCCTTATTAATTTGCATTTTAAAGGCAGGCAAGGCCGCACACACCAGTAGTCCCAGCTACAGTGGAGGAGGCTGAGGCGGGAGGATCACTTGAGCTGAGGAGTTTGAGACTGCAGTGAGCTATGATCACACCACTGTATTCCAGCCTGAGTGACAGAGCAAGACCCCATCTTTAAAAAAAACAGTTGTGCTTTAAACTTTGCTTTGGGGGCCAAGTGTTGCTATTTTAATTCTCCGGCGTTCTCTGGAAGCCGGATCCTGTGGAGTGCTCTTTGCCTGAGTTTCCAAGTGGCTCTGTGCTCCCTTCCGCTTGCGCCCTGTAGACTGCTTCTGTGTTTCTGTGCCTTTAGTAGGTAGTGTAGACCCATACTTGGACTTCCTGGCTTCATTGCTGACTAGCAGTGTACTTGTGGACAAGCCCTTCCTTCACCTTCTCTTAGCCTTGGCCCTCTTGCCTGTCAGCTTGAGATCATGAATGATAGGCTCACTTTCTTATCCTGAGATTCAGCTATGAAAGTTCCTCGACATGTGTATAAAGCCAGACCAACGATGTGTTGTGCTCTTATCACCACACGCTCATTTCTCAGATCTTTGCCTGGGAGTCTAATTATGTCGTCCTGAGTAGGTACTCTTTCTCACGGAGCGGGGTGGGTGGAAAAGGGCTATCTAGAGATGTTGAGTCTGTCCTGGCTTGGGGTCTGGAGGATGGAGGGCAAAGCGGGAGAGATGGGGTTTCAGTGTGTTGATTATCCCTAGCTGTAATGAAAGCTACTGTTTGTTGACTTTGCAAGGAGGAAAAAGGCTCCACAAAAGGCAGAAATCTATCTTCAAGGAGCACTGAAAAATTACCTGGCTGAGGGCTGGGCACTCCCCATCACACACACAAGGAAGCAGCTGGCCGAATGTCAAAAGCACCTTGGACAAATTGAAAAGTATCCTTTAATGTTTTCATGAAGCAGGAAAATTATTTTCTGTTTATACGGCAACATTGCCCACAATCAATGTTTCATTCACACCTATTATTAAGGAGAGAAAAGTCCTAACTTATATATATGTATTGTATAGAAAATGAATGAAATGTCTAGTCGATTTTTTATAATCTAATTTTGAGTCCTAGTAACTTAAAAAAAAAAAAAAAAAAAAAAGCCCTTTGGCTTTTGAAGCCTCTGTGAAGGCCGTAGGAGACTTTGCATCCACTTTGCCCCGCACTCCTAAGTATAAGCCTCTCCATGCTCCTTACCTCTCCGCTCCAGCTACCTGCAGACCAGCAGCCTTTTAGCCAGTGACCGCCACCTCACTGAAGAGGAGCGCAAGCACTTCTGCCAGGAGATACTTGACTTTGCCAGCCAGCCATCAGACAGCCCAGGTAAGACCAGTTCTTACAACTTGACTAGGAATATTTTCAAATATTACAGAAGTAAAAAAGAATACAAGATATACCAACCACTTACAGTAAACAGTTGCTAACATTTTGCTGAGTAGCTGACATGTATCTATGTCTTTCACCTGACTTTTTTTTTTATTTTTGCTTTAAGTCAAACTCTAGACCACATTAGATCTTCTAAAAATAAGGACAGTCTCTTAACCACACCCAAATAATTAATAAGGTTCTAATATCATCTGCTAAGTATGCCATATTCATATTTCCCTAATTGTCTTAAAGTATTTTATAAATCATTTTTAATGGAGTCCAACAGGATATCACATATTACATGTGGTTGTTATATCTCAGTTCTCTTTTAATGTAAAAAAAGTTCTTCCCATCTCTTTTTCTTCTTCTTCTTTTTTTTTTTTTTTTTTTTTTTTTGAGACAGAGTCTCGCTCTGTTGTCCAGGCTGTAGTGCAATGGTGCCATCTCAGCTCACCACAACCTCTGTCTCCCGGGTTCAAGCAATTCTCCTGCCTCAGCCTCCCAAGTAGCTGGGGTTACGTGCGCCCGCCACCATGCCCTGCTAATTTTTTGTATTTTTAGTAGAGACAGTGTTTTGCTCTGTTGGCCAGGCTGGTCTCAGACTCCTGACCTCAGGTGATCCACCCACCTCAGCCTCCCAAAGGGCTGGGATTACAGATGTGAGCCACCGCACCCAGTCTTTTTCTTCATTTAAGATGGTGCTTTTTTTTTTTTTTTAAATGTAACAGCATTATTGTGATATTCACAAACCATGTAATTCACTCATTTGAAGTTTATAATTCAATGGCTTTTAGTCTGTTTCAGGAATGTGTGCAACCATTACCACAGTCAATATTATTATTCTTTTTTTTTTCTTTTTTTTTTTTTACTATCTTGCTTTCTTGCCTGGGCTGGAGTGCAGTGGCACGATCCCAGCTCACTGTAGCCTCAACCTTCTGGAGTCAAGAGATCCTCTTACTTTGGCTTCCCGAGTGGCAGGGACCACAGGTGTGGGCCACCACACCCAGCTATTTTTTTTCTTCTCTGTCTCCCAGGTTGGAGTGCAGTGGCATGATTGTAGCCCACTGCAACCTCTGCTTTTTGGGCTCAATTGCTCCTCCCACCTCCACCTCCTGTGTAGCTTGGACTACAGGAGCATACCACCATGCCTGGCTAATTTTTGTATTTTTAGTAGAGATGGTTTTGCCATATTGCCCAGGCTGGTCTTTAACTCCTGAGCTCAAGGAATCTACACACCTCGGTCTCCCAAAGTGCTGGAATTACAGGTGTGAGCCACCATGCCTGGCCACCACAGTCAATTTTAAAACATATTTATCACCCTAAAAAGAAACCCCATACCGTAATCCCCAAAGTGCTGGGATTACAGGCGTGAGCCACCGCGCTGGGCCCCAGATGCTTGTAAGTGAATACACCCCAGCAGTCAATAACCACATCAACCTGACCCTGAAACTTCTAGGAACTTCTGCCTGCCCTGGGAGGCTGGGGCAGGTAGATCACTTGAGGTCAGGAGTTTGAGACCAGCCTGGGCAACATGGCGAAACCCTGTCTCTACAAAAAATTAGCCAGGTGTGGTGGCGGGCACCTGTAGTCCCAGCTACCCAGGAGGCTGAGGTGGGAGGATCGCTTGAGCCCAGGAGAACTGGGCTGTAGTGAGCCAAGATGGTGCCACTATACTATAGCCTGGGCGAGAGCGAGACCCTGTCTCAAAGAAAGGGGGACAACAAAAGATCCATGTGGGTGGGTTTCTCGGGAGCATCATGACGTTAGTCTGTGGAGTCTTTAACGCGCCCAAGCTGACTGTTGGTAGAGCCGTGACCACATCTGCTGCTGCTTTGTATTTGAGACTATTTGAGTTGTGATGTTCCTGCCAACGTTCCTTGGTATCTCTATACGAATAAAATATTCCACAATCGTTTACTGTTTTCTCATGATCTATGGCATCAGTCTTGGCAAGTCCTTTCGTTGATGAATATTTAATAAATACTTAACTGGTCAGTTCTGCAGCCTTATGTATTTTCTAGACAAAACCAAGGTACTTACAGTTTGGTCAGAGAGAGAAGGGCCCAGAGAGAGCATTAGGCTCTCATTCCAGCAGCAACAGTAGACCTGGCTGGTTGCTGCCGTCCTGGGCCTGGGGGCACAGAGGGGTCCTGCTTAATCGGCTGACTTCGTAGACTGGCAGACACCTGGGGTTTGTTTCCACATCACAGCAGGGCACTTGGGCATCTTCACTGAGCATGTTTTTAAGTAGGTGAGAAAATATTGGAATCCCTTGGAAATAGCTCTAGAAATTGGACTTATTTACAAATTGTCGTTTGAAATTGAGAGGTAGTTGACCTGTATTTCTCTTAGGTTTGTCAAAGCAGACTTGAGAAGGTTAATTTCTGTACATTTTATGATTTCTAGGCATTACGTAGGTCTTTACTAATATTTTGCTTTTGATAAAATAGCTTTTGGGGGGTGTGAAGATGGCAAGAGGCTGGGCTCGGCTGTTGTGCCCATCACTGCTTCTTGCTTCAGTCTGCTCTCGGTGATCTTACTGTGTCCACGGCCTGCTGCTGCTTACTGTCAGGAAGTGTGACTTGGGGAGTCAGTTACGATAATGTCTATTTACAGGTCATAAGATAGTGCTACCCATGCATTCCTTTGCACAACTGCGAGATCTCCATTTTGATCCCTCCAATGCCGTGGTCCACGTGGGCGGCGTTTTGTGCGTTGAGATAACCATGTACAGCCAGATGCCTGTGCCTGTTCACGTGGAGCAGATTGTGGTCAATGTCCACTTCAGCATTGAGAAAAACAGCTACCGGAAGACTGCGGAGTGGCTTACCAAGCACAAGACGTCCAATGGGATCATTAACTTTCCACCTGAGACCGCACCTTTCCCTGTATCCCAAAACAGTTTGCCCGCGCTGGAGTTGTATGAAATGTTTGAGAGAAGCCCATCTGATAACTCCTTGAACACGACTGGGATTATCTGCAGAAACGTCCACATGCTCCTGAGAAGGCAGGAGAGCAGCTCCTCTCTAGAGATGCCCTCAGGGGTGGCTCTGGAGGAGGGTGCCCACGTGCTGAGGTGCAGCCACGTGACCCTGGAACCAGGGGCCAACCAGATAACATTCAGGACTCAGGTATGCGTTCAGGGTGGGAACTTGACTTTCAGGTTTGTAAAGAAGGGCCGTGGAGCTTACAAGAACTGTCTGGAGTGTGCTGTGAATTGAGTTAGAGTCCTTTGTTCTCCTAACCCTGTTTTTGTCTCTGTCCTTATACAAAAATACACTGATGTTTTCTTTCGTATTTTATACAATTTTCTGACATTTGATAAATTCTGAGTGAAGTTCTTAACGTAGATATTTGTTCTTAGATTAAATTAGCTTTTTAACTCATTGGATTATTGGATTCAGTTAGCTTTCCCCCCTGCATATGAAAATACACACCCTCATTTGTTAAAATGAGGTTTCAAAGAAGGTGGTACACTTTCCCACTCAAACTTATTTTCCTTTTGTGGCTGGCTGGGTGTCAGAACTGGTGTTTCTCACCCACTCTAACATAAAGTTTTCTCTGACACGGGATATCCTGTAAGTTCCACTAACTCAACAGGATTTGGCCTGTGGAAAGTACAGCTATTTGTCACATTTTTTAGTCTAGGGCAGGGCTTAAATCTCATGCTGAATATCTCTGCAATGCCACAAATACAGTTTAGATAAGTTGAAAATACCTTATTAAAGTTAAATTTAAGCATCAGTTACTCAGAAAATCACGAATTGAGAGATTCTGAGGGCCTTGTGAAGAGCCCAAGCTTAGAGGTTTAGGCACAAGAGCAGGGGGTACAAGAGGGAAAGAAGTACAGGCCTTTCTGGAGTTCAGAGAGACCGCTGCACCGCGCTACCGCAGGAAGCTAACTGCAAAACTGGGTGACGTGGTTTCAAATGCCTGATTCTTTGACTCTAGGCCAAGGAACCTGGAACGTATACACTCAGGCAGCTGTGCGCCTCGGTGGGCTCCGTGTGGTTCGTCCTCCCTCACATCTACCCCATTGTGCAGTACGACGTGTACTCGCAGGAGCCCCAGCTGCACGTGGAGCCGCTGGCTGGTGAGTGGGGTCCCCAGCCTTTGAGGAGGCGTGCCGCTGGGGCAGTTCTGAGGAGACCTGCTGAGATGCCAGGCTTCTCATAAGTTTTAGCTGTGTCTGCCTTTAAGAGATATTTTGGGTAACATAATGGAAATTTTGCCTGGGAACTAGCTGACTGCCTCTTTTGTTTATCTGAATGTTTGCTTTCCTGTAATTGCTTTTTCATGTTTAATAAACATGGTGTATGTGAAAATAAGAAACACAGAAGAATTAGCTCTGAGAGTGGAAAAAAGAAACTCAAGGTATTTTTTTCTATTGGCTCACTCAACCTAATGGTCAATGCAGAGGACTTCTGGGCCCAAATGTGCAGGGATTTCCCCCTGCCAGCAAGCAAGCAGTCGGCCCTGCAGCGAGGGTCCTGCAATTCAGTTCTGACCCTGTCTACTGGAGCTGGCGTCAGACACCACAGGGTGAGGGCTCAGTCCCCAAGACAGTCCCCCCTTCCCATGCCAGCCACCAGCCCAGTGTTCTTTTGCTTGTGCTCCTGACCGACTAGCTAGAAATCAGGGCTCTCAAAACCCCCTTTCTGGGTTTGATGAATTTGTTAGAACAGCTCACAGAACTCAGGGAAACAGGTTGACTGGATTATTATAAGGGCTATAGATGAAGAAGTGTGGAGGGTGAGGTATGGGGAAAGGGTGCAGAGCTTCCACGCCCTCCCTGGGCGCCACCCTCCAGGAACCTCCATGTGTTCAGCTGCCTGAAAGCTCTGCAGACCCTGTCCTTTGGTTTTTATGGAAGTGACATTACACAGGCATGATCGATGACACCACTGGCCACTGATGAGCAACTCGACCTTTAACCCCTCTTTCCTCCCTGGAGGTTGGGTGCCACTGCTGAAAGGCCCGACCCTCTAATCCTGCCCTGGTCATTCTGGTGACCAGTCCTCATCTTGAAGCTACCTTGGAGCTGCCAGCCTCCAATCAACTCATTAGCCTACAAAAAGACATCACTTTGGAGATTCTAAGGAATTTGGGAGCTAGTATGCCTGGAAATGGGGTTGAAAACTACATGTGTATTTTACAGTGTCACATTAGCCAAGAAGCAGCTAATGTCTACCACAGGGTTTCATAAATATGTATATAATTTCCTGCTTAGAAGTACGTTTCAAATGCTAAACACTAGATTTAGTTAGGATCTATACTCAGATCCCAGCACTTTGGGAGGCCAAGGCTTTGAGACCAGCATGGGTAAGCCAGTCGGGGCAGGATGACAAAACCCCATCTCTGCAAAATAAAAAAATGAAGTAAATTAGCTGGGTGTAGCGGTGCGCCACGGCCTCTAGTCCCAGCTACAGGCTGGAGCCCCAGCTGAGGCTCCTGCCTCAGCCTCCTGAGCCCAGGAGTTTGAGGCCTCAGGGAGCTGTGATTGCACCACTGTTCTCCAGCGTGGGTGACAGAACAAAACTCCATCTCTTAAAAAAAAAAAAAGTTTTCCTTTGAAAGGTTGATTAAACTTGTCCGTCTGGCATGGCATTTGAGAAATTCAAAGCTATTGTCCTTTCTGATAAGTTCTAAAATTGGAAGGAGTTGCTATAAACAGATGATTGAAGAACATGTGGCAGTTGAACAAGAGTGAGTGAATGTCTCCTTTGTTCGGGCTAGCAACGATTTATTTATTTGCCTGTTTCTTCTACGTGGAAAAAAATCACAAAGGGCATTTTTCTGTTATTCCCCCATTCCCCCTATTTTTCTGCATTCATGCCTCTTGTGTGGCCACCAGCAAAGGCTGTCAGATGTGGGACACAGCAGTCAGTCTCTCCAGTGATTCTTCCATTGGAACATTGTGTAGAGAAGCTGAACTCAATTCCCGCAGGGGAGCCGAAGCACCAGCCGGCAGGCCCTGCCCTCCCCATGGCCCGGCGGCTGCAGTGCCAGGCTTATGGCCTGGCTCCTGCTTCCTGCCTAGTGTCCCCTGTCTCTGTCCACTCTCCCCCCGGTCCTGGTATCTTGCCTGCCTTCTGTCTTCCCTGCAGCAGGATTCTCAGAGGCCTCAGCTCACTCCTGCCTCTCATTGCTGTCTTGGAGTGAGGGGGAGCCACCTGACTGCTGACTGTTCTTAACCCAAAAGCCCGTGGCCTGAAGCTGAAAAATCCAGAGAAGGTTTTGAATATTTGAGCAGCACCAGCACCAGCACAGTCAAGTTTTCTTTACAGTCTCTTCTTAAGCCACATTATCTGATTCTCTTCTACTACTAATGGGCAGGCAAATTTTGTGACCCTCAGAGACGTCGTCATGATCATAATCCCTGACTTGCTGAACCAAGATGGGTATAAGACTCCTTGACTCACAGGATTCTTTTTTCCCCAGCAGGGTTCTCCTTCAACCCTGTAGTCCACATCATTGAGATGAAAAGTTAGGGCAGAAGGGAATGGAAGTAGAAGGAATTCATGGAGATCCCAAAGGAGCAAATCTTTCATAGTAAAAGAAATAGAGCCCCTTTCACCCCATTGCAGGCCCTGAGATGATGTCTTCTGGTTGGCAGCGGTGCTGAGCCGTGATCTCTTTTCCTTTAGATAGCCTTCTGGCAGGCATTCCTCAGAAAGTCAAGTTCACTGTCACTACCGGCCATTATACGATAAAGAATGGAGACAGCCTGCAGCTCAGCAATGCCGAAGCCATGCTCATTCTGTGCCAGGCGGAGAGCAGGGCCGTGGTCTACTCCAACACGAGAGGTGAGGTGCCGCCCACCCAGGCCCAAGGAAGATGCCCACCTTGCCCTGCACTGTGTGGGTGTGAGGGTGAGCCTGGCCTTGCTGCCATCCCGCTGAGCGCCCCTCAACAGTGTCTGGAGTCCGTGTTCCATAGGAGCCCTGCGGCCTGATGCCTGTGCTGGGGTCCCATCTGAGGTGATAAACTGAGAGTGGTTCACACGCTGAGTGGCCGAGCAGTGCTTGTCTGGCTGAGGATTAGGAGATGGGGGTCACGGCTGGGGTCACGTTCCATGGTGATGCCTGCCAGACCCTGTCCCCCTTGGGCTGGCCCTGCTCCCGAGAAGCAAAAGCAGAGCAGCCCTTGTAGGTGCTGTTGAGAGCCCTGAGCACTCCCATCCTCCCAGCCACGAGGAAGGGGAAGGGGAGGACCCTGCTCCCCTGGGGTGGGGGTGGATCTGCGGATGAGCTGGAACGGGAGAAAGTCATGCAGGGACCTACACAGGACTTGGGTGGGCCCCGTGGGAAATGCCCTTTTCCTCTGTTCAGATTGAGATCAATGATGGGTCTGGGCACCTGCCTGCCGGCTTTCACACGGGGCCGCTCTCTCCTAGGGGCCTTGTTCTTGGGTTTGCCTGCCAGGTGCGCAGGAGCGGGAGAAGTTGAGCAGTGGCCTCACTGCTGGGCCATCACCTGCTGTAAGGAAAAGGACAAGTGAAACCGAGGGAACAGCTTTGAAGTGACTTTTTCTGTCCTTCGTAGAACAGTCTTCTGAGGCCGCGCTCCGGATTCAGTCCTCCGACAAGGTCACGAGCATCAGTCTGCCTGTTGTGCCTGCGTACCACGTGATCGAATTTGAACTGGAAGTTCTCTCTTTACCTTCAGCCCCAGCACTCGGAGGGGAGAGTGACATGCTGGGGATGGCAGAGCCCCACAGGAAGCATAAGGACAAACAGAGAACTGGCCGCTGCATGGTTACCACAGACCACAAAGTGAGTAGGGACAGTGGAGGAGCTTAGCTTGTGGGGCCTCCGCCGCCCGCCTGCCTGCTGGGAAAGGCGATGTAGCGATGCCTGCTGTTAGCCTGGCTCCTTCTGATTCCCGATGCCCTGGGCATGTGTTTAGCAGTTCTGTCTGTCTGTGAGTCACCCTTTCTTAGATAAGGGGTGCATTTTTTGCAAGGACAGAGATAAGCCAGCTCTACCTGTCCCTCTCAGTTCCAGGGGCCAGGGAGTTTGCTGTAAGAGGTTAGGGCCGGCCTAGGCATGAGGGTCGTAAAACTTGGGTCATGTCCATTAGAACGGTGACGAGGCCAGAGGAGGTCTGTGTCGTGTGTGCCTCGGTGTCTGTCCACTGAAACTCATAAGCTCAGCCACGGAGGAGCTGTCTCATTTTAGGCTTTGGTGCTGGTACTTACTGACAGTTACTTGAGAAAGATGTGATTTCGGTCCCAGAGCCACAGGATATCAGCTCATGGAATGTGTCGCTGCATCATGTTACTCAGGGTGTGCCCAAGTCTCGTAGCCCAGAAATCAATCCTGAGGGCCCTGAAACAGCCCAGGGGCCGCAGTATACGCCCAAGAGCAGCGGGGGCAAAGGGCAAGGCATGCCGTCTTTCCAAAGCACGGAGTCACCAGACAAGTCCACGCCTGAAGAAGAATGTTGTAATGTTCAGCTTTTGAAGAACCTGAGGAAGTGTCTTTCCCTTAACTCACACAGACGTTCACCATTCACGAAGGTGGCGCTTAGCTCAGCGGGAGCGCGCAGCACTGGTGGCACCTGTGCTGTGTGCTGTGTTATCCCACTCTTCCCTGGCACTGGCGGCACCTGTGCTGTGTGCCGTGTTATCCACTCTTCCCTGGCGCTGGTGGCACCTGTGCTGTGTGCCGTGTTATCGTCTCTTCCCTGGCACTGGCGGCACCTGTGCTGTGTGCCGTGTTATCCCACTCTTCTCTGGCGCTGGCGGCACCTGTGCTGTGTGCCGTGTTATCCCGCTCTTCCCTGGCGCTGGCGGCACCTGTGCTCTGTGCCGTGTTATCCCGCTCTTCTCTGGCACTGGCGGCACCTGTGCTGTGTGCCATGTTTTCCTGCTCTTCCCTGGCGCTGGCGGCACGCGTGCTGTGTGCTGGGGTATTCACCTCTTCCCTGTGGGGAATAAGGCTTGAGACTTGCTTCCTTCCTGCCCTTAAGGGATGTAATAGCTTTGTCCTCACTGTGCCCGTAAACTGATTTGGTTTTCAGTTACATATTCAGCCTCACATGGATTAAATGCTTAGATAATTCATTAACTATGGAGTAGTTACTGATTGGCTAATGTCATCTGGAAATATATGACTGAAAGCACTTTGTCAAAACCCTGTGCACATTGCAACCTGCATAGCTCCGCGGCCCTGAGTGTATGGGAGCAGCTGGTGGGTCTGCTGCTTAGAGGACGGCTGTGCTCTTCGCCGTTGAGGTGACTCTGGTGATGTGTGCATGTCTTGCCAGTTCTGCATTCGTTTCTCTTGTCTGTATGCATAGCTTCCTGTTTCTCGTTGGTTTGTGTATGTGTTGGGTAAGGCTTTGCGTCCTGGATAATGAGTGGTTGAAGCCATAATAAAATGTCTAGGGTGTGGGCGGGCACTGCAGGTGAGTCTGGGCAGCAGTGGTGATGGCTGTGCTGTCCGTCGGCGAGTGGTCTGAGAGTGTCTTTGTGCTTCCTCCTCAGGTGTCGATTGACTGCCCGTGGTCCATCTACTCCACGGTCATCGCACTGACCTTCAGCGTACCCTTCAGGACCACACACACCCTCCTGTCCTCAGGAACACGGTAACGGAGGCGTGGCGTGCGGGCCCTGGCTTCTTTCCCCAGACTCTTCTAAGTGGAGGTTCCTAATGTTCAAAACTGGCCTTCGTGGTGACCAAGGATGTCTTCTTATGTGACCACAAGGCTATTGTTTGTGTCTTAAAATCCACAATTCCCTGGTGTCCTGTGACATCCAGTTCATATTCAGGTTTTCCCAACTGTCTGAAAATGACCTTTCATGGTTGGTTTGTGTGACTTGGGGTCCAAAATCTCCATCAGACCACTAGATCTCTGTTCATCCTTTCTTCCCTGTTTTCAAGCCATCGACTTGTTCACATGCAGGCCAGGTTTCCTCTGGACGCCCGCCTTTCTGGATCTGGCTGGATTTGTTAACTACTTCTCCTGTCCCTGTATTTCTTGTCAATTGCCTGCAACCTCTAGAACAGGAGCTTTTAAGCTCAGCATTAGTGACATTTTGGGCTAGATAACTGTTGTAGGGGCTTTCCTGTGTGCTGTAGGGTGTTGAGCAGCACCCCAGGCTCTCCCATGAGATGCCAGTAGCACTCCCCACCTGCAGGTGTGGCAGCCACAGATGTCTGTAGACACTGCCCAGTGTCCTCTGGGTGGGGCGGACGTGCCCCAGTGGAAAACAGCTGCCCTAAAGGCTTGAGTAGACTCCAGTTCTGCTTTGAGGCAGGTGGGGCTGTGTGCTTCCTGTTGACTGCACCGGGAGGCCCACGGTGTCCAGGTGTCCTACCTTAGTGATGGTGCTAGCGTTGATCACTGGGCTCGGGATGCTAGCCTGGCCTCTCACCACAACTTTTTATCCATTGATGATGTGTGGATAATTTGGAAACAAAAATGTCAGGCCCATGTTTAGAATGGAACATTATACTAGCAGCTTTTTTCCCTTCAAATCACAGCAAAGGGAACTGTAGATATTAATAGTTAAAAACATCAATAATCTCTAAAAGAACCTTATTAAAAAATTATTTTTCAGCCGGGCGTGGTGGCTCATGCCTGTAATCCCAGCACTTTGGGAGGCCGAGGCAGGCGGATCACGAGGTCAGGAGTTCAAGACCAGCCTGACCAACATAGTGAAACCCCGTCTCTACTAAAAATACAAAAATTAGCTGGGCATGGTGGCGGGTGCCTGTAATCCCAGCTACTCGGGAGGCTGAGGCAGGAGAATCACTTGAACCTGGGAGGCAGAGGTTGCAGTGAGCTGAGATCGTGCCATTGCACCCCAGCCTGGGCGACAAGAGCAAGACTCTGTCTCAAAAAATAATAACTATTATTAATATTTTCAAAGTTTTGCATGTAATGGAAATGGATATAAGCCCCGCCTATCATCTCTCAATGGAGAGTCTTCACCTGTAATGAGGAGGGCTGCTGCTCTCTCCCCGTGGCTCCCCAAAGGCCAGTGAGGGTGACCAGCCATGATCACTTAATAAGGCTGGTCAGAAACTATATTCTTTCTTCCATTGCCTCACAGAACTTGCCTCTTTAAAAACTTTTTTTATTTATTTTTATTTGTTATTTTTTTGAGATGGAGTCTCGCCCTGTCACCAGGCTGGAGTGCAGTGGCGTGATCTCAGCTCACTGCAACCTCCGCCTCCCGGGTTCAAGCAATGCTCGTGCCTCAGCCTCCCGAGTAGCTGGGATTACAGACACGTGCCACCACGTGTGGCTAATTTTTATATTTTTAGTAGAGATGGGGTTTCACCATGTTGGCCAGGATGGTCTCAATCTCCTGACCTCATAATCTGCCCACCTCGGCCTCCCAAAGTGCTGGGATTACAGGTGTGAGCCACCGTGCCCAGCCAAAAAGGTTTATTTTCTGGCACTTTTCGGTGTGAAATCTGAAGGGAAACTTATGCAGCAACTTAGCTTACTTTGCTTTGTTGCTTTTTTGATTCCCCAGGCAGAGAGGGTCTCCTTAACAAAGCTAAGATATATTTAATAAAGTTCTTACATATCAAAATAATACTTTTTGTTTTTCCACTTTAGGAAATATGTTCAAGTTTGTGTCCAGAATTTGTCAGAACTTGACTTTCAGCTGTCAGATAGTTATCTTGTAGATACCGGTGATAGTACCGACCTGCAACTAGTACCACTGAACACGCAGTCCCAGCAGGTAAACATTGTGTAGACCTGAGCATAAACTTCTCAACAGAGAACCAGAGTGTACGGAAATGATGTAGTATGTGTTGCGACTGGGCCTTTAGAGAGAACAGCTGCACTGCTGATGAGTAAAGGCTCCTGTGCAGCTCCTCCGGCTGCCCTGAGACTGGATCGGGGCTTGCTGCTGAGTAAGCGGGTGCTGGATGGATGAATTCTTCTTTTTAGAAGAATTAAATCTGAAACTGGTCCCACTCTATGCGTAGACGTGTGCAGATCCAAGCTTCTGTTTGAACGCACTGTTGATTGCATGGGCACTGCTCCACTCTGCCCGGAGCCTGATGCCTGCCAGTGCCAGAGCGATGGTGCCCGACACCTTGGTGCCTTTGTAAAAGAGCCATGCTTGTGCCTGCATCTGGACCTTGCTTTTTCTGCTTATGCCTCGCTGCCTGGATGAATCTTGACCTTGCTTTTTCTGTTTATCTTTCACGTGTGTTTTTAGGCAGTAAATGCTGAGGGTTTAGAGATCAAAGGCTTTCTTAACGGATGTCTGAATCTTCAGCATTTTCAAAGGATTTTCCCCCACTAATCCTTTAGCTCTTTCAGATATCACTGGAGCTCGTCACTGTGCTTTTAGGTGTGGACTTTACATGTAATAGCGGTGTTCAGCCCCTACATTAGGTTGTGCTGGTTCCTCAAATAATTTAAATATAAAATAATTGGCTGGATGTAAAGATTTACTTTTTATCTTATTTTTTAAATTTTTATTTATCTTTTTTTGAGATGGAGTTTCGCTCTTGTCGCCCAGGCTGGAATGCAATCGTGTGATCTTGCCTCACTGCAACCTCTGCCTCCCGGGTTCAAGCGATTCTCCTGTCTCAGCCTCCTGAGTAGCTGGGATTACAGGCACCTGCCAACACGCCCAGCTAATTTTTGTATTTTTAATAGAGACGTGGTTTCACCATGTTGGTCAGGCTGGTCTTCAACTCTTGGCCTCAGGTGAACCACCCACCTTGGCCTCCTAAAGTGTTGGGATTACAGCCATGAGCCACCACCTCTAGCCAAGATGTACTCTTGAATTAATTGATGATATATTCCCCTGTTTTGGAGCTGCATGGGATATGCTATATATTAATTAATATCCTTTGGGCATGGTGGCTCACACCTGTGATCCCAACACTTTGGGAGGCCCAGATGGGTGGATCACTTGAGCTCAGGAGTTTGAGACCAGCCTGAGCAACGTGGCAAACCCCATCTCTACAAATACAAAAATTAGTCAGGCATGGTGGCACACACCTGTATTCCCAGCTACCCAGGAAGCTGAGGTGAGAAGATCTCTTGAACCTGGGAGGTTGGGCTGCAATGAGCTGTGATCACACCACAGCACTCCAGCCTGGGTGACAGAGTGAGACCCTGTCTCTAAAAAAGGGAAAAAAAAAAAATCAGCAGGGCGCGGTGGCTCACACCTGTAATCCCAGCACTTTGGGAGGCCGAGGCGGGTGGATTGCCTGAGCTCAGGAATTCAAGACCAGCCTGGGCAACACGGTGAAACCCCGTCTCTACTAGAATACAAAAAATGAGCTGGGCATGGCGGCATGCGTCTGTAGTCCCAGCTACTCGGGAGGCTGATGCAGAAGAATCACTTGAACCCAGGAGGTGGAGGTTGCAGTGAGCCGAGATCCTATCACTGCACTCCAGCCTGGGCGACAAAGCGAGACTCCATTTCAAAAAGAAAAAAAAAAATTAAGCTACTTTTTAATGATCTCATATGATATAAAACTTATGGTATCATAACAAGTTAAAGATTTACCAATTTTGTACAATCTTCTGCTGGGACAAGGCCAGGCAAAGGGAGTCAGGGCAGGGACAGGTGCTGTGGGGCCTAAAGCAGCATGCACAGGCGTGCTGTGAGGCGGGGCCTGCCCATGGTGTCTGCTCAGCACCCTTCGCATGGCGTGTGTTTCGCTGCAGTGTCTGTGTCCTCTTTGCGGTTATGGTGCTGTGTGAGCAGTGACCCCCAACTCTCTTTCCAGCCCATCTACAGCAAGCAGTCGGTGTTCTTCGTCTGGGAACTCAAGTGGACAGAAGAGCCTCCCCCTTCTCTGCATTGCCGGTTCTCTGTTGGATTTTCCCCAGCTTCTGAGGAACAGCTGTCTATCTCCTTAAAGCCGTATACTTATGAATTTAAAGTGGAAAATTTTTTTGTAAGTGATGTATTATTTTGGGAGGGTGGGGTGGAAAAATGAAAGATGGCATTATGTTCTTTATAATCTGAAGAACTGAATAGACAGCTTCTGTCAACATAATGAAGGAGCAGCTGGAGAAAAACAGTTGTTGGGGTAGTTGAATCATTGACTGTCTTTATTTTAGAACCCCAGGTCCTTCTCAAGTGACACATCTGAGATGCCCACACTCCTGGGGGTATCTCTAAGAGGAGTGTTTGTCATTTGGAAAGCCCAAAGATTCCTTTTTTCTTCTTTCTTTTTCCCTTTCTCATGTTGACTTAGTAACTCCCTGGAAATATTTCTTGGAGTCATTTCATCTTCAGGGGCATTGCTTTCTAAGGCATATCTCTAGTTTTTCAAAGAAAAGCTGAAAACATATGAAAACCTGCTAGCTGAGTATTGTGAAGATTTTCTTAGAACCTGTGCATCATTTGGTAGAAGCCAATTTGAGTGTGGAATGAAGAGTAGCCTTGAGCTAGGTGAGTAGATACAGGTGTGTGCTGTGTTCCTTTAGGGAGATGATTTGACTTAATGTTTTGCAATTTTGTGATACTTCCTTTTCTTCTCTTTACTATTTGAAATTATCAAACAATGTTTATTTGAAGTGTTTGTCTTTATAGTTTTGATATTAGCAGTTTTTTCTCTCTTCTTCCATCCAAGACAAATTGTTTTGACCTTCATGTTTTATATAACTCTCCTTAAATAAATTTAAATGAATAAATAAAATCACAAATTATTAAATAATTTAATTAAATCAAATAATAGTATATATTATAATAATAATTTATATATAAACAAATTATTTATTTATGAGACAAGGTCTCACTCTGTCGCCCAGGCTGGAGTGCAGTGGCACAATCATAGCTCACTGCAGCCTGGACCTTCTGGGCTCATTATCTTCCCACCTCAGCCTGCCAAGTAGCTGGGACCACAGGCACGTGTCACCACACCTGGCTAATTATTTTTATTTTATTTTATTTATTTATTTATTTATTTTTGAGACGGAGTTTCACACTTGTTGCCCAGGCTGGAGTGCAATGGCACGATCTCGGCTCACCACAACCTCTGCCTCCCAGGTTCAAGCGATTCTCCTGCCTCAGCCTCCTGAGTAGCTGGGATTACAGGCATGCGCCACCACGCCTGGCTAATTTTTTGTAGAGGCGGTGTTTCTCCATGTTGATCAGGCTGGTCTCAAACTCTCGACCTCAGGTGATCCACCTGCCTTGGCCTCCCAAAGTGCTGGGATTACAGGTGTGAGCCACTGTGCCCGGCTAAAGTACGGGGTTTTTTTTGTTTTTTGTTTTGTTTTGTTTTTTTGAGACAGAGTCTCGCTGTGTCGCCCAGGCTGGAGTGCAGTGGCGCGATCTCGGCTCACTGCAACCTCCGCCCCTCTAGGTTTAAGCAATTATCTGCCTCAGCCTCCGGAGTAGCTGGGATAACAGGCATGTGCCACCACGCCTGGCTAATTTTTTGTATTTTTAGTAGAGATGGGGTTTCACCATCTTGGCCAGGCTGGTCTTGAACTCCTGACCTCATGATCCACCCCGCTTGGCCTCCCAGAGTGCTGGGATAACAAGCATGAGCCGCCGTGCCTGGCCCAAAGTACGGGTTTGTATGTTGCTGTATCTATTCAATTCTCCTGGTAAAGACCTGAGTGGAATTTCTGGGTCATAGGGTAACTCTGTGGTTAGCTTTTTGAGCAACTGCCAACTTTTTCCAGAGGGCTCTACATTCCCACCAGCAACATAGTGAATTCCAGCTGGGACCCAGAGAGTCCCAGCTTCTGTGTGTCCTGCCAGCGCTTGTCTCACTGTGTTTTTGGTTGTGGCTGTCCCAGTTGGCGGGCGTTTCCCCAGTGGCTGGTGATGTGCTGCAGCTCGTGGGCGTGTGGCCCATTTTTCTGCCTTCTTTGGAAGGTTGTCTGTTCAGATCCTTTCCCCATGTTTAAATAGGGTTATTTTTTTATTATTGAATTGTAAGTTCTTTATATATCCTAGGTACCAGGTCCTTATATATAATTTGCAAATATTTTCTTCCATTTGTTGTCTTTTGAAGCACAAAAGTTTTAAATTTTGATGAAATCCAATTCAACTCTCTCTTTTATTGCTTGAATTTTTTGCTTTGGACCTAGAAAATCATTGCCTTTGGTCAAAAAGATTTTCTCTTGCATTTCCTTCCAAGATGTTCGTAATTTGAGCACTTGCATTTAGGTCTGTGATCTACTTTGACTTAATTTCTGTGTATGGTGAGAAGTAGGGTCCAAATTTGTTCTTTTCAAATGACCCAGCAGGTGTCCCTATCCCATCTGTCATGATGATGCTTTCCTCCCTGCAGGGTGGCCCTGGCCCCCTTGTCAGATTCCAGCTGGCCGTCAGTGCTCGCGTGTCTCTCTGAAGAGGCTCCGCGGTTCTGGTCCCTGTGCCTGAGCTCCAGGTGCCGCCAGGTGAGGCCCCTGCTGCTCGCCTTGGGCTGTGCTTTCCGCCAGCCACTCTCCTTCCCAGATGCAGCCCAGAGCAGCGTTCAGGCACACGCAGGTCTCATCACACCCCACTGTGTCCTGCTGCAACTCTGGGTGTCCTTCAAGCCCTGAGGCAAATCTGCATTCTTTGCTGGATTCAGAAACATTCAGACTGTGCCCCAGCCAGAAGCTTCTGAGGAAGAGGTATTTCAGTGGGCCTCTAGCACAGTGTTCTACTGCTTCAGTTCCCAGGACCTACGGGCACCTGGGCCCACGGCTGGCACTTTTGCATCTGTGTATTTGGGATCTTTTCTGCCCTGTGGCTTGAGAGCCCCAGGAAGTCCCAGCATGGCCCCTCTTGAGACTGGTGGGAGTTTGTCCCATGTCCGAACAGAGGTAATTGGGGATTTGGTAGGAGATCACCTAGAAAGGCCGCTCTTGAGACTGCTGTTTAGGCTGTGAACTCCCATAAAACGGCTTCATCTTGGCCTCAGACTCCAGACAAACGCTTCTTAATATACTGAAATCTCTTCTTTGAACATTTTACAATGCCAATAGAACACTTTTTAAGTCAAGCTATACTGTATTACACACGCTCGCGCGCACACACGCTTCCCCTCAGAAGTGGAACTGCCAGGTTGTAGTGCATGAGCCCTTTTTCATCTTTGCAGTGGCAGATGTGTTTTGATCGTTTGTCATGGGTGGTGGTAGAATGTTAAGCATGTTTGAATAGCCACCGAGAATAGGTTGATTATGGAAAGAAAACACGGACAAAGTAGATTATGGACTGAATTGGGTTATACCAAGGAATTCCTGTTGCTTTTGCTAGTTGTAATAATAGCATCGTGTTTTGGTAAGAAAAAGGCCTTAGTGTTTAGTAATGCATACTGAAGCAGATGGGGCAAAATAACAGGTTGTCTGAAATTTGCTTTATTTTTTTATTTTATTTAATTTTTTTAGACAAGAGTCTTGCTCTGTCACCCAGGCTACAGTGCAGTGGCGCGATCTCAGCTCACTGCAACCTTTGCCTCTTGGGTTCAAGGGAATCTCCTGCTAAGTAATCCAAGTAGCTGGGATTATAGGCACCTACCACTGTACCCGGCTAATTTTTGTATTTTTAGTAGAGACGGGGTTTCACCTGTTGGCCAGGCTGGTCTCGAACTCCTGGCCTCAAGTGATCTGCCCACCTCGGCCTCCCAAAATGCTGGGATTACAGGCGTGAGCCACCATGCCTGGCCTGAAATTCGCTTTAAATTACCTCAGGCAAATACAGAAATGTACATGGCTTGATAGTTGATGCTGAGGCAGGAACATGCTGAGATCTCAGGATCTGGGTGATAGGCAGCTGGAAGGGCTCTGTGCTATCCTTTCTTCCTGTGGTTGAAAATGTTCATAATTTAAAGAAGGATGTTAAGGTTCGGAGTGTAGGACTTCCGAAAACATTGCATCTCCAGTGGGAATTATTGAGAGTGAGTGGCGACAGTTGCTCTAAGGCCAGCTGAGCAGATAGGTGTCTTTCCTCAGCTCTCCAGGGTCTGTGGGCAGCTCTGCTTTTTCCTCTAGTTGCATTTCTTGAGGCCACTTAGGTACATTTCCTTTCTATTCTCTCCCTTTCCTGCCCAGACATTATACAACGTGAAGGCTGAGATCTTTCCCCCTTCGGGAATGGAGTATTGCAGAACAGGCTCCCTCTGCTCCCTGGAGGTTTTGATCACGAGGCTCTCAGACCTCTTGGAGGTGGATAAAGATGAAGCACTGACTGAATCTGATGAGCATTTTTCGACAAAGCTTATGTATGAAGGTAGGTGGTCTCGAACCCATGGGCTCAAGTAGTCCTCCCGCCTTGGCCTCCCAGAGTGTTGGGATTACAGGTGTGAGGCACTGCACTTGGCCTATCTTGCATTTTGAATGGCTCTTTTACCCAGGCATCATAGCGTTACACCCTGTGCCATTAGTCATGTGGGAAACATGGTTTCCTGAGTTGTGCAGATCTTCCAAATGTGGGCACCTTTCGTTTGACAATATTTTTTTAAAATCTGCATTTGTGATCTCTCAGGGAGGGCTTGGAGCATCAGGACTCTTTCAAGCTCACAGTGGCAAGTGTAAGTTTTCCAAAATTCTGATTTTTGCTTAAAGTCTCAGATGGCATCATTGGCAGCAAATACTCGTGTTGTTTTCTTTGAAGTGACAGGCTTACATCATTCATTTTTAATCAGACGTCTACCAAATACCCAACACTGAATAACTAGCTTCCCCAGCGCTCTTGCAAGTGAAAAGAGCGTTCTGTGAAAACAGCGGCTATTTCAGCTCGCAGCACCGAGCGCTCCCCGTGTGCTTTCCCTGAGCCAGCTGTCATTCTGCAGCAGAGACCCAGAGAATGTCAAGAATACAAGCACTCAAGAATGGAAATAACTCAAACGTCCTTCAGCTCGAGAGCGGTTAAACTGGCACATCTGATTCCTCCTCAGCAGTGAAACAGAAGGGACTGTTGACACATGCAGTGCCGTGGTTGGATCTCAAGGGCATTATACTAAGAGAAAAACGCCAATCCTATAAGGAGGTGTACTGTGTGATTCCATTTCTAAATGACATCCTCAAAATGCCAACCTCAGAAGGAGAGCGGGTCAGTGTTTCACGGAGCAGTGGGAGGCAGCAGGAGGCCGTCCTCTGTGGTAATGGAGAGTTCTGGGCCAGGGCCGCTGTGGTTGTTACACGAATCTACACATGTGACAAATGCCATAGAATTAGACCCAAAGAATGCCTGCGAAAGCTGCTGAAATCCAGTGGGGTCTGCATCCTGGTTCACTCCGTATTGAAATCCAGTGGGGTCTGCAGCGTGGTTCACTCTGTAGTGAAATCCAGTGGGGTCTGCAGCCTGGGTCACTGTATGGTACCAGTGTCAGCTTCCTGTGTTACATGAGATGGCACAGTTGGGTGAAGCTGGTGATGAAGGTATGTGACCCCTCTACTACTTTTACAACTTCTTGTGAGTCTATAAACATTTCACAATTAAAAAAAAGTCTACTCAGGAGCTGAATTTAATAAAATGAGCACTTTTGACTGCTTTGTGAAGCGTGGCATTTTTTTTGGTTTTTTTTTGCTGTGAGTTCATGGTAGTAAAGAACACGAGTGACATGACTGCGCAGTCTGGCCCGAGTTCATGCCATCGTGGTTGCCCCAGCAGCGCGAGGTCAGCAGCGTAGAAAGGCAGCAGTGTGAAAGCTGTGAGCCTGCGGGTGCCCTGAGAGCCACACTCTGAGAACTGCCACTCCTTTGCCTTCCTCCTGACACTCCTAGGGCCTCTGCATGTCCTGTAGTAGCTCCTGTCCTCAAAGGTCCCCATCCCCAACTACAGGATGTCCACCTCCCTGAGCCCTTCTCTGCTGCTCGTGGCCTTCTGGTCACTCACTCCCCCTGGGCGGTTGCTCGGTATCCTCATGACAGGAAGCTGTGACCTCTTTACCAGGTCGACTGCTACAGGATGGCAAGGATCCTGTCTTGCTTACTTTCATATCTCCAGGGCTGGTCCCAGTGAATGATCACTTAAGTGTTTGAATTGCATTGAATTACATGATGGTTGTGTTTTAATAATTAATGTTAATAATAACACCTGCCATATATTAAGACACTACCATGTCCCAGGAGTGGTACTAAGTGCTTTACATACAAGGGGTCTTCAAAAAAATCATGGAAGATACGTTATGAAAAAACTATGCATGGAATTTCAACACTTTTTGCACCAAAATAAGCTCCTACTCACTGAGCAGGATCTAGCTTGAGGCACTAAGAAGGATAAGACATCAGTTTTAAAAGAGCCCCTATCCGAGCAACATGAATTCTGCTAAAATTAAATCAAGAACCAACATTGGCCGGGTGCAGTGGCTCACGCCTGTAATCCCAGCACTTTGGGCGGCCGAGGCAGGCGGATCACCTGAGGTCAGGAGTTCAAGATCAGCCTGGCTAATATGGCGAAACCCCGTCTCTACTAAAAATACAAAAAATTAGCTGGGCGTGGTGGCAGGCGCCTATAAGCCCAGCTACTTGGGAGGCTGAGGCAGGAGAATTGCCTGAACCCAGGAGGCGGAGGTTGCAGTGAGCCAAAATTGTGCCACTGCACTCCAGCCTGGGCAACAAGAGCAAAACTCCGCC